>NC_090935.1:1402220527-1402525868 GCF_040938575.1 Ambystoma mexicanum | reverse complement strand
GGGCTGGGCTGGGCTTGGAGCCCAGTAGCTGGGTTGGACGACAGTGAGCCCTGAGCCCTGAGCCCTGAGCCCGGAGCCCTGCAGTTGATGTCCTGTGGTTCTCCGGGATACTTTCGTGTCCCCCCTGATACCCCCAGCTGCCTGCTGTAACCCCTCCCTGTGACGCGGCCTTGAGCCTTGGGATTCGGGGACTCCAGGTGGCCGCCAGTGAGGGTGGCTTACAGGCCTTGACTGCTGATAGCAGAGGAGGAGTGGAGGGAGTAGAGGGAGTCTGGGAGCAACGTCAAGGACAAGGTGCCTGATAATCACCCAGTGCTAGTTGTGAACTAGCTGTCTGACTCTCGTCCCCCCTCTCTCACCTTCCTTTTACCCACTTCATTTTTGATAACTGTTAGTGGAGCGGGGGAAAAATATTTGGGAGACTGTGGGCGGTATACCTTTGATCCCATATGTTTCATGATACAACGCTCTCTCATTTATATGGAAAATAATAGCTGAGGGTGCTGGGTGCTACGCTATACTCTGTTTTTGGGAGGCTAACCAGTCCAACATAGTAATTTAAGACTCATTGACTGCTACAGTTAGCAGCATTGGATAATAACATCTTAAGTAGTCCCCTTTCCCCCGCTGTTGTCGTTGGTACTGACTGGAATTATAATGCCAGCGGGCCGAGGATCTGCAAAGAATCGATACCACCTTTGTAATTTAATAGCACAACCAAATAAGGAGAGTGAGGAAGAATTACCTATGACGAAAAACAACAAGTCTAAAAAGAAAAAGAAGAGCAACATGGTCGCAGGCCAAGGTACAATAACTGGCTTTTTTCCTCCATACCCTCCAGCCGATATCAATTTAACAATTACTGAGGAAGAAGAGGTGCACGAAATTAGAAGTAGTGCACTAATGAGCTCCTCTAATTATGAGGATATTGACAATAACTCACTATTGGAGCTGTGTTTGAGTATACAAAAGGAGATGGCATCGCAAACCCGATTAACAGGAGAAAATGGAGGGCTGCATCAGTCAGCAAGTGGAAGTGTAATGTGTGCGTCACCTGGTTTACCTATACTGACAGAGAGTACAGGGAGGCTATCTGCCTCCCCGAATCTGGAAATGACCTCCATGGAGGACACACCTGAAAAAGAAATAGAAGAGCTGAGTTGTCAAACAAATATGACAAACGAGATTGCCGAGCTCCAGTCTTCAGTAGCGGCATTACAATTTGCACTTAAGATTCTCTTACAAATGTCTGGACGCATTCTAGCCAACACCGTAACTTTGACTGCGGTACATGAACTTAAAGAAAAAGAAATAGAAGAGACTGAAGCCACACACAAGGAAGTTATACAGATAGTAAAAGAACAAGAAGTACTATTGGGGAAGGAAACGGAGACAACAACCCCTGTAGAGTCAGAGGAACAATCAGACAAAGAGATGGACACCCAATATGTACATAGCGCGCATGTCTTCTTCTCGCGCAAGCAGCGGAGATTGGCAAGGAAGGCTCAAAAACTTGCCAAATTTAAGCCTCAACGGGGCTGTTTAGAAGGATCACCTGCCTTCGAATCCCTCTCTAAAAAAGCAAGGAAAAGAGCGAGTAAAGCTAGGAAAAACAATCCACCTGCGGAAGGCCAGCTTACAAGCTGGCTTCGTAAGGATCAAGAAGTAACTAAAACAGTAGTTGAAGAAGATGAAGCTTTGGTGCTTGATGACCAAGAAGAAGACAAAATTGAAATAGAGCCGCCTGAACAATCTATGAAAAATCTGGAAGAAGGGAAAGCTATGAGAACGCCGACTAATATGATCAAAGATCAGGAAGACCTCCCGGAAAATAGGGTTTGCCTGATAAAAAATCTATATCAAAGTGGCAAAAATAAATGGCTAACACGATCAAAGTTATTAACCAGGCTCTATTGCATCCCTCAACTACGTGTATTAACATCTGAAGACTTCTTGTTTGTCGAGCCTTTGAACGGCCCTAATCCCAATGTTTCTGCATTACACTGCAAATTCCTAGCTACAGCAAAGATTATTCGAAAATATAAAGAAGATCTGAGAACAGTAGACATTGAAATTGATGTGGATTTGAATGAGAGAGACCCTAACGTTGTACAAGAGCAACTGATCACCCCAGAAAGTGAAACAGTCAATGTCAAGAATTTGGAAGGGAAAAATCTTGAGCTTGCTGATGCACAACTAGTGCTAAAGTGGGTGCTGGAATCTTTGCCGGGGGTTTTAAAGAACCACTGAGATTTTACTGTCTTGTCTTGGAACTGCCGTGGTTTCACACACCTACTTAGAGCTGAGGGATCTACGGCTCTCTTATCAAAACATAGTTGTTTTTGTTTACAGGAGACATGGGCAGTTGATCCCTTATTACTAGACGGCTTTGTTGTTCATCAAGCATTTGCAAAAAGGGGCACAAGAGGTCGCCCGTATGGTGGATTAATCATATGGGTGACAAATGCATTAGTCTCTAAACGGTGGTATGGACTCTTTGATGATTACCTTATTGCGGTAGAGGTGGAGTTGGGAAGAGAGAGCAGCCTGGAAAGATTGCTTCTCTTAAGCCTCTACAACCCCCCGGGCGACACATTTTATGAGCAAATTCAAGAGGCGCTACAAGAGCTTATGACAGACTGGATGATATACTCAGGAAATGCAGCAGTAGTCGTATTGGGGGACTTTAACTGTCATATGAAGGGTAAAGGAGGTAACATGCAATATCCTAAGTTAAAGGAAAAATGTACTATGACACATGTGAAGAAGAGTGGGGAGAAACAGGGGTGGATTAGACTGTTTGACTGTTGGGAATTAGAAATGATTAATGGTCGCACAATTAGTGATTCCCCAGCCAAGCACACTTGGTCCAATGGTAGCGCTTTGAGTACGCTGGATTATATTTTTATGAGTCCAATATTATTACATCAGATGATGGACATGGAAGTTATCAATAACAGCTGGAGTGACCATGCAATTTTAAGGTGCGCACTTAAAATTGCTTGGGACCCTACTCCTCAGTCTTATATGGGTAATATTAAAGTTAATAACGCTGGTACACGTATAAGCTGGTCTGATAAAAACATAAGATCAGCAACGGAGTCACTGATCCAGGTTGACAATTTGAACCCTTTGTATTTTGAGGCTATGAACATTAATGCAATAGAAGACTGGATCTTGGCCTTCTCCGGTAAACATGCTTCCAATTCCATAGGGACAATGTTAAGAACAGAAGGCAATATGAGATCCTTTAATAAAGAAATAAGAAATGCTAAAAGGGATCTCAGAGCCGAGTTACAAAGAATTAAAACCATGAAACTACCCATGCTTCAATATAGTGAACTGACTAGGAAAATAAAAAATAGATACAGGATAACTATTAAGAACATCAAAAAGACTGAGAGTACACGTTTGAACCAACGATTGGTGCAGACAATTGGGTCTAGACACTCGCGTAGCATTTGGGCGCTGCTAAGCGAGGCTAAGGGTAAGAATAAAGGTCAATTGGTCAATCCCACAAATAGGGCAGCATGGGTAGAATTCCTTGAAACTCGTAATCTGAAAAGTCAAGTAGATAAAGTCAGGCCGAAAAGACAAATTCCATATGAGCAGCCGTTTGAGGTATCATACGAGGTGATATATAATAAAATTAAAGATTTGAAAGATTCAAGAGCCCCTGGCCCTAACGGATTGTCTAACGCCGTTATTAAGAACTATCCAGATTTTTGGGCCAGTTTGCTTACTATCTTGTTTAAGAAGATCATGGCAGTAGGAGAAATACCTAATACCTGGCAAACAGCGATCCTAATTCCCATTTTTAAAAAGGGAAATCGGCTTGATCCTCATAACTACAGGTTATTATCAATGCTAGATATTACTGGAAAACTGTTTGCCTCTTTACTGTTGAGCGAAATCCAGAAGTGGGCTGATGAAGCTAACATCCTGTGCAAATTCCAGAGCGGATTTCGAAGGGGATATTCCACGATCCACAATTTGATAATTAAAGACATTTTGCGTACTAGAGCAAGCATTAAGGGGCAGCCGCCTATGTATGCATTATATATCGATTTTAAGGCGGCGTTTGACACCATTCCTAGAGAAGGGTTATGGGTAAAACTTGAAAGTATGGGTTGCCCTGAAAGGCTACTATACTACCTTAGACTTCTCCACTTAAACACCTCAGTCCATCTTAAATTAGATCAGGAAGGACATTTGACCAGTAGTGTCCTGCAGAACAGAGGGGTGAAGCAGGGGTGTGTTACGGCCCCGTTAGTATATAACTTGTATGTTCATGACATTCCAATAGTCTTAGCTGCTGTGGATAATTGTCCCCCTAAAGTAGGAGAATCCCCTTGTGTGGTCCTTGCTTATGCAGACGACCTGGTAATATTAGAAAATACCATAAGTGGATTACGAAGGTCGGCCATAGCCTTATGGGAGTATGTCAGTAATAATGGCTTGACCATTAATTTAGAGAAAACGAAAGTGTTAAGATACACTCATAAAAAAGTATCCCGGGTTAACCTGGTGGTGGGTAACACTACCATTCTCTATGCACCGTCTTATAGCTATCTAGGGGTAGAATTCGAACCCCACGGGGATTACAAATCTTGTAGACAAATACGTACCATCAGAGCAGCCCAAATTACAGCTTTAATGGCCAATTTCACTTGTAAACAGGGTGGTTTTATGGTATGGGCAACACGTCAACTGTACATCCAAGTATTTATCCTTACGATTACCTATGGCCTGGAGGCGTTGTTAACTTCTGATTTAAACTGGCTACAAATCATTGAAGGCAAATTTTGGAGAAGGATCTTGGGGCTGCTCCCTGGAGTGCCTATGGCCATTATAAGACTGGAACTAGGACTCACCTCCCTAAAAGCTGTGGTGTTAAAAAAGAGAGCGGTGTTCTTTTTAAAAATGATGAATCTGCTGTGCACCAGGAATTAAATAAAAAATACATTAGGGATAGATTATATGTACCCATGATGAAATATCTAGCGGACATAGGTTGGAATCATACAGGAACTAGCATTACAAAATCTGCTTTTAATGCATTGAATAAGAAAGTTGATTTGTGGGACTGGCTCGAGAATTTTGCTCACTTTAGTACATTGAAAAATTATCATTTTGTCCAAAACAGAATGTATACCTTTATGCAGCCACAGAACTATTTGAACCTCTGCCCAGCTAAAAAACTTAGAAGATTTATCATCCTACTGAGAATGGAACAATTACCAACCATGATGAATCTTGGGAGTAGATCTAAGATGCCTTTCCAAGATCGTATTTGCCGGCTTTGCAAACAAATGGACAAACTAGAAACAGCCAGACATCTATTAACGGATTGTCATGAAATGAACAATATGATCCATTTGTTGCTGGGTAAATATGTGCATAATCTGGATTCTCTGAAAGAGCTATCCTTCTGGTGCTATTGTATTAACTCAGGGAATATGTGTCTACTAATTGCCCTTTATAATGTATGGCTTAAGGCTGAAACCAAGATTGAATTGGTTAAGAGAGATATTGGCGAGCAGGAGCTGAACCTGAATAGAATCGAAGATGAGAGTCAATTGAGTGATAAAGTTTGAGAGGTGATGGGAATTATGATCGGAGGTAGGATGAGTAAGTAAGTGATAAGCTAGTAGAGTTCGGACTTCTTGTCTTTTGCTTGCAGCTGCTGAAATTCGTTTTCAATATGATAATCATTCCTGAATAATTGCTAGTGTTGACCTGAACTAATTCAAAGTAGCTGTCGCCTACCCTGAAACTCCTATAGGGAATTAAAATCATTGTTAGCATATTTTTCACTTTATTGCAAATCACATTTTAAAGTATCTTTGACTGTTTAAAAGCATATCGGTTGCTCTAGGCTTGCTAGGGGGGAACGGGAATTTGAATTGCAATTTGATTGAATTCCTGAGAACTGTGTACTCTTCTTTCCATCTCTTTATATGGCATCAGGGGGGGAGCAAATTGACACAAGGGGGAAAAAGTTATCATATTATCTCTTGTTAAAACCATATCAGTTTATTTCTGTGCTGCATTCTTTCCATCATTGCTTTTCCTTGAAACCATAAAAGTATTCTCTGCTACCTTATCCTTTCTATACCAAATCCTAAGGAATTAAAGAAGTGTGCTAGTGTAATATTATCCATTGTTGATTAACATTGTATTCATAAGTGTGCTATCAATATTAATTTATTCATAAAAGTGTGATATATATCTTGTTTAATTTTTCAACAAACCTTTTAATTTGCAAAACAAACCTACTTTTTGGCTCAGTGAGATCAGGGGGATTCAAAGAGAGGGCGTTATATAAGGGTTTATCATCCAGATTTATGAACTTGTCATAAAATATATAAATAAGGGCTTCCATTGTGCATCCCAGACTAGGCACTGACTTAGTTGGAGTACTGAATTGGAGTCACTAACAGAGTGGGGGCTCGAGCCGGGATGTCTGGATTAGAACTACCACTTGTGCAGCTTAATACAGTGTGCTAACTGACAGGATACATAAATCCTGTTGGATCACCACGCTGTGTTACACTGTAAAAGCACCCCTCAAAAGAAGGACGCTCTAAGGAGACGGTCTGTTTTGCAAAATAAAATACTAACTTCTGTAAGTCAGGAAGGAAATCAATTTCCAGAATGACGACCTTGGTAGATATCAAAATAGCCAGAGAGCACCTCTTACATAAGCTATTTGTGAGAGGCGAATGGACGGACAGGACCAGACGGTGTGGTTGCAGGCAATCGCACCCCAGATCACTGCAACAGGGTCAGACAAATGGAGAGATCAGGGTCCATTACATGTGGCCCTGAGTGAACTATATATGGCCCCCGAAAGATGAGCACGACAAGATTGTCAGGATAGCGGCATATTTATATTTATATATGGGAGCCGTACAGGACAAATGTGCTGAAGGGCAAGATCTGGCAAATAGGCAACAGATGGCATTAAAGAAGGCCCAATTTGACCTGGTCTCTTCTGAGCTGAGGCTGCACAGGAGCCAGGAGTCAGAAATGAGAGTAGACAGTATCTCATTAAAATCAAAGAGGATATGGGTATCCTGCAACAGGAAACTTCTGACCAGGATACCAGATGTCTGGCCTTGCAGAAGGAGTACCAAGAAGGTTTGGACTCCCTACTGCAGAGCCAGAAAAAGCTGGAGCAACAACTGGACTTCAATGGGGCCTGCGCAGAGCAGGTAGTCACCCTGCAAAGCCACCTAGATAGGGAGAAGGCAGAGAGCAACAAACTGATTCTGAAAGACCTGGATACCCAGACAGAATTTGAGGAAGAGCGCCAGAAAGCTGGTGCCCTTCAAAGGCAGAGGGACAACCTGGCGGCACAGAGGCAGGCTCTTAGTCAGGAAAGGGACACCTCAGGCAAGGAAGTCTGCCACTTAAAAAGAAAAATGGAAGAAAATCACCTGGCCCTCCAGGGACTGAGTGACCTCCAAAAAGAGCATCAGAACTTGTTAGAGCAAACCAGGAGGGTGGAAGATGCTCTGGCAAGAAAGGAACAAGCCAGTAGGGATGGGACTCAAGAGGTAACCCTCCTGCAGCAAAGACTGGCCCAGTCTTTCAGGACAAACCAGGAAGCACAGAGAGATAATGAGGCTCTCTGCCAGCACAATGCTAGGCTCCAGCAACAGGTAGCCATGCAGGAGAGACTGATAGAGTCTAGTAAGGCCTTGGTTGATGAACTGAAAGCACAGGCTCTTGCATTGCAACAGGGAGCAGGGGCTGATAGAGATGAGGTTCGCTAGGAAAGGGAAACACCTGAGCATAACCTCAGGAGCCCTAGTACCAGAGGCCTTCATCTCTCCCAGTCCCTGGACTCTGCCACCCCCATGTCCCCTGGCGCCCATGAGCCCAGGGCCACGGGGATGGCAGACTACTATCCAACCAGAAGTATGGGGCTCATAGGCCAGTACCACCCAGGAATGGATGGGCAGGCATCCGGGTATGGGCACCCAAGTACAGTGCAATTTAGTGGGGAACCCCAGGAGAGTAGGCCCACTAAGGGCATTCTAAAAACCTCTGCCCAGTTAGGTCAGTGGGGGGGTACTCATCAAATCCTGGCAGCAAGGAGGAATCTGAAGACTCCTCTGAGCGTCACAGGACACAGGAGACCAGGTCCCCACATTCTGCCAACCATTCCCAGAAAACCTGGAAGATCAGACAGGCACCTCTGAGAGCAGTGTTTCTGAGTCAGAGGATGAATGGACCAGGGTTGCCCGAACCAAAAAGGCCAATAAGGCAAAAAGGGCTTTGCTTAAAGACCCCTTAAAACAGATTAAGGCAATAAGGAGTGTCATCACGCCTTATCACAAGAATGCCAAGTATTTGTTTGGGAACACTTGGAGGTTTACGAGCAAATGATGGAGACTTTCCATTTGAAAGACAGCAGTAGCTGCATTCAGTATGTAAAATGGACATTCTCCCCAGAATACTCCAGTTTCTTTGCGGGGCTGGAGGACCAAAATCATGCAAGATGGTCCACCTACAGGGCGGCCATCTTAAAGCACTTTTCTGTTCTCTGGAATCCCCAAGAGGCTCGCAAGGCATCCTACAATTTGCAATGTCGGGAGAATCAGACCCACAAGAATGTGTGCAGGAATTGAAGCGTGCCTTTTGCGCAGACTACCAGAAGGGTGCGCACGGAAAGCAAAGAATTTGTTAACACTTTTTTCCATGCCTTGCCCAAATACATCACGACCCAGCTAGCGAGAGATTTTCATGAGAAAAGGTCACTAGACTGGGTCATTGAACAGGCTACCCGGATCTATGAGGTGCAGAAGCCCATAGAAAATAAAAATAACGCCCAGAAAAGTCCCAAATCAACCAGCACCCCTGCAGCTGCTATGGTGGCAGAGGTAAAGGTTGCCCCCATTTTAGATTTGGAGATGGTGGGCCTATAAACTTGCCTGCGCAGAATAACTCTAAGCCCAGTAGGCCCTCGGGCCAGTCACAAAGAGGGAGTCAAGGAGGTAGTCCCACAAATGGGATCCCCCATTTCCCTGATTATGTAAGTCCCCGTTACAAGGGAAACCGACCCATCCTGGGTTATGTGTGGACTCTGTCAGCCCAAGGGGGGGGACCCAGACAAGCACCTAACCCAGAGAACTCCCCCCCTAACTTCCCACAGGAGGGCAGAAATTCCCCAAATACTGCGCAGAACTTTTTTCCCAGGTATCCACCCAATTTCCAACCCCAAAATCATCCATCCTTCTTTCCCCAATTCCCTGAGCCCAGACCACTTAATCCAGGAGAGGGGAGGCCAAGGGTGGAGGGGTACCCAAATCTTCCCAACCCAGGGTACTACCAGAGAAGGGATAGCTACCCTTCCCGGGATCAGCCCAGGGGATAAAACAGAACCCTGTATCAGCCTGATCGGGTTTCACAGTTAGAGCGCCAGGACCCCGATAACCCTCCGGTTCCCAGGGAGGAGGCACAAGGGGAAGGGGAGTGTAAAGCCTTGGAGGAAGCTTCCTTCCCCACTTGTAAACAGCCCCTGGAAACCCAGGAACCGGAAACAAAATCTCCTACCACTGAAAGTCTGCCACCCAAGGAGCAGAGAGGAGGTAGGAGAAACAAAGGACCCAAACAGACCCATTTTGTGGAGGAGGTACAGATCTTCCAATTTGAGGGAGAGGGATCCTCAGAGGATCCTGGGAAAAGGATATTCTCCTTCAGAGATGGTGGAACTCCTCCCAAAGAAAAATGGGTCCCAAGGGATCCAAATCCAGACTGGGTAGATGTGGGGACTGAGCTAGCGCCGCCCATCATCTCATCTCAGAACCAACAGCTTCAAAATCCCCTGGTTCAAACCCATCCTGGTGACTGCCTCTTAAAGGGGGACGGCAGAACCGGAACAAGGGGAACCCACAACGGCTCTGATTTCCAGTTGCCAACTTTTTCTTGCAGATTCCCATGACTCTCCACAGAATTCTGCCCAAATCTCTTCTCTCGCAATGTCCAAAACTAAACAATTAGGCCACCAGCTGTCCAAAAATGTGCATTATCTGTGCCCCCTTGAGGAGAAGGAGGGAAGATACTAGGCCCCGGTACAAGTACAGGGGCAGGGTACAATTTTGGCACTGGTGGACACTGGATCCCAAGCTACCCTTTTGTCCAAAAGGGCCTTTGATTAACTAAATGCAGGAAGGGGGAGAATTAACATATTCCTCTCACCTCTCTTCCTGGACAACTTCAGAACTTTGACGGGAAGGAAATTCCCGTCGAGGGGACTGCAGATTTGGACATTAAAATTGGGCGACACAAGGTGAAACACCCGGTCATGGTAGTGACTGCAGAGGGCACCCCTTGTTTACTAGGGAATGACTTCCTGAGAAGGTTGTCACCACTAATAGATTGCGTAAACAAGGTCCTCTGGACCCAGGCTAGCCGACCAATAAAATTAAAACAGAGTGTCAACCATGTTAGTTTAAACGGCACATGCCACATGGTTGAACAAAAATCTGACCAAGTAGAATTTCACTTCCAGTACAACCAAATTCCAGACGTGACAGTAATAGCAGTAGGACAACAGACTGGTGACGGGGGGTCCTCTCTATTTCTGAAAATCAACCTTCCTTCCAGTTTAAGATGGTATTCCACACTGGAAGGAAACACTCTGAAATTCTTTACTAATCCACAATCAGACATTCCCACTCCAATAGTCCAGAAAGATGTGAAATCAGCTCAGAGCCTGGCTGATATTCAGAAATTGGAGAGCAGTTGTTCATCCCTGTTCAGTTAAATGATGGGAAGGACTCTGTTCTCGCCCGAGTGTGTGTGAACAACGGTAAGAGCTTCATCAGCGAAGCCATGTTCCGCCAACTCCTAAAAGATCCAGCCATTCCCACATTCAAACTGATAGACAAATGGGAAATGTACCTGGAAGCACCCAATTCCAAACATCTACTGCCAAGCAGGTGTATGCTCAAAATCTCCATTGGCAACAAGAGCATAGTCCATAATTGTTGGGTCATGCGAGACGTCACTGCCACCTTTTACTTAGGCAGTGATATTCTCAATCGCTTTGCCATTAGTTTGGACCTAATGAACTTCAAGGCTTGGTCCCGATTAGCAGATAATCCCATGGGCTTTGATGATCCAGAAAAAACATTTAGGTCAGCTCAATTGCTACCTTATGCAGTTGAAATTCAGATTAAAGAGGAAGTCACCATCCCAGAAAGGACCCGACAATTCTCCCTGGAAGTGAAAGTTAAAAGAGGACAAAAATTGAAAAACCCTGATGCTTATATTCATCTAAACGCTTCTCTCCAACAGCAAGGGTTGGGGGTAAACCAAACACCATTAGTCAACACAGAACATGACACCATTCCAATAGAGGTGGATAACAGCGACTTAAAGAGTATTACTCTAGCCACAGGCACCATTATTGGAATGGCGGTTGATGACCGACATTTTTCCATTGATTTAGGAAATGAACTGTTAGGACCAATCCCCAAGGACTGTTTTGAAGGTGACAGTGATGACAATACAACACCAGACAGGATCTTTACCCGGCATGGGGGGAACTTCCTGGTGTACACTTCCTGCCCTTATGGTGAGGAAAATGTGACTTGTGACTTCAGAAGGGATGAGGTGATTTTCCAGGTCCATGAGGGCTGCCTTTCCCACCTGAAGCCTCCAGTGCAAATCAGAACCCTGACAAGGGACTTCTCCACCCAGCTGGAGGAGGTCACTGAGATAGCGAAACCAGAAGTTTTCCAGGCTTCAGGCAGATGGTAGAAGAGAGAGTTAACCTAGCTGATGCCTGTGTGACTCGGAACAGAAGCAAAAGTTGAAACAAGTTTTCTTGGATTTCCAAGATCTCTTTGCGGTGGACTCATATGACTGTGGTCGCACCTACATCCACACAACAACAATTTCCACGGACCCTGGCATGACTCCAGTGTTTGTGAAGCAATATCGCTAGCCTCTCGCATCCATGGAGTCCTTACTGAAATATTAAGAACCTTGAGTCCCGGGGAATAATCTGTCCAGTACACAGCACCTTCAATAATCCGGTGCTGGGAATATTGAAGCCAAACGGCCAGTGGAGACTCTGCGCCGACCTTAGGGAGCTCAACAAACGGGTCCATACTTCCCGATGGCCTCTGCCCTACATTGACCAAGGGCTGGCCCAGATTCAGGGGTCACACTTATTCACTGCAATAGACCTGACCAATGAAGACTGGACCGTGCCTGTCAGTAGGGAGGACCAATACAAGCTGGCTTTTACCTTTGGGAGCCAGCAGTACACATGGACCCGGACTCCCTTCGGATATCTCAACTCCGGCAATGAATTCAACATTTTCCTACACAAGGCCATGCCCGACCTGGTTGCGAGGGGTAACGTGGCTTATGTAGATGATGTCCTCATCAAAAGTACATCTGTGGAGGAACACATAGCGGAGATCCGTTATGTTCTGACACAGTTGAGGGCCACCGGAGCAAAACTTTCCTTCCAGAAAGCACAGTGGTGTAGAACCCGTGTTAATTTCTTGGGGCATGAGATTACTCCTCAGGGTCTCTGTCCCCAGGAAATGAAAGTGGAAGCACTTCAGAAACTGAAAGACCCCACAACTCTGTAGGAACTAAGGAGCCTCCTTGGACTGACTAATTACAGCAGAAAGTTAATTGAGGGCTATGCAGAGATCACCGGACCCCTGATTCATCTCTTGCAGGGGGGGTCAAGTGGGAATGGGGTCCAGAACAATCCGAGGAAGTAAGACAGCTCAAAAGAAGCCTCTTACAAGCACCTTGCCTAGCTTACCCTGTCAGAAACAAGGAGTTTTTCTTGGAGACAGAGTTCTCTAATGCATGCCGGACTGCAGTATTATATCAAAAGCATGACAAGGTCAATAAAGTAATCTCCTATGCGAGCAAAACTTTATCCTCTGTGGAGGAAAAATGCAACGATTGTGAGAAGGCACTCCTGGCAACGGTGTGGGCATTGAAGAATTACCACCCGTTTATCCATGGGGAACACATCATAGTGGAGACTCCACACCAGCCTCTGCAATATTTCCAAAGTGACAGAATCCGGGCCGGAAATGTGAGTAATTCCCGAATTACTTACTGGATTCTGTCAATGCAAGGCTTTCCTGTGGAGGTCAGATATGGCCAAAACAAGAAGAGTCCCCTCGCCCAAGGTCTGGCTGACTTGCATGATTGTGCCAGAGAAAACTGTCTCGAGGACGAAAGTCTAAAAATCAAGGACAACATGGAGGCATACCTTAATTCCCCACACAAAGTCTTTGAAGAAGACAAGTGTGAGGGAATGCCCATGGTCTATATGGATGGATGCTCTTACCATGTTGACAACAATGGGGAAAAAGAACTTGTGACCAGCGTAGGGAATGCATGGATGAATGAGTCCCCAGAACCCTCCGCTGGATACAAGATTGGTCCCCGAAGTAGTCAGGTGGCTGAGTTGATGGCTGTGCATCAAGCCATCCTCACTGCTGTCCAACATCAACTCCACAAACTGGTCATAATCACAGATTCGGATTATGTATGGAACGGGTTCGTGGAGCACCTGGTTAATTGGAAAACCAGAGGCATGTTATGTGCTAATAACAAACCCTTGAAACATGGGAAGTTAATCCAAAACATTGATGATCTGGTCACCTTGAACGGGATGACCATCTACTGGAAAAAGATCAATGGTCATTCCAAAGTAGAGGGACCAGACAAAACTGGAAATTACTTAGCTGATCAGCTGGCCAAAACTGGGCCATCCAAGGGGTTCTAATAGAGATTGAGTCCCTGTTGGGGGAAATCCAGGTCACTGCTATCACTAGGTCCCAGACAAATGCTCACAATGATCTTTCAACTGCACAATGGGGTAAGGAGACCCCAGATGCTGATTTGATTACGGCTCAGAAGGGGGATCCAATAATTGGTAAGTTTTACCAACACATTGAGGACACTGAGAACTTTCCCCTGACAGACACTGATTACATTGGGAAAGAGGACCTCAGAGTGTTGATGAAATGTCCAAAAAGGTTCCTAATCCAAGACAGTTTGTTGGTAAGGAAATCCCAAGCTGGACATGATCAGTGTGTGGTTCCTACCTCATTCCGAAGCCTGATGTTAAGTCACGCCCATGATGCGGCTACCGCCGGTCATAGGAGGTTTCATACAACACTTGAAATCTTAAGAGAGGTTGCATACTGGCCACACATGGGGCAGGACCTCAACCAATACTTGAAGGGGTTTCTTGTGCGTGCACAATTTCAGCCAACATCCCTCACACACCGTGCGCCTCTCCAAAAGAGGGGGATGACACTCCCATGGTCAGATTTGCAAGTCGACCACATAGGGCACGTGATTCGCTCATCTAGGGGGAATAAGTATATGTTGACGGTGACATGCTAATTTACCAAATGGGTGGAATGTCTCCCGGCCCCAAACTGCAAGGCAGAAATAGCAGCTGCCCTGAAGATCAACCAGATCTTTTCACATTTTGGTCTACCCCAAAGGATTGAGTCCTACAGAGGTAGCCACTTCACCAGTGAAGTAATGACAAAGATGTGGGAGATACGGGGGTTTAAAAGGAAGCTACACATTGCTTACCGGCCAGCCTCTTCTGGTGTGGTAGAACGTTACAACCAAACCATTGTGAGCATCTTAAAAAAGTTTGTGGCAGATTCTGGGCCAAGTTGGGATATCCGATTACCTCTGGTCCTAATGGCCATCAGATCTACCCCTTCATCTGCAACTAAAATGTCACCGTTTGAGCTGATGACTGGATGCAGGATGGGGCTTCCCCAGCATTTGCTCTACAGACCCAAGAGCAGACATTGATCAATGCCTCCACAACTCATGAGTATGTTGAAAATTTAAGGAAACACCTTCAACATGCTTTTGCCTATGCTCAGCGAAACCTAGAAAGATCAGCCGATAGCATGAAGACTCATTATGATTTAAAGACTACTAGAAAAGAATACAATGTGGGAGACCGGGTCTATCTATACAATTTCCAAAGGAACCAGGCCAAACAGCGGAAACTTCTGACTACATGGAAGGGACCTTTGAAATTGTAGACAAGATCTCACCCGTCGCCTACAAGATCCGCATCCCCAAACGCAGTTTGGCAGAAGGGGAAGACAAGTGGGTCCATATAAATCAGCTAACGTGTTGCCATTCCAGGCACACTCTGCAGCAACTGGAGGAGTCCTCTGCAATCCCAGAGGGGGCCGCTCCAGAGTAATACATTTCCAACCCTAAAATATTCCACATATAGTGCATGAAATACCATGAAAAGAATGCAAATGTCTCCTGATTAAAAAAATGTATATGTTTGCCCCACCATTAAGAGTGGTGGGTAAATGTCTACGAACATGTTTCTGCAGCTTTGCTTTGTCATCCTAGGAGAGATAAACCATGGAGACTGACCAAGGAGGACGACCCAGGGACCGGGAGCAAAGATTCGAGGAGCCCGGGGTACTGCCTAATACTCCTAGTCAGAACCGGTTGGGAGAACCAGATGATCCAGCACAAAGGAGAAGGAGCAGATGACCTTCTTCACGTGGATCAAAACATCCTTTGCACCCGACTCCCCCTCGACTCGAAATCAAAGCGCAGTCGGGCGGGGGGCTTGTCAGGTGTATTGATCCATGTTCGAGTTATTATGCTGCAACATTTGGTGCTGTGGGCTTAGAAAATCCAAGATGGCCGAAAAGCCCACATTTGCGCCAGAATCCAGGAAAACTGCGCAGTTTTTGCACACACCAGAATGGTCGCCTGACCTGCCACCCACCAGTGCGAGCGTGATGGGCCAGAAGCGCCATAAGTGAAACGTGGTGCCAAAGGAAAAACAGCAGTGCCTGTTAGCTCAAAAAGCGCCTTGAAATCAACTTTGTTTCTCTGAATGCAAGCTCAAAATGCGTATTTCAAACATTGCAAGATAGTTAATACAGGAGACCATTGCCAGACCCTATCCTTTGGCTGCACACTGAGCGAAATCAGTGCAAAGGAATATGGTGCTGTTCAAAATCCGTTTTAATTGATGTCAAAAATTGCTAAAATCATGGGCACAAAACCACCAAACAAAAATCTAACTTCTGGTTGGGTGTTCTACAGTACTCGACTGCAGAATCTACATCAATACAATGTTAGCGAGGATCATATGCCATCAAGTAAAATCCCCTTTTTGAAATGCATTAATTCAAGACAGCTGCCAAAAAATGCTTGCAGTACCGGTGTTTGATACTGACCGGCGCTAGCGATCTAAACTCTGACAGGAGACCTGTATTTCAGGAGCTGAAAAGGAACCTGAGTCAGTTGGGACTTCAAAGCCTTGCTGGTCAATGAGAATTCTTCACACCTACTGTTCCCAGGCCCTATACCAGAAGGCAGTCTGATTTAATTAAAAGTTCAAGAGGCCTCTGTCCATGGGAAACCTTCTGCTGCCCCACCAAAAGGAGATCACACCTCTCTGATTGAATCAGGGGAGGGGTACCCGGGACTGCAGGGAAGCAGTGCAATAAACTTCCCTTGGCTCAAAACAATTGCTAAATCAGGGGGTCGGAAATGGCTTCCTCTTGGAAGGAACTGGGAGGGGTACTGCCTCTGTGAGCCAGCTGAGCTTGGAGGCGGGGACGAACGAGGAATTCCCCCATGTGCTTTGGGACCTAAACACGCCCATCTGGGCCAGAGCATAATTTTAAAAAGATGGATAATTCATAGTACAAAATTGTCAAAAGTATATAAATAATATCATTATTCCTATGATTTTTCTGTGCACATTTTAAGAGGTGTTAGGTGTTCTGAGACCGAACCCCACGATTTATTAATATTACAGACACTGTGGTTATCTCAGAAAATTGAAAGCTTATTGTAATGTGCCCAGAGAGGGGGTGTACCTCCGGGAAGATTTGATGAAAAACCAATATGGCGAAACCCACTAAAATGCGCAAAATGTTGTTGTTTCTGAACCCAAACTCGCAGGAACCTGGGCACTGTCTTAAATTCATCTGTGATGTGTACATGTATTATGAACCACTTGTGTATCTGGGAAAGATGTTTGATTATGAAAAATTGGGTTCTCAGTAAAAGCAAAGGGGCGTTTCTTCAATAGATTGTAAAAGGGTAGCATCACTCTGACTCACAACTCAGTTATCCAGTTAAAGGACAGAAAATCCTCTAACCTATCAAGATCCTTAGAGGGTTGGGCATAGGAAGTTAGCCTTCCCACCCACTTTCAAAAGACATAAAAAGAGCCACTGAGACGCAGGTAGGGACTGCTCTTTCCACTTTCTTGCGAAGCACTTTGCCGACCAGACAATATCCAGAAGGACCATATCCAGAACTTAGACTCCAGATTACAGAACTTTGAAGCAGAAGGCCTACTGCAAGCTAAAAGTATTCTGAGCTGGCCTTACAATCTTGCAAACTGATTTTACCCCAGACTTCTAAGGGGCACATCAGAATAAGCCGGGCTGTGCTGTTTCTGCTTCTTTGCCAAGAACTTTCGCCAGAACCAGACCCAGAGAGCAGTGCTATATCCAGAACCGCAGACCAGACCACTGTGCAGTGCCAAGAACATTTGCCAGAACCAGAGATCCAGACCAGCAGAGCAGAGCTGACCCAGATAGCTGTGACTCCAGAACCACCCGCCAGAAGTCCAGTCTAAACCTGTTGACCAGATTTTGATGTAGTGTGAGTATCCAGCCAGAACTGTGCAGAACCAATCTCTTAGTTTAAAATAATCTAATTCAAACCATTTCCACCTACCTAGAACTGCATCATAGAAATCGTGTGTCCATTCTGTGATTTCAAACCTGTGAAAATGTCATTTGTCATTTGAACCTTACTTTATTTCTGAGACTCTACCTCCATTAAATTGTCCGTATCTTTTGAACCACATGCCATAGAATCGAGATTTAACTTTTATTTTAAAGCTAAGATGCTAAGCTTTCCAACAAACCCAGAACGACATTATAGATTTTCCGTAATTGCGATCGACGCACTCGGAAAATATGCCGCGATTTGGAATTTGACTCAATTTCTCCACCTGTCAAAAATAGCTGTCTTTTGCTTGCAGCTGCTGAAATTCGTTTTCAATATGATAATCATTCCTGAATAATTGCTAGTGTTGACCTGAACTAATTCAAAGTAGCTGTCACCTACCCTGAAACTCCTATAGGGAATTAAAATCATTGTTAGCATATTTTTCACTTCATTGCAAATCACATTTAAAAGTATCTTTGACTGTTTAAAAGCATATCGGTTGCTCTAGGCTTGCTAGGGGGGAACGGGAATTTGAATTGCAATTTGATTGTATTCCTGAGAACTGTGTGCTCTTCTTTCCATCTCTTTATATGGCATCGGGGGGGGGGGCGAATTGCCACAAGGGGGAAAAAGTTATCATATTATCTCTTGTTGAAACCATATCAGTTTATTTCTGTGCTGCATTAAGTGGGACCAGTGATTGTAGAGTACATTTGCAAATTTGGAGGGAAGGATTGTTTAAGACACACATGCACACAGGCCTTTGAATGCCACTTTCACTTAGGTATGTGAAGTGTTCATAAACATGATAGGCATGTGGCCTTACATTGTTTCTTGTTTTGCTGTTCTGGATTATAACTCCAATGATCCCTCACTATTACCAATGCTTATTAGGCATCATGGACTTTAAGGTCCACCAAATAGTGAACACACTGCTTTACTGTCCACAGTACTGGCTTGCTGATTGATGGCAAACTTTGTGGCCTATGCTTGATATTGCGATCTTCATCAACCCAGTGTTGGGCATGTATGGAGACACTTAGGAGTGTCTGTAGTGTTTGGGGCCCTAAAGTACAGTCCTGTTTAGGAGAGATGTACTGTTAAGTGTCGCCTGTTAAAAGTTAACCGTGGCACGTGTGTTGTCATTGGCAGTGTAGTGTTCTGCTTGTGATACAATCCCTTGCACTTTCTACCTCATGTATCACCTCTCGTGCAGTATTTAGTATTTGTGTGCAAGTGTAGGCAAGACAATATCTGTGGTTGTATGTGAGAAGATCACTGTTGCTTTCCATGATGTGGACAAAGAAGGTTTGGGCGCCGCAAGGAAGCTTCTGTGACATAGCCAATTAATAGGTCAAACAACTTACTGTAACCAGTATGCATATGCACCTTCTGCAAGCACATTTGGATTGTTTTACAAACAAAATCAAGAATTAGTGGCACAGTCTCAAACTCATGTATGCTAGGAATTGCAGACACAGTGCGCATGTCCCTGAGCCAGCAGACACTCAGACTTTGGCTGCACTTTACAGC
Organism: Ambystoma mexicanum; assembly: GCF_040938575.1. Taxonomy (NCBI): domain Eukaryota; kingdom Metazoa; phylum Chordata; class Amphibia; order Caudata; family Ambystomatidae; genus Ambystoma; species Ambystoma mexicanum. Next base: position 1,402,506,569 of record NC_090935.1, on the reverse strand, counting down.
CTTCTACCATCTCGCGAATATGCTCCAGTATTTACTGTGATGACCTTGTCCCTGTTGCCCCAGTTGGATCTTTTGCATAATGTTAAAGTGGAAGCATGTAGAGAGCAGTGCTGTAGCAATGTGGCCTGGGTGCCATGTTTGATGGTATGGCCTCACAGAATTCCGGTGCTTGTTGCTGGAGAGTGTAACGGCTTCATGAATGAGATGCCATAGCTAGGACGATCTCTCCTGCGTTTTGTTTTGTGGTAATAACAGGTCACCTTTCATTTCACCATTCCTGTGTTTCATCCGTATTTGTGCAATTATTTTTGTAAGGTGGGAAGTGCGCACTTTTGTGACTACTAGTCGTAGAATGCCTACCATCATTGACATCAAAGAAAGACATTGCTACACAAGTAAAGTAGCAACATGACCAGAATGTTGTGTGGAGGTTCTGCTCTGTGTTCTTTTTGTTCTGTGTGTGGATACTAAAGAAAAGGGCATAGCATAGCGTTTTGCCTTTTCTCATGACTTCTTGATGTCTCCAGTGGCACCGAACATATCAACGGAAGAAACTGCCCCATTTAATTTTCTGCAGGGTTAGCTGTGACCTCGCTACAGGCAAGATGGTGACTGTACGTTGTGGGGCTTTCATTTATGTAGCACAGAATGGTCGTGGATTTAAGAGTGTGGAGAATCTGTTTCCTGGATCACTGCTCTTCCACCTCACACACATGGACACCCAGAGGCCTGGTTAGTTTGTAGCTGTCAGGTCCTTTCCTTAAAGTGGTGATGTGATTGTTGTGTGTATGTTTACCGTTAGGGTGCACACACTGTGAATGTGCATATTGGAATCAAGGAGCTCATCATGTTTTCGGTCACCCGACAATGCAAAATTGAGGATGCATGATGTGCTGGCGTGTTCTTGTTGAAGCCCATGTTTTAAAGCCTCGTTGTTCAGACAAAAATGTGTCACTTCTATTTAAAGAGCATCATGTTGTTGTCCTTGGCTTGTGATACATGGCCACCGTGACAGAAACCTGTCTTGAATCAAGTGGGGAAAACATCTGACACCTTTGCAAATGATTGACACCACATGTGCAAAGGAATTTTAGAAGAAGGCATGTTGGGGAGTCATGTAGGAGCCACTAGTACTTATCAAACTCACTTCAGCCATAGCCTCACTGTAGGTTCCACTCGCCCAAAAGAACAATACCGCAACAGTGTAGATTTTCTTGGAGAGGAGAATTGGAAGCAGTGCTGTAAATCCTGACGAGGGTACACAAGGACATATCGAGAGACAAGAGTATATGGCTAGGCAGTGCTGCAAAATTGTCCCCACCAGCCCTACCTTCTTTTGATGCATTAGGACATTCTCTAGTGACAGTCATTTACTCCAGTCAGGGTGCTCGTCATCTATTGTGCGGGCATGTGCCCTATAGTCATGCCCCTGCAGCTTTCTGTTTTGTGGGGAGCACTTGTTGGAGAGGCAATGGGGCACCACCATTGTTTTTCTATGCGGAAAGGGTATTTTTCAGGATCTGGGTTTTGTTTTTTTTTCTCGAATTTTGCATATATTTGTATGTGTGGATTGACATATGATCGGACAATGTCCTTAAACCGTTTGAATAATAGGTTACATGCCTGCTGATGGATCTCAGTAACGTGTACGCACATAGCTCATTTCATGTTCAATGATGTCAGCTATACCTTGTCGAAAATTATCTTTAATGTATCAGATCCAGAAAAAATTTCAACAACGTGTGCCCTGGCGCCTTTAAAGTGCCATCTTAGCCAAGCACCAACATTGACAAATTCATTTACTAGCCATAAAGATGTTGTATGGACGGGAGAAACAAGCATGTGTCTACATTTGTGGATAGTTGTCACAAAAAAGAACGTGTCGACACTTGTGGATAGTTGTCATAAAACAACAATTTAAATGTGTTCAATGCGTTCAGCCTTTTTAGAATTTCGAATAGCCACTTTTGTATGTTGAAAAATGAAAAAAAAAAACAATTGCCAGTTAAACATATTTCAACTACTGAAAAAATGGATACAAATATTGAGAGGCCAAACATATACATTTTTGGCAAGTATTGAGTAGAAATTGGACTTTATCTAACCGTTCGATATTATTGGTATACTGAATCAGATCTTTGATTCCTGGCATCTGTGATATGGTTCGACATGTACCAAACAAAGTTACATTCAATTTTTGATGAGTGTGTTTGCACAAAAGCTTTGCACTGATGTGTCCATTTGGTGACAGCTTACATCCTCTAAAGGATTGCATACATAATTCATGATTTGAATATGTGTGTGTTTTCATTACTGTATGATTATACTAATGGGTTATGTTATTTGCCTTTAATCATTCTGCGCTTGTATCTAACTCTACTATGTTGATTACATGGGTTCCCAGGTGCTCTGAAGCTTTCAGTAGATGATATTAGGTGCAATGTCATGGAAACAAGAAACAGACGCAATTACCTTAAGATGTGAAAGCATTCGTCGTTATTTTTAATATACAAGTCCTTGCATGTGCACACACATACTGATGGCGGCTCATTTCCACTGCTGTCTGGATAAGAATGCCAGCTTGTGGATTGACTTAAGCCCTATGTTCAATGCAACAAAAGAAAACACCATCATTTTTAGGTTGCAGAAGGCAGTCATTCCCCCTTTTGAATATTTGGCGTGATTGCTTTCTGAAAATCCAATATCTGTCAAACTGTTTCTTTATTGCAAAAGGCAGCAACTGTGGAAAAAAGCACGGTTAACTGCACAAACAAAAGAAGTGTCACATACGTTCAATGATATAGAATAGTTGTCAGCATATAGTAGATGCAGAACATGTTCTTTTGGTGAGGAGCGAATCATTATGTATCCAGCAGGCTGTGAGGCTTTGTGTATGTCTATATTTTATGTCGATTAATCATAGTGCATGGTTGAAATTCTTGTAGAAATTCCTACTTTAAACATACATGCATATTGTTAATGTTCCTATGAACACTAGTGCGTTTTATTCAGGGTTTTGGCAGAATTAAATAGCGTCACCTGGCTCCCAAGCGTATCATAGCCCTGTACAGGTGGTGAACAGCATGTCAGAGACAACTTTATGTTACATGTACTATCATCAACCAAACCTTTTTATTATTGGTAGACAGTATAAGTTTCATAATTATATTTAGTACCTTGCGAGGGCGCAATCAGAATGCAAGAGCCATTCTGATTGGCCCTCGCCGAGTCATTACCAGGCCGGGAATCCCTCTGTTGGGATTCCACGGCCTTTGTCCCCGGCGGGGGACGTGGCAGCCCCTCAGCCAATGAGGAGGCTCGAAGTGGGGCCATCCCCGCTCTGAGCCTCCCCACGGCTGAGAGGCTGCCTTCACCCCCGCCAGGGAATCGGGTAAGCTTTTTTTTTTTTCCTACCCTCCCTCCCTCTCCCCTGCCAACCCCGCCCCACTTACCTTTTTGCTGCTGCGTCCTAGCTGGGGAATCATAGCAGGCTGCAGCCATGTGGAGACACACGGCTGGAGGCTTCCATCGTGCCCTAGCAGGGACACAGGTACGTTTTCTTTTTTTTTTTTCTTCAACCTTCCCCTGCCTCTGGCCCTCCTAACCCCACTTACCTTCTGCTTCTTTTTTGTTCGGGAGTGGACGCGCTGGGAACACTTGTGTTCCCAAAGCGTCCGCTCCCGATGGCTGCCATGAAAAGGGAAAATGGACTCACGTTTTCCCTTTCCCGGCGGCCATTTTCTTGGTCGTTTTTTTTTTTCTGTCCCAAAACGCAGCAGCTTTTCGGGACAGAAAAAAATGCTTTTAGTGCCCTGGTCACGCACATAATGCGGGCCAGGGTACTAATAGCAATATGACCCTCGCCGAGGTGGCAATTCCGACTCAGGTAATGCCCCGGGCCCCCAGGGGCATTACCTGAGTCGGCTGCTTAATTATGATTATTTTAATTAATGTCATTTGCATCGTAAACCGAATATTGCCTATTTGCATTAGGTTGATAGCAACAGAGGATAATGGCACTGAAATGAGGGGTAAGAGGAACAAGATTGAAGATGAAACTGACACAAGCAAAAAGGGCATAGCTAGTAAGGAAAACAAGCATATGAAAACAACCTACCAAAAGTGGGAGGTGAGTGGGAAGGTAGGAGTGAATTGATTCCCTAAAAATCTATTAGGGATTTGGTGGCTATAAGGTATGGTGCAAGCCATTCCCCGAGTAATGAGACAAACAGTGAGAAACATCTGTCCTTTTTACTCGTGCCTCAAGATTATCAAACTAGAGAACTTTGACATCCGATGAGCAGAGATCTTTAGATGGTTGGTAATGTTGGATTTTGTGTTGTAAGTAGTGCAGGAAAGTCAATGAATGTTAATTGTACCATATTTTATTTGATTGTGGTCGTCCTGGTGGCTGTGAAGAATCCCTAGTTGGACAGAGATTAAGTGATGCTTTTGAATACAAAGCACTTGGTAGGCTGGGAGGGATACATCGAGCAATTTGACGTAATCCAGTTTTGTGTTGGCTAGTGCTCACCCACCATAGGTTGATGTCTTGGTGAATGTAGGGGAGTATCTTGCACAGTTACCACAGCAGGTAGAATGCATTTTCGACCACAACACTGATTTGGTCATTCATGCTCCTACAACGTGTTTAACAGTGAATGATTCTCCAAAGAAGGTGGGGGCTGCTAGAATGTGTTTATTTGATTGAGTAGGTGTCCTGATCCTATTACCAGAATTCTAGTTTTGGAACAATTGCTTTTCAGGAAGTTGATGCTCATTCAGGACTCGATGTCCATCAGTCTTTTGAGCAGTCCTTTAGAGAAGTCAGAGAAGTGTTTTATTTTCCTGAGCTGTGCAGGTAAATATATCTATTGTACACAGAGGAATGTAAGTCGTGGCTTTGTGACCTGATAATGTTGGACTAATGGGTTAAAGTAGATATTGAAAAAGAAAGATTAGAGGGGGTCTTTGGAAACTCTGCAAAGTACAATTCTAGTGGGAGAGATCAAGTTACCTAGTCCAACCCCATGCTTTCTGTATTCGAGTAAAGATTATAGCCAGTTAAATTTGATGTTTAAGACCAGTGCAATTACCTGACGACACTAGAGATGAGGTGGTATTGGGGTGAATTATCATTGAGATATTTTGGGAGCTTGTGAGACTGCTTTTTCAAGACTTTTGTGTAGTCTGGGAAGAGCAGTGATGAGTCTGAAGTGTCCAGGTTTCTACAGGATCTGTTCAGCTTTTTGCTTTCGTAGATGCATAATCAGGGTGTATTTCAGTGAGTTAGAAAATGAGGCAAAAGACAAAGACAAGGTATTGTTGATGGATTTGGATAGTGCAAGAGCAAGAATGTCAGAATGGGTTGGCACAACAGAGAAGGGACATGTATTTTAACAATGCTGCAATGCTGTTTTCCCATTTAGAAATCAAAAATAACTTTATAATATTCTACATATATCTTGTAGTTCAAAATTCTGAACAACAGGAGTACAAAATGCAGGAGGGCCCCCACAAAGATAAAGCCTCAACACCAGCACAAATGGACTTTGACCAATGACTACAAAATATAGAAACCTCAGTTCCACAATTATGTAAATAATAAATTGAAATCAATAACAATAACAATGTAATCAGATTATGTACGGAGATGACAAATTATTTTAAAAGGGAAATTGAACACCAATGTGAAATGTACACTTGTGATCAATGTCCCAACAATCCCCTCACTCATGCACAGAAGACATACACGATGAGAGATTTGATGAACTTTCTATCCTTCCTTTCCCTAACCATGGACCTATATTACTTTTTCAATCTTCTATTTGTTTTGCACATTGTGATCCTCCTTTCTTGTCTTAGTTCTGAATAATATAATAAAATAAATTCACTTTTATGTATTTTACCATTTTGTTGTATAAGTATATACAGACTGCTATTATTGTAATTACATGATTATATTTTTAAAAAAATATATTTCTTATTAGCATTTTTGTAGGTTATTACAACAAACACAAGATTGCAATATGGTTCAATTCCCATAGAAATTGTTCTATCAATAACCCTTTCCACCCCTCCCCGCACCCTCCTGCAGCCAGAGAACAATTGTCCATGTCAAACTTGTCCTGCAGGATCACACCCCACACTTCCCGAACTCGGGCTGCCGAAGTGTCTGGTGCACACATAGTCTCGGGTTCAGCTCAAAGGTGCCCCATGAAAGGGAGTGTGGGATTAGTTAAGTGGTGCCTATAGAGTCACACAGCGTCATCTCGACTTAGGGTCCAGGCCGTTGAACGGGATAAGAGCTTCCCCCTCAAGTCAAACATCCATATTTTTCAAAGAAGGGGAGCCAGAGTTCCTCAATATTAGTTCTAGATTCATCAAGGACATGGGTTAGAAACTCCATATCATGTATAACCCGGACATTTGCAACCCATTCCTTTTCCTCAGGCATGTGTGAATTCTTCCATTTCTGGGCCAAGCAGCTCCTGGCTGACACGAGCATGACCTGCAACATGTGGCCCTGGGTATCTTCCTGGTCATCTCCAACCTCAACCCCAAAGAGAAGCAGCCAGGGGCATTGTGGTCTAGTGACTCCATCAACCCCCCTAATGCAGGGCAAGACCTAACCCCAGTATGTCTGTACCCTTGGGCAGGACCACCACATGTGTATGTAATCCCCTTTTGCCTTCCGACATTTCCAGCAATGAGGGTCGTAGCCCGGGCACATTCTGGCTAACAACAGTGGAGGGTACTGCCATCTGTGCAAAACCTTCAGAGCGCCTGGTGTCTATATTGAGGGGAAGTTGTCGAGCGGTGAGCCCGGATACACATCTTGGTCCGCCTCTTGTCGTCTATCACCATGCCCAGGTCTTTTTCCCATTGTGTCCGTGCTGGTGGTGGGTCCCTTGGTATTGAAAACAAAAGGAGTCTATATAAACGAGAAATGACCCCCTTGGTCCCACGAGTGGAGATTATCATTTTCTCGAAGTCTGTGAGATCTCGCCTGAGGGTGTCCCCCCATGAGGGTTCACAGAGAACTCCCTTCAGTTGTAGATAGCGAAAGGGTGATAGTTTGCCCACCCCTAGGGCTTCCTCAAGATCAAGAAGGGGTATGAAGGACCCTCCCACCCATAGGTGACAGGCCCTGACGAGGCCCGCCTCGTACCATTTCTGATAGGCAGCAGGCTCCGCAATTTTAGCTAGGAAAGGCGTCGCCCAGATACAACTTAACGTAGAGGGCCAGGTTGTGAGCCATCTATAGTAACTCCCTTCCTTCCAGATGGACCATAGAACCCCCAGTACCGGATGGGCCAGAACCCACCTGGGGATACGTGCTCTAGGGACCCACAACCATTCATTGAGTGTGACTGGAGTGATCAGTCTATTGTCCAAAGCCACCCATTGTTTCTCTGACCCCGGGTCAAAGTGGTCCACCAAGATCCTCAGCTGAGAGGCCCTGTAATATGTGTCGAAATCTGGGAATCCCATCCCCCCATTTTCCTTGGATCTCGTTAGGACATCATAGGAGATCCTATGTTTCTTTCCCGCCCAAAGGAACCTGAGCAGGCTGCGCTTCATTGAGCGTAGGAATGCAGTGGGCACTTGAATGGGGAGCATCTAGAAGAGAAACAAGAATTTGGGAAGTACCACCATTTTAATCAAGTTGAGTCGAGCCATCCATGAGAACCCCGAGCCCGCCCACCTCTGTAGGTCCCTCTTGACCTCAGTCCACAATGGGGTAAAGTTGCTTGGGAAGAGGTCTGTCGGATCAGGAGTGATTTGGATTCCCAAGTGTCGGAACCCCTCTCTCTGCAGCTGGAACGAGAGACCCCCCACATACTTTAACTCGTCTTCCGACAGTCGACCCCCCATGAAATCCACTGATTTACCTAGGTTAACCTTGTACCCTGAAAGGTCCCTGTATCTCTCCAGGGCCTGTAACACGTGGGGAATCATTTGGGATGGTTTAGTGATATAGAGGAGAGTATCGTTGGCAAACAAGCTAATCTTACAGTGGGAGTTGCTCAGCCTGACTCCAGCGATAGCTTCATTGTTGTGCACCGATATTGCCCAGGGTTCCATAATGAGGGCGTATAGTAAGGGGGATAGTGGGCAGCCCTGTCTTGTTCCTTGTCCCAGGAGGAAGGTCTCCGATTCCAGCCCATTGACGACTGCTCTGGCTGTAAGGGCGGAATATAGTGCTGCTATCTATCCCAGCCACCTCTGGCCCATCCCGATTGTTGAAAGGACCTCCCCCATAAAAGCCCAGCTTACCCTATCGAAGGCCTTCTCTGCGCCTAAAGATAGCAGTAAGGCCCCCTTGTCTTGAATTTCCCTAGAGTGTAGTACATGAAGGGTTTTACGCATGCTATCAGAGGCCTGTCTGTTCAATATGAAGCCCGTCTGGTCTGGGTGAACCAGGCGAGGCAAACATCTCTCCTGGCGAGTGGCCAGGATCCTGGTGAAGATCTTAGCATCAAGATTCAAGAGAGAGATGGGTCGATAAGAGCCGTGTTCCGCCAGACATCTTCCCGGCTTTGGTAATACTGTAATAAGGGCCTGCAAAAAAGTGGGGGGGATTGTTTCCCTATTTTGAATCTGGTTAAACAGTTTGGCCAAGGGCTCCACCAGCGTGGGTCGGAACTGTTTGTAGAAATCAGCTGTGAACCCATCACCCCCGGGGGCCTTCCCTGCTTTCAATCTCTTGATGGCTGCCTCCATTTCTTCCACCACTATGTCCCCCTCGAGGTCCTGCAGTTCGGCTTCCGTTAGGCGGGGTAGCCGATCTTCTTCCAGAAATGCCCAAATATCCTCCATTGATTCCCCCCCCCATCTTGCTTAAAGGTCCCCATAGAAGTCTGCAAAAGAGCTTGCTATCTCCGCCTTTTTATTAAGTACCTTGCCCTCACTGTCTTTAATTGGCCCACTCCTCCTCTCCAACCTACAACCCCTGGCTCGTTGTGCCAACAATGTCCCCACCCTGTCTCCCCTTTCATAATACCTTTGTCGTGTATATCTTAGCTTCTTGACCACCTCACCTATAAGGACCGTATGCAATGCCTGGCGTTGCTCCCTCATTTCCGATAGGAGGGATTCTCTGTCAGCCCCCACCTGGGTGAGCCTGCCCCGAAGTCTCTTGAGCTCCATTCGGATCTTGGAGTCAATGAGCCCTCTCTCCCGCTTGCGCCTGGCCCCTTCGGCTATAAGAAGACCACGAAAGGTGGCCTTTGCGGCCTCCCACACTGTCACCATATCTGTTTCGCCATTATCGTTAGTCTCAAAATACACCGCCATCTCGTCTCTCAGAAAGTCTCTAAAGACTAGGTATCTCAAAAGCGTATCGTTGCATCGCCAGCGGGTTGATTTGGGAGACAGGGGGAGCGACCAGTCAGCCACCAGGAGCTCGTGATCAGACCATGTTATTGCCTCAACCCTTGGGGCTGTAGCCACCCCACTCCCTTCTTTGGAGATTAGAAAAAAATCAATTCTGGTGTAAGTGTGGTGTGGGGAGGAGAAGAATGTGTATCCACCAGGCTCCGGATGTGCCGCCTGCCAAACGTCCTCCCAATAGTGTTCACTCAAAAGGGCCTGTAGCGCTAAGTTATCCCTCGTTGTCTCCCTCGGTGGAACCCCTCTTGCCGTCCACCAGTCTAGTCTGGGGTCTATGAAAGGGTTGAAATCGCCTCCTAATATCATGACGCCTTCTGCCCATTCATCCAGCACCCCCAAGATTTGGGTTAGGAACCCTATCTGGCCCGAGTTGGGAGCGTAAAGGGTGGTTAGGGTTATACGCTCCCCTTCATAAGTACCCTTGATTCCCAGGAACCTCCCCCCGAAGCCCCTTTTAGTAGCAATGTTTGTGAGGTGGAATGTTTTACTTAGAAGGATCCCCACCCCTTCCTTTTTCGAGCTTCTACGAGACGCCCAGAAGTTGGATCCAATATCTTTCCCTCTGATGGGTGATTCCCTCCCCTGTTTATAGTGGGTTTCTTGGAGAAAGAGCACCATTAGCTGTTGTTTGCGGAACATATTGCTGGTCAACGACCTCTTGTTTTGAGAGTTGAGACCCTTGACATTGAGTGTGCCTATCTTGCCTTCAACCATTGTCGTCGAGGAAGCCCATCTCTAACTTCACCTCAATGTAGTGCTGAGATGCGGTCTGCTGCAAGACATAGAATTCTCATTTAGTCTGGCTAGTCCCCCCCACCCATAAACCTCTCTAGGTGATTCTGTTTTAACTTTTCTAACGGTCGTAACACCCCCCTCCGCCAGTCCTTGCCCCCCTCCCCCCGCCCATTGTGAGGCGTCCGTCCATGTCACCTGATTTCCTACAGGGACGATCAACGAACCACCAAGGACTCTACCCCAGCCCCGGGTAGTGTAAACATGTGGATATCCCATGTTCTCCTTTTTAACGTGTGCGTGTTGAACTTTTAAACAAATTTGTGGGGTGTGATCTTGTATCCGCGGTCTCCCTCATCCCCACTGTGACCTCAAAGCCGGATCCCCCACGGGGGTCCGCCAAACAAGGCAATGAACATCACGAAAGAACAACAACTAGGCCCAGGACCCCGCAGGCCGAAACCCAGCACCAACGTGGCGCTCTCTCCTGTGGCCCCCGGAGCCCAGCACTGCTGAACTTACAACTCAACCCCCAGTAACCTTAATCACCAGGAAATCTCATACTCTAGCGATGAGGTGGTGTTGCTGTCCCTTCAGATGATCGTCAGAAGCCGACGATGGATGTCTGGTTTTTTGAAATTTGCGAGCTCCCTTAACCTTGGACTTGCCACTGAGTTGTCCCAGTCTGTCGGGGCCTCGAGGGGGATTACCGGGCACTCCTCCTGGTCCAGTGGAGGGTGCGCCACGGTCACCCACCAGGTCGTTAATAGCCCGCTGTATGTCTTCTTCAGTCACTAGATGGTGTCTTAGCCCCGCCCACTCGAAAGCCAGAGAGAAGAGGTGCCCACAACTATACCTGACTCCCTTTCCTTGTAACCATCTGGTGAGAGCACCACATTTTTTCCTCATTGCAAGGGTGCGGGCTGAAAGGTCCTGGTAGATTGCAACCTTGGAGTCTCCATATTGAATGTCGCCAAAGTTACTCGCCCTCTCCAGGATCCTGGCTTTATCTTTGTAATAATGGAGTCGGGCCAGCATTGACCGCGGGCCCCTGCCCCCTCCTCCGGCCCGGTGTACCCTGTCTAGTTTGATCTCAGTATCAGCCTCTGCCCCCATAACAATTCTTATAATGTCATGCACCTTGCCTTCCAGCCCCTGCGGGATCTCCCCCTCTGATTCCACTAGGCCAAAAATGCACAGATTATTCCTCCTCTCCCTATTTTCCATGTCATCCACCTTGAACCGCAATTCCTCCTCGCGGCGGTGAAATTCTTGAAACCTGACCTCCATTTGAGTCTCCAGGAGTGCCGCGGAGAGCTGGTTGTTTTCGACTCCCTCGACCCGCGCCTCCAGGGTGGTGACTTTGGTAGTGAGGTTTGTCAGCTTAGCCCCCATATCTGTCCGAATCCCACAAATCTCCTCCAGAATCATCTGAATATTGTTCTGAATGGCTCCCAGGTCAGGGGGTGGCCTGGATGAGTTCCCGGTGGCCATTCTGTCCTCTCCAACTAGAAACTGGTATTTAGCAAGGGCCACCTTCCAGCTCATGAGATGTTGGTTATTACAGGGTGTGGGACTTGTCCACTATATGACCTGCAGCCACGGTAGGGCCGTGCAGAAGGAGTAATTAGAGTCGCTTGGGGCAGAGAAACACCCTTGGGGTGGCTGTCTTCAGACACACAGGTAGAGTGATTTCAAGACTTCGGCGTCAGGGGGAGGGCGAGTATATCCCCCACACTAGGTGTCTAGCCATAATTGCTGGGAGGAGAATTGCCTCTGTGGTGGGGTGTGATGGGGCCCTCTGTCCAGGTAGATCTCACGGGGAATAAACCAAAAAGTTCAGGACCTCTCACCTGTGTGTCGTCTTTCATGATCCCCAGTCAGATGTAGGGTGGGCGCGCTCCCGCGACGGCCCGGACTGGGGGGGCGAGCGGGTCTGTCTTTTGAGCAGGATGTGCTTTGAATTCCGGCAATTTGGTGGGTGCCCGAGCACCACCCCCCAATGGTGGCTGTGGCACAGTTGCAGGATGAGGATCAGCCCTCGTGGCGGAGTGCAGGGGTAGAGCCCCCAACCCAGATGGAACGCGCCTCTGTCCGCGCCAAGATCGAAAAGCTCCAGCCTGCAGGCCGGTAGAATCACTCCAGCCCGCTCGCGGGCCGACAACGCGCCGCGGTGTCCCTGTTCCTGCTGACAAGCTGAGGGGGCATGCAATCGGGTCCACCCAGGCCCGCCTGTGGGTTGAGAGCTATCACCGGCTCAGCGGGGGCCCGTACTCAACCCCCGGTACACCGCAGCCAGTGTGGGGCGCGTCCTCGTGCATATCCGGGGGGCCGAGATCAAAGGGGGTCGCGCAGTTCACAAGGCGGGAGGCCACTTCTGTGCGCCTACGCGGGCAGCGTCCCGCTCCACCAGCAACTCCCCAGCACAGCTCGAGATCTCCCGCTCCTGGCTTCTCCTCACTCGCAGCGAATGCCGCGCTCGCTGGTTGCCGTAATCTCACCCCTTCTCCAGTTCTCCGTGGTGGGGCAGTGAGCGCCGCGTGCGCGTCGCCTGGGCCATTGGGGGAGGGGCCGTGCTGGCCTCCAAGGGCCGAACTCGGCTCAGGGAGGTCGCAGGAACCTCCGGTTTGGACCCCCCAGGGGGCAATACGTTCACACGGCCTTTCTGTGGGATCTCGTGTAGAATGGGCTCCTTCTTCCCTCTTAACTCCTCAGGTTTCCCGGGGCTGGGGACGGAGCTCACGGTTCAGGGAGCCATCTTGCCTGCGCCCCCTGGTGGCCTCTCTCACATGATTATATTAAATCATTTTTATCTGCACCATTCTTAGTAACGATGTACCTTTTTGATCACAAACCATTGTGCTGCTATCTATAATAAACAGTGTTGAATAATTAGTACATGGAACACCACCACTTTTTTAACAATAAAGTTAATTTAATTTACAATGCTGATATGTGTTTATGTATACACATATGTTTCAATGTATGGCTGCTTGTTTTGAAGTGTTTTTTAAATGCACTTGCATCCTTGCAAGGTGATGATGCTATGACCTTGTGATTTGCACAGACATAATAGAAAACCCTCAACAAACATTAAACTATCCTGGCGATGCCCTTGCAGAGGGTTGGAACATGTGGTTGACTTCCTGTTCCAGGAGTCACAGTTGCTTGCGAGTCCTTAATGATTTTTGCAACTTTGTTTTAACAAATTGACATATTTTTTGCTATGTGATTGTGTTCTGGGGATTTATTATAGCCCTGCCATATACTACGCCATTACATTTCTGGTGTTGTCAAGCTCCTGGGCTATTTTGTGTATATATGTGCACATATTCAGTGATAAACATTGTTAAAGGGACATTATGGTTACATGTAAAAACAAAAACACCCAGAAATTCGCCAGTTATGGTAAGCTAAGCAACCATAACCTCTGCCACCACTGTGCACTTATAAGACTAACACATAGGACATCAAATATGACATTACAAATGATCACACAATGGTATTACTATTCATTATATAAACATTTCTTATAAGCAAAAATCACTATTTATTTTTATTTTCACAGAAATGGCAAGCACACTTGAGTGGATGTAATAAAACGTCCCAAAAGAAGAAATGAGTGATGATAAGTTTCTAATGGTAAACAATACATTGTTTAATATAAATAAATAATGTAATTTATATAGCAGTCAGTCAGATAATAATGCCTTCTCTTCTTATAGCACATACTTTACATGAAGAAACAACACCCCAATTTAGTTATGGAGATTCCCAAGAATAACAAAGGCAATCTCTGTCCCCAACTATACATAATGAAAACATTTTCTTGTCTGCAAAATTGTATGAACTTACTAATTACTTTAAGTAACTTTTAAATTATGTTAAAAATCATGTTATTAGAAATGTTGCTTATCACTGTCCTTCTTGTACCTGTTGCTCTTGCTCCCAGCAATCACCTCCATCAAAATCCCGAAGTATAAATGAAAGACGCTTTGTGAAACTTCCCTCCCTCCCTCCACTGATGATCATTGTATACAAATTCACACAAATTCTTGCATTTATGTTTCTCATTCCTATACCCCATCCCTTTCATAAATCATCTATGTTTTATACTATAAATATCTTGTATATTGTTCTTACGTAATTTTCTATTTTTAAACCACAATTAATAATCCGTGTACTATAAAACTGTTCGGGGTGTCCGTTTACAAAATAGGGACGCCACGGATATTGTGCTGTGTCTGTTCTCACGTGACACATTTTTAATTAGTCCGCAGACAGCACCCCCTTTTAATACAACATTAAAAGGGACAAAGGATCCAAGTACATCAATAATTACAATGTAATCAATGCCCTCTTGTGGAATGCAAATATAGACATACAATACATTGCAGACAATCCCATTGCAGTTGCAAGATTTGTCAGAGCCTATCTCACCAAAGCTGAGATAGCAGAGCTAAAAGCCCACTGCGATGACATATCATCTGATAAAACACTATCACAAAAATTGTACAGCTTTGGTATATAAATGCTCTCCCATAGAGAATATATGGCAGATCTGAACACATTGTCTGGCTAAAACTTGGTCCAGGTTCAGCCAGAAAAAAAGTGTTCTAAAATCCTATAAAGATATAGAACAACAGCCACAAATGCTCTCAACAGCTAGGACATTTAAAAAAGAAAACATATGAATGAACACATATTAACCAGACAGAAGTAATGCTTTGGAAAACATGTGCCTGTACAACATAGCCCAAAGCTACTCCTACAAAAACAATGTTACACCGGATGAGACAACTGGCAGATATTCAGTCTCAACTTGTGAAGGAAGCCCATTGAAACCTAACAAACCTAGCCTAATTAATCATATCAAGTTAGCATTTAAATATCTGCAACATACAGAACTTTATTGCATGGCCCTAATGCAACTTTTTAAACCTTGAAGAAAAGAAGATGAATTATTAAGTGACCATGACTCATTTGAAGCTGCATTCAAAGCAAATGAAAGCAGAATAACAAATGCCAATTTCAAACAATACAAAGAAATGTTGGAAAATGAACGCCCACAAGAGGAAGAAATTGGAGCTCTACAAGAAAAAGACATGCCTGAGAGCATTCAACAGCATTCCCTTACAGGAAGCCAAGACCCACTTAGAGAACCACTCATTTTAAATGAAGCAGATATAGCTGGTTCTGGTAAAATGTTCTTAATTAAAATAATCAGCAAATTTCTACAAGACTCAACAAACAACAACCTTTCATCTATTCTAACATCCTCCATAGGTTTAGCTGTCTACAACATAGGGGGTGCAACTATACACTAACTACTACTCCTCCCAGTAGAACACCAAAACAAATTAGATTACGATAGATTATCAGTAGAAGCTCCTACTGAAGTATGCAGAATTCTGAAACAAATGAAAGTGCTCCTGACAGATATAGTAAGCATGATTTCATCTCAGAATGCAAGAAGTCCTAACAACCGACTAGGAAGAATTGTTTGGAGGAAAACCCATGATTATTTTCGGAGACCTCCCACAGTAAAAACCAGTAAAAGGTCAACCTATTTTCAAAACATTAGGACACAAACAATGCCATAACACACACGGCAGCATTGGAAATATAAATCTCTGGTAACATTTTTGCTACAGACAATTAACTGAAAGCATGCGTCAGTCTGCAGATCTCACCTGTTCTAACATTTTAAAAAGATTTACAACTGGCCTGCTTACTAAAGATGCAAAATACATATTAAGTAATAGACTAATCCGTGAGCTATGGACAAAACACATCTGTCCCTGATGGCATGGAACAATGAACTTAACAAAATCGAAAATGTATGTGCTTAATGCCAACCCTTGCAAGCTGTAGTCAATTCAACAAGACGATGATGAAAAAAGAAATGCAATATATAATGCATATCAGCTCCACAGACAAACTAGAAGTGCACAACATGACACCTCCTATGTGCCAACAAGCTACAGCACAACTAAATAGCATAGAAAAATGTATCTCCAACACAGCTGGATTAGAAACAGTATTAACTCTGTGTCTAAACTGCACAGTAATTCTAAATCGTAACCTTATTTATTCATTTATTTAGCATTTATTTACAGCACACATAACACTAAGGCATCTGGGCGCTAGTTACAGGAAGTGCTTGATACAAGAATATGCAGAAAATACAGACTGTTAAAGCCTCTCCTCATGTTACACAGAGCCACATCAGGCATGCATACATAAGACATAGTTGATGCAAGTACACGTATTGGTAAAGCCTCTGTATTGGTAAAGCCTCTCCTCGTGTTACAGGGAGCTACATCAGGCATGCATACATAAGACATAGTTGGTGCAGATATACATACTGGTAAAGCCTCTCCTCATGTTACGGGGAGATACATCAGGCATGCATACATAAGACAAAGTTGGTGCAAATATAAATACTGTTATGTCCCACTGTCTTCATTGGTCCTTGTGGCGGCGGTGGAAAAGGATTCAAACAGTGTCTCTTTATACTCCCAAGATGGCTTCCTGGAACGAATGTGGTGTTTCAGTCTCTGATGGTGCTGTGGATGGGTTGGCTCCACCACTGTTACCAGGATTCTGCTATCTGTCTTCTGGATCCGAGCAACGTCACGTTGCTACTCTGTCCTTAGCTGCGCTGCGTGGGTTCGCTGCTAGTTTCTTTAAACCCTTGTTGCTACTTATTCTCCTCAAACTGTCCTAATCTCTCTCTACTCTGATCTGTTAGGTTTTGCAGTTGTTCATGACAACGCTCTTTCCCATGATTCTTCCAGAACGGTATCTCGGTTTCAATCGGTTCTCGGTTCCCTAGTATGGAGGATTGGGGTCATATTATTGCAAACGGGTGAATCAAAAGGGGCAGCCGATTACGATTCCTTACTTATTTCTCCTCCACGTTCAGCCATCTGTAACCGAAGCATTACAGAATCCACGGCAAAGCAGACCCGGAAGTCAGTCTCTGAGTTTGCAGACCCATCAGCAATGTGCACAAACTTTTCGGCATAAAGGTATTAC
Source organism: Ambystoma mexicanum (assembly GCF_040938575.1). Lineage (NCBI taxonomy): Eukaryota > Metazoa > Chordata > Amphibia > Caudata > Ambystomatidae > Ambystoma > Ambystoma mexicanum. Next base: position 1,402,489,400 of record NC_090935.1, on the reverse strand, counting down.
ATTAGCCAGTGTGCATCTATCGATCTGTTCTTATTATCTTTTCCATATAACCTCTCTCTCTATATATCATCTCGGCACTCTTATTTAGCATCAATTCTTCTATATCATCAAACAGATATCTACCCTACATATCTACACATGCTAAAGCTACCATTTCGGTGAGCATTACTCCTCTTACAAACAGAAACTTTACTTTACCCCTTCTAAAACTCTCCCTTGTTTTATCAGACTTGGACAGTTGCTTAGACATCTCTAGCCTCATTGAAAGGAACACGCTTCTCCAGAACCCAGCCCATCTAGCAATAGGAGAAGACCTCAACTAAAGGAACCTGGAAACCTTGTGTCTACTCTATGGTTTAACTGTGGGTGGACTCAGGGTGACCAGGTGAATTCTCATATTTTCTGTCACTGCTGTCTAAGATACAGGTGGGTGCCTTTTGATTCTCACTATTATAAGAATTTGTGTAATTAAACATGACACATACTGGTAAAGCCTTTCCTCATTTTATGGAGAGCTACATCAGGCATACATACATAAGACATAGTTGGTGAAAATATACATGCTGGTAAAGCCTCTCCTCATGTTACGGGGAGCTACATCAGCCATGCACACATAGGACATGGGTACAGGTGCACAGTAAGGTAGGATGGAAAGTACATAAGCACGGCGTAGTAAAAGCAAAAGTGACACTCCTCTGGTAGGATCAGAGGCTTGACATTAGCATTTAGTTGCGTTGTGAAAGAGAATCAAAGCCGATTGGCATGTAAAAGTTCAATGGTTGGATGCGATTGAAGTGACGGATGAAGAGGCAAATCGTTTGCCGATTGGTGAGGGGTATGGGGTACAGCATACCAGAAGATGAGGACAACGATGTCGCGGATGTGAAAACAGCAACCAAGGGATAGTGGAGGAACATCAGATGTGTAGGCAGAGCGTCTATTTTCATGAGGATTCAGAGGGGAGCAGAGTAGAGACGGGTAAAGAATAGGAGGGGTAGGGATTGCAAAGGCATAACCCAATGTAATTGGCTGGTTTGGGCAGGCAGGAGGCTGTAGTTGGTCGACATGGAAACAGAAGATTGTTCGCTAGTTGGAGCCCATTGGAACGGATAGCGTGCTCCTTACCTGGTGGAATGCAGTTGTACCCCAAGGGTGGGTCGAGTAGGGCGAAGGTGCAAGTGCCACTGTTCAGCCCCGGACAGGCACAGGCAGACCTGCAGCCTTTCCCCACAGCCTTCACCCAGTGGAATGAGTCAGCTTCACCTGCTGGCTAAGGGGAGGCCCAGGAATCTTGCTGGAGCCAGCCTGTGGGAGCAGATGGTGGGAGGCACTCCTTCCTGCTCGATGTGCAGTTCAGGCTGGTGGAAAGAAGTGGAACATTGACGTTAAACAAGGTTTAGTCAATGGAGCAATTGGTACAGTTGTTGGATTCCAAACATATACACATGCAACAACATTCAGTTTGGCAACATCCACTTTGATAAACTTGCATACTTAAAAGAATAGGCTGCACAATATCAAGTTTCCTTCTTTTCAAAGACATCTAGGTACACAGAGCACAATTCTCTCTATCTCTTGCATATGCTGTCCCCATTCGCAAATCACAAGGTCTAACCCTAGATCACGCATTGATTGACATTGGCAGCTTCTTCTCGGCATGCAGCGCTTGTGCCTTTTCTGCGCTGGTTTCTATGAATTGGGCCCTTAAATTCTAAGAACTTTCTTTTCAAACAGTTCTCATTCGGTGAAATGTAGGTATACGAGGCAGGATCACATGGGAGGAGATGGCTGTCGGGGAAAAGTGGTGTCTCCATCAGGGGGGATGCAGTATCCTTCCCTTATAAATGAGGAAGACCACATAATTCCTGAATCCTTAATGGATGATTGTTAATTTATACATCCTTCCCAATATAGGACCCAAAGAACCCTTCATGCAAAACGTTATGATCAGAATAACATTTACACCTCAATTACACATAATTCACATTTAACATCTTGCTACTTGGATGTTTTTGTTCTTGACAACAATCCTATGTACTACAACTCCCATAACGTCTCAAGAGCTGAGACAAGGAAGAGGAAGTAGGAGTTAGTAGGGATTGAAAGAAACCTCAAGTACAACACACAGGCTAATTCTTATGGTAAAGATAAAAAATGCATGACCTTTAAAAACTTCTTTCCCTTTCAATTCAGCGTCGGCGTGCAACACATCAGCGTGGGCGAAGCAGCAAGCAAAACCGCCAGTGAAGGCAGTCCCACAGGAACAAACCATGCTGCAGAAGGCATAGCCTTTCAAGCTCCCACTTGTCAGCCTTCCTTACTGGAGTGGAGAGGGACCCAGGAAAGCATGGCAGGCACCAGGGAGGAACTACTCCATAATCGGCAGCAGCAGTGTTGCTGCCAAGAGAGCGGTCATGTCGGAAAAGAGCAGCTCTACTGGACAGTGAATGTGGAACTGCCGGGGAAGCTAACAGAGGATCTGCAGAGTGGGAGATTCTATTCCTGAATGAGAACTTTGCCAGAGCAGTGTACAATGTGTCACACTGTTGAGTTGGCCCAGTAATAGTGGGAACCCCACAGTGTACCGACAAGCACATGAACAATTGAGGTTCGCTTATACTGAGCAAGTAAAGCAGATAGACAGAATTTGCACATATCCTCATCAATTAAATGTCAAGATGGGGAAGGTTGGAGCAAAGGTTATTACAAGCAGATGAATGTTAATGAAGAAGGTGAAAGCAGGAATTGGTACAAGTTTCTATATCTGAGAAGCCAATATCGGGAAAGTTGGAACAAAATGTTGCAATAAGAAAATGAACATTGGTGAAGAAGTTAGAAGACATAACTTGCACACGTCCCCATGTATAAAATTCCAATATGGGGGAAATTGGAATAAGCAGCACCTAACAACAATAAGAGTATACAAAGTACAGGGGTACAACTGTGCTATACTGAAAGACTGAACGAACATTAAAATAAGTCCTGGTAAACAAAGTTCATACATTCATCAGGCAGTGAGTTTTTGGGGAAGAGATACCTGTACCATCAGACAGTGAGCCTTTGGGGAAGAGATACCTGGCAGGAGAGTATACCAGGGGATCTGCAAGACCCAGAGGGGGATTTATGACATGGGAGTATACCCTATAATCCCTGTAAAGTATATGAAAGGAAAACATTAAAAGAAGTGCTGGTACACAGATTCATCAGGCAATGAGCCATTGGGGAAGTAATCCCTTGCAAGAGAGTTACCAGAGGATCAGTGGAGTATACCAGGTAGTCCCTGTAAAGTACATGAAAGGAAAATACATTGTGAATAGATACCTGGCAGGAGAGTATACCAGGAAGCGATCATTGGAGTGTTTTTGGTATAAAAGAGAACATTTTGCCATAGAGAAGTTGTTATGTAAAAGACACACTGGTGCCATCCTTGACAGATATTGGAAGAGATACTTTTGATATTGTGTCGAAGAGACATACAATAGACATGTTTACCAGACTTGAGAAGTTGTTACATGGAAAAGACTTGAAGTATTTGTTGTATAAAAGAGGCACTTTTACCAACCTTGAAAAGTTGTTATATGGAAAAGACATTCCTACTATCTTTAAGAGAACACTGTTTGGAAGAAAAAAAACACTTGCACCATCCTTCCTGAAAGAATCCAGGTGAAGAGAATCCATCCTCTAGATCCAAGGAAGCCTTCTAAGTAGAAACCATTGTTGCTTTACATTTGAACACTTTTTGGCTAAACCTAGATCAGAGACAATTTTCTGTACACTTTTTAATTGTTTAATTTCTAGTGTGAGGGTCAGATGTGTTTTGAACACAAGGACAGTTTACTTAATATTCACAACGAGACAAACATTATAATATGATATGATGTGATGTGATATGGCATTTATAACACACCTATACACAAGTGTTTCAAGACATGACGAGGCCAGGGAGGGTAAACAGAGTGAGGACAAACACAATGATCTTACTAGGCCTAGTGACATTAGGATCACGCAAGTGCAGGTGAGAGGGGAGGGGAAAAGTGCAAGGGGGTAGGGGAGAATGGGCAAGTGCCGAACATGGGATAAAACAACAGGTAGTGCAGCCAGCAAGTGGCAAGTGCGAGGGTTAAAAGTGCAGACAGCAAGTGTCTAATAAGTGCAGGTAAGTGGACTGTAGGGTGCAGATATAGACCAAAGTGCAAGGGTAGCCAGGAGGCAGTGCAGGGGTGCAACTTGGCGGGCAGGGACCTTGGCCCGAATTCAGAGGGTAACCAGGTAACCCGTGCAGTATTAAACAGGAGATCAGCAGGGGAGAGAAAGAGAGAAGGCAGAAGCAAAGGGGAAGGTATTGAGGTGCTTCCGTAACCAGAGATGGTTCTGCACAAGTTTCAGAGAAGCAAGGAGACTGTTACAGAGGGAGGTGCCAGCTGAAAAAAGATATTGCCCCCCAACTTATTACTTGGAGAAGCGACTGACCCTCAAGGAGTTGGAGGTGGAGCAGCAAAGAGCTTGAGTAGGAAGATATTTTCAAAGAGAGAGTTGGAGGTATTGCGGTCCCAGGACCCAGAAAGCACTGTGGAAAATGCAGTTATATTTAAGTATAGTTTCCTAGGTAGGGAATCTCTCTTTCGAATATGGAAAGAGAGGCCTTTATCCAACCTTTTTCTTTTAATAAAGATGTCTAATGTTGAGAACACTACCACTTTGTGTCCGTCTCTCATTTCTGACCACTCACAATACCCACAATGAAGTAGGAATTCTGCAACTTGAAGAAGTACTTAAAATATTAGTTTCAGGTCAATGGTGAAGAATGACATGATAAAGAACTCGGTCATTAGTTTATGTAACAGGTTCAATGTCACAAGATCCATTTCCCTTAGGACAATCAATGTAATTAAACAATTACAGAACATTAGCATGATTCAAGATGGTGGAGTCCTTATCTATTAGTAATCCCTCCAATGAGAGGCAGTTAGCCTGAATCTCTCGATCACATGGAGCTATTAAAATAGCAGATGTTGTACCTCCGGAAGGATGAGTTTTACAACTAACACCTTATGTTCCTTGTTCCAATCGGAGGAAATTAGCATTGTTCTCTATTGAATGTTGCATATGAGGTGTATTGTTTTTCGTACACATAATCAAAAGTTAATTGGACTTTTCTGCCCTTACTGTCTCGTTAGAGAGTATTTTGATGCATAGATAGGCTGGTTAGTGCCAGTGGGGAACTTAATACCTTTATCAACAGAGTAGGTTGAGATGTTAAGTAGAGCGTCAGAAATTGCATCTTTAGCATGCTCATTGGGGTTCATCTCTCCGTTATTCGACTCAGTTTGTTTTGCAGGCAGGGTTTTTTGGAAGCCTTGTATCGTTTAAGGGATTGTTTGGCTTGTTTCTTCCTCTTTTGAGGCCTACCTTTGTTGCACTATGAAGAGTCCACCGGAACCTCCACCGGCAAGGTAAAATTGGACAGAAATGTCCATGAACTGCAGGTATTGTTTGATCATACCAATTTCTTGTTTTTCGACATTTTCTTTTTTAGGAGCTAACTCAAATGTGTCATTCTTTGGTAAATAATGGCGTAATTCATGTTATCCACCAAAGATACATCATGCATAGAAGGCAGTTGTTGCAAGCTTGCATGGCCAGAAGCAATGGAAATTTGGGCCTCTGGAATCACCATTACAGAGCTATCGGGCACACATAAATTCTGTGGATCTGCAATAAGAGGTGGTCTGAAGGCAACTTCCCCTTCCAATTGTATTGACTGCATGATGGTAAATAGGTTCTACAGGTCATAAACCTTATAGCTTTCAAATAAGTGCAACTTCGAATTGGTTGATACCATCATTGACCTTTGTTCAATTAAGTTAGTGTTAATATTTTCATATAGCTAAACCAATGAGATCAGTACAAAGTTCAAAGCAGATATTGTAGTTGCACCAAGTGGTGGGGGTGCACTTTGAATCAGGCATCCCTTGTGAAAATAGCAAAGGAGATCACAAGATGGAGGATGCACAGACTTTCTCTTCTGAGTTATAGAGTAGATTGGGAAATGCATCGAGAGAGTGTACCTGGAGATCAATTACACCAGAGTTTTTGTCTGGAGGTGCAGTATGGGGAGGTGACTTTGACGTCTCAGAGAGGAGATTAAGGAGATCCACATCTGGTATTTCATTAAGTCCACCCTGGGCGAGAGAGTGTTCCTGAATCATATTTGTAATGATCAAGAGTGAAGCAGTGGTTTGACTGCCAAAATAAGTTATCTTAGCATGCAAAGGAGCTGCCGGCGTCCCTTTATAAACGTGCTTGCCAGTCCCACCCTTTACAGCTAACCTGGGTGTAGCAGCATGCAGAGCCGACTAAGTGATAGGGGAAGGAGGAGCATCCTCAGGACGCTCTGGGTTATCCGCAATTAAGGTCAGTCCCACCAGGTCCTTAGAGGCACCGTCAGCTTTGCTGCACAGATGATATGCCATTGCCATATTAACGTGTAATGATAAATCTAACCAGGGAGACAAAATGGGTCACCCTGCTCATTGTTGCTCACAGTCGACTACAGCAGACTGCACTCCTCCACTCACATGCACCCTCCACAATGCAGTGGGTTTTTTGTAGGCAGTGTTGCAATGAATCAGGTTCTCCTGACAACAGCTCTCAGGAGCTCATGAGTCCATGCTCTGCACTCGGCAGCCTACAGCTGACCGCTCTCCTCCACACACTCATCAAAGTCGGGATATATGGATTATGACACTTACTAGTTGGAGTAGGCTGTGCCATAGGGTGCTGGTATTAGATCCGATTGGGGCACGCTAGGAAACGGTCAATGTTGAATTATGCATATTGCAACTTCTGAATGCATTGTGATTGGCGTGTATTTGATGTAGTATTGGACTGGCAGGTGGATAGAGCCTATTACAGACATGACACAGAGACTGGGGTTTTCACCGGAAACCGACAAGGCCTTACTCAGGTATTGCAATAGATTTAGTTAGAGCTGGGCAGGTCAGGCCCTTGGAAGGCAGATTCAGAACTGGTGGCTCAACTCAATACCTTAACAGGAGGATTGCTTATAGGTGTTGGTTGCAAAGGGAGACATCACACACATTATTAGGATTTTTTTGAAAATGTCTGGTCATATTAAATCCCAAACTGGCAGCATTGGCACATCAAGGGGGACAGATGAAATCTCCCCCCAAAGTCCAAATGGGGGCAGTTAAGTATATTTTTTAACAACTTAAGACACATACAGAGCCACACCTTGTATCTCCTGTTGAACGCTAACAGTTATTATTTCCATGTATAGGGTCGTAATGAAAGTATTAAGCAATGGGTTGGCTGGAGTATTAAATACATTAATACACACAGATAACAATTATTTCTCATTATTCATTAAAGGGTCATTTTTAGCAATAAATACAATGCAATTCCCCCCACACATGAAATGTCCATACGACACATTATTCCAAAATGCAAAAAAGGATTTTCGCTTGGTAGAATGCAAGCTGTTCTTGAAACTAATGTGGCAAATTACATTCCTGGTAAATATGATCAAAACAGTAATGCATATGTATAGTTAAGCCACTGGAAAACTGTTCACAATTAAAATGCAGTGCTACACTGTAAGCAGGACAGGGTGAAAGGCAGGATGGTCCTTCCTAGGGCTAATAGCATAAGAACAAACTTTACCCTGGTGGAAAAATGCACCGTAAAAGTATCTTTTGTGAACTAGGACAATTTTAGCCTTTAACTTGTCATTGTGCAATGATGTTCTAATATGTCCCAGTGTTTTTTGAAATAGGGAAGTTTGCCCTAGTGCTAATACCAGTCAACTTTGCACTTGCACCGCTGCAAAGTTTCTTTACTCTGGCCCCAGAAAACCTATGGTGCATTAGATAATATAGGTGCACAATACTGCTCCAAAGTCACATTGTGGAACCCTTTAAGAACCAAAGTGGCTGTGGGGACCACAGATGAGTGTGAAGTGCTACCTGGAGACAGATTGAGGGAAGTCCCCTGAGTGCCTCCGTCTGCCCCATGTCATCATGCATTCGAGCATCAGTGGTTGAAACTGCACAGTGGCTGTATCACAGATGAGGGGAAGGGACGACTGGTGAGTTTGCCCCCATTCTGCTGCACTTGCTTTCCCACAGTTAGACACACTTCCTCGTACCATCCACCCAGGTGTAGCTATAGAATATTATGTCAAAGCAGACCATCCAGCAAGGGCAGGGATTAGCTACGGTACCACATGTGTAGAGGCCAAATGCTGCTCATAATTGCATGTTTGCTCAAAGTTAATCGGTAATATGTTCCACAGGAACAGTTAGCAGCCATCCTGCACATAGCAATGCATCTACGTCTTACGCAGAGGAGCCTTTATTGAAACCATTACTCATACCAAATTTCAGAATTGTGGCACAACTTGTTAAGCCTTCTGTTGCTCATTAGGCACAATTATGTAAACTGCCACAATTGGAATCTTTATGTAGACTAGCAAAACAGCGCGACAGATGAAGATTATTATGGTTGTTCTTTTATAACGCGCGTAATATCAGCAAGTGGTTTCTAAGCATGGGGTCCGGATTCAAGCCTGTGCTACGCTGTGTTGTCTTGCTTCCAAGGCAAACACATTGCCCCTGAGTTATCCTTCCTCCACAATTGGTAGGGGGAGTTAATCATTCATGACAGATTTGAGAGAAACATATCTGAGGGCAAATTCGACAAAGAGATCAGCTACAATGCCTTGAAAGTGCAGTGAGCTACAGAAAGTGTCACAGGCTGAAATGCCAACTGGGCAATGGAAAATCTTAGCAGTGACCTCAGATTGAGAGCTAGAACCTGCAGAAAATTAGAAGTTGAAAGCAGAGTGTGGGACCAATGAGCCTGCAGAGGGCTAGAGATCAGAGCATAGTAGTGACCAGATACAGAGAAGGAGAGCAACCAACAGCTTGTTGAGTCTATCATCTAAGACATGGTTGGAGTCCAGAAACAAAGATGGAGATAGGCTAGAGCCTATTAAGAGATATATCTCAGACACTCACAAAGACCAGACATAGGTCAGTTGATAATGCCAAGAACCTGCTGAAACCAGTGTAGTTTGGGCTGGGTCAATAAAGCTCAGTTAGCACTCAGCTTGAGTGCTTCAGCCAATTGGAATGCTTAGAATGTGGCCTGTATATGTTAGCATACGCCACATATCTGAGATGTCTCTCAGTTGCTGCTCTTTGACAATGGTAAAATGGATCTGTCTTTCATCAGTATTGCCAGAAACAGTTTATCTAGGACGTAAAGTCATGTGGCAACTACATTTTCTTGGAATACACAATGCTGCTCACACTAGTTGATCCTGGAGGACTGTGTGACTGTATACAACTGTATGACATAATTGCATTGCCTCAAATCTGGTTTACGAATAATTGCATTCTGGATGGATGAGTTACCCATTAAAGGAGAAATGGGTAGACCTTAAGGTGGTCTCATCATTAGTATTGGACATTTCTATAACATCAGTGAAATATTAGTATCTAATAATACTATTAATATGCTGGCAGGATTAATCACTGTTCTCAGATTATCTGGGATTTATACTCACCTGATGATAATAAATGTATGTGATTGTCCTAGTCTTGATGGACAGAGATTAACAAACAGATTGTTTGAAGACTTATACTGTCAGACAAACATGATTGAGGAATTACTTCCCTGAATGTTGTGGGAGATAATAATGCAAACATTCCTCTTGCTCTGGATTGTTGTGACACTGAAATTGCTCTGGATTGTTGTGACACTGAAAATGTTGACATTTTGTCGAACATACCCCAATGGATACTTAAACAGACAAATGATGTTACTAAGGGTAAATTATGGTGTATGACATAAGTACCACTAGGATTACATATGCTAAATTGACAAGTAAAAAATGATGTCCCCGGAAGTTTCAGTAGAGTATTCAGTCCATCCGTAATCAGGATTCATAACATTTTCATCAGTGGAGCTGGTGTCCACCATGTTTGTGAATTGACCATTTCTGCTAGAGCGGAAAGAGACCATTTTATTATCATTATGTGCTGGGCCAGTAAATACAATACAGATTGCGACTATGATAGACTGGTATGCTGGAGGTTAACCAAACTGCTAGCCATATAGTATGGACTGCAAAAAATGTTGACATGATTAATACTAGGGATCTTAAATTGGGAGCCATCTAACAGAGGTCAGAGGTGCACAAGAGTCAAGCACAGAGAAAATTTACTTTACTCCTAGTTTTTCATAGGATATGAGACTTATATGAGTTGTTATGATGAAATTGTGGATAACCTGACTAAATAATTTGGTCCTATCTTCCGGGTGTATGGTAGCAAAATTGTTATTAATAGACAACATCGGCATACATCTGATTATACTATTGTTGAAGCAATAGACTGCTTAGGACATATCTACGCAATATTATGAGTAGGCCTATCTTGTCAAATAGTGGCAAGTAAGCAAAGAAAACTAGAATATAAACGATGGCTAAAATTACATTAAGGGCCCCTTAGAATAAGTGTGTAGGAAGCTATGGTTAATATAATTGAAGAAAATAATACTTGTTATTTCTTGAAAAAAGTTCAGCGAAAGACATACTATCTCATTATTAGTAGGGGCTTAAAAGCAAAGTCGGAAAAGCTATTTTACCTCCACTATGTGTGGCCAAGTCATCTAATGCACTTGTCTGCATTGCAATTAAAGATGCTAGATGGACCTATACTGGGGATGCTGAGGTGATTATAAAGTTACTGAAGAGTCTTAAATATTAACTTTACCAGGCCCTTGTGGCTATTGAAAATGCTTTGCTCAAGCAGGGTTCCCTTATTTGAGGATTTACATTATACCAGCTCTTTGTTTTTATTAGCATCACTGGGACATGTGCATCTAGTGAGGCCTGTTGTATCACTGCCCCTGTATGCAATAGTGAAACTACAACCGCAACTGATCCCCGTAGTCATAGTATCCTTGTCAAGTTGGATGCACAAGCTAAAGTATTCCCTCATATACTTCTAGTCCTAATCTTCGTTGTCCCAGTAGTTACCTATGAGTCAATGTGCCTCATAAGTAAGTACTGGGACAAGGAAGAGGAATTTAGAGGTAATTCTGTGCCGTGAATTTTGGGGAAGCGAGTGGGAGGGAGAGGGGACATGTGGGTGGCTGTGGCGGGGGTTTTGCGCTAAGTCGTAGTGGTCATCAATGTCCAGTCTAAGTGGGCATGATATGTGGTGTTAGTGGCTAGACTGGCCTTTTGGTGCAGCCAGTCTATTTCTTACTGAAGCATGCCCTTTTTTACTGGGTTTCTTTGATAAGGCAGTCCTGCTAAGTGTAATTAGCTGGAAAGACTGAAATTTGGGAGCAGCTTGTCTAGCCGTTTCTAAGTGGCAGCTGGTCCATAATGGGCGAGCGGATGTCGAGCCACTGGCCCCCTCGCACATTATGGAGGAGATGAGGAGCCAGCCCAGAGAAAAACTGAGCGCTCCCTCAGCTGATGTTTCCAGCTGAGAGAACGAGCCTGGGCTGGATGAACTGTCAAAGGGAAATTCTTTTTTCCCCAGCCGCCACACTTGGATGGATTGCTACTATATACAGCCCATTCATAAAATTGGATTTTGAAAGGATTCTGACACACTAAGAAATATGTTGGCATGTTTTACAGCTATTGAGTGGGCAACAGATTCCTATAACTGTCCATTGTATGTGGTATTCATTGATTTTAGTGCTGCCTTCGATACTTTCAACCGTCGACTATTATGCCATAAACTACATACATTGGGTATATTGAAGATGCTAACTGTCCTTCATGAGAACCCAGGGTTAGACATGCGGCCGAACAGGAACAGACTACAGAGCGATTGAATCTCCACATACACCAGCCTTACGCCTGGTCATGTACTTGCTCCTTCTGTGGAATGCTAGAAAGCCTAATACTAAAATGTGCCTTTTTTATATGATAACTGAAACACAACTGAATGAAATACAATGTATTGGGGCTTTTCCTTGGAGAGACACTCGTTTTTATGGCTTGGCTACTTTGATATCTTTTTTTTTTTTTTTTTTTTTTTATTGTATATTGGTTTGAAAAAAACCTTTACAAATTTTCATTATCAAAACATAAAATTGTACAAAAATACATTTTATCATTTTTCACATCAATCTTAAAACATCATTTTACACATATAGTAAGCATTTTCACACGACAACTACGTAGACTTTTGCATTAAAAAAAAAGAAAAAAAAAAAAAAGAAAAAAGACTCACATACAAGTCTTCAATTCTTTTCTTTCTGCTAGAAGAAATAGCGGTAATTAAGATTCTTTGATTTTTCCTCATCCAGAATTAAAAACCTCAACTGTACATAATTCTCTTTTCCATCTAACTACTTACATTTGGTCATGTTTCCCAGGAATATATCCGTGTGACCACCCATGACAGATTTCCATCCTTCTATGTAACTTTGCATACATTTGCCAAGAACGCTATCACCCTTATTTTTAATATGATATTACGACCATGTAGCATTTCAAACCAGATTTGCTCTCTAAATACACACGAGGTGTCAGTTACAAATTCCGCAAAGTAAGCAAGTCTTTCATTCTTTAGCATGGTACAGCCTAATAGCAAATGTGACAAAGATTCAGGAAGATCTTCAAACATGCAGAATCTACATACTTTCAAGTTCTGTGGGATCAATTTTCTTAATGCACATATTTCATTGGTGTTCATTACGTTCATTCTAAATCTCATAATACTATGTCGCAAATTCCGTGAAGGACATTTTACTAGATATTGCTCAGGTACAGGGAACCATTTCCAGACCGATAATACTTGCGCATACAGTTTTGAGTTTATTATTACGGAATTATTCGCAACCCAATCGAAGGCTTTAATCATTGTTTTGATTTTATCAGGTCTTTCTAAGAGGACATTCAATGTAACACCCATATTTCTCAGAATCTTTTCCACCTCTGCTTTCAAGTTAGACATGTATGTCCCCGTATCATTCCTACAGACTTGATATATTGAATTCTGTTTGGCAAGAACACATTTTCTGTAAATCATCGCTTTTTTGCAAACCATGCAGCATTTTAATGAATTAAAACCAAAATCATATCTTATTAACTCCATCGGTATACATTTTGGCAGAAAAAATAGTAGCTTTTTCCAGATTTTTGATTCAAAACTTTTTAACTGTAAAGCTTCTTTCTCTGGGTAGAATTCAAGACCATAAGACAGCCTTGGTACCACCTTCATTAGGTAGAAATCTCTACAGGCATTCATGCAAAATTTACCATACTTGCTTTCAATAACTCTCATTTGATTTGCTGCATCAATGGTTTTTGCTTCCAAACATTGTTTCACAAAACTATATGACATATTACTAACAAAAGAATAGCCCAAGTACTTGAATGCTTTCTGTAGGGGGACTGCGATACCCTCGACAAACCAAACAGGATTTGCACATTTCTTTTTACTTTCTCCTAGGTTAATCACCACTGTTTTCTGCGGATTAATTTTCAGTTTCAGATCACTTATAAATCTAACAAAAGCATCAATAAGCCTCTGAAGACCGATCTTAGTTCTGTCAAAAAGAATGAAATCGTCCGCATAAGCCAACCACTTAATCTCAATTCCACCAACCCTGGGGGCTAATAGGCCCGCAGGGTCCAGTCTAGCATTCGCTCCAGAGACGTATAAGTTAAATAAGATTGCTGCCAATGCGCAGCCTTGTTTCAAGCCATTCTTTGCATGAATTTCCTTAGACATCAGTCCATCATTATTAAGTCGCACCTTTAGAGTTGTGTTTGAATAAAGGTGAATAATCATGGAGAGTAAACCGCCCTCTATGTTTAACCTTGCCAATTTCTGCCATAAAAGAAGCCTATCCACCGTAGCAAATGCAGCCGAAAGTTCCATTGAGGCAGCATAAATGGGTCAGTTCCCCTTTTTAGATCTTTGATTTTGCATAATTGTAAGTACTAGACCCCCAGCATCAGTTCCCAAGTTTTTACGAAAACCCATCTGTCGGATATCTAGTATGTCTTTTTCCTCCAACCATTTTAATAGACTCTCTAGAATTATGGCCGAAAAGATCTTTGTCTCTATATTTAATAAAGATATTGGTCTGTAATTAGTCGTACTCTGTCTGTTCCCTTTTTTATAGATCAGGATTACATATGAAACTTTCCAGGAAACTGGCATAGTTTGCGTCTCAATTACATTTTTAAATAGTATATGGAGTATTTTCGCCCACAACCTTTCATTCTGCTTTATCAACGCCATGGACAAGTTGTTAGGTCCCGGGGTGCCGGAGGCTTTCATTTTCTTTATTATGGATAGTATTTTTCCCACAGAGACATCGAGGGACCATTGACAAGCCATCTTTTCAAACATAGAATCATCATTACCCGAGCAAGCATACAGCTTCTCAAAGTGATCACACCATACCTTTTCACTGATTGGATTAGTGTTTAATTGGGTTTGGGTGATCTCAGTACTATTGATGATGGCCCAATAATTTCGCGAATTGCTTTCCTTCATTGCATTCAACATTTTTTCACCATCCTTCTGTAATAAGTAGGCTTGATGATGCAGCCTCCAATTCCTGTAGGCTTGACGTCTCCGTCTACATTGCTCCCTTGCATCCTCAACAAGTAACTTTTGTTTTTTTATGGCACGGAGATCTTTGTTCAACCTTGCCCTTTGCATCTTGATCTCAAGATCAAAGGCGTGCCTATGATTTTTATCTTTTAGCGCTATTCTGGCTGTTGGTTGCTCCACCTTGGCCATGATTGTACCCAGGAGCTCACCAAATTTGTCACCCGAGTATTGGGTCTTTTTTACCTCCATAATACATTTCTCAAAATCATGCATCATCATATCATTCAATTTCGCTGTTTTTTTCATATTCCACTTTATTCTTGAACCTCTAACATTAACAGTTGTTTGGCCACAATATGCTTTGGTAAGGTTATTTTGTTTCTTTATATTTATGTTCATTGATAACATTACATGATCACTTTCTAAATTATCTTCCACATGCATATTGGTTCTATTTCCAATTAGATATTCGCTTGCGAAAATAAAATCAATAATTGAGGAAAGCCCACGTGCCTTCCAGGTGGGTTTGTCATTAAACAACCGTGTCAGCCCCCATGAGTTTGCAAAGTTACACCATAAGGCTCCTCTATTTCGTTTATTGTCTAATCGCCTTCTTTGGTTGCAACACCCACTTAATCTTGCTGCTCTTTCGCTACTTGTTACATCGCAGTCCGCATTTAAATCGCCTGCTAGAATTATCAAGCCATTTGGGGTAGCCACTATCCATTCATCTAGCAATACATTCAGGTCATACAGCAATTTTTCAAGCATGCAATCATCATTTTCCACATCATTCCAATAGATATTAATGATCATAAGGTGAGTAATGTCCTCTTTGGTTAGGATTTTAAAATTGGCCATTTGGCATGACTCATGTACATGTGTCTCTTTTATCAGAGATATATCTGGATCATTACGATACGCAAGCGCCATGCCACCCTTCGGGCGACCTCTAGTGCCCTTCGTGCCAGGCAGGCAGAAGACAACAAATCCGTCCCAAAGCAGTGGACCACATGCCCAAGTTTCCTGTAACAAAACAAAGTCAAATTTCTCTAAGTTCATACATACTTTTTTGTTTTGTGCCAGGTGTGTGTGTCCTCTAGAGTTCCAGGATATCAATTTAAAAAAACTATCATCGCTAAAGGGATTTACCCAATCCTTTTAGTTGTTCCAAAGTATCTCTAAGTGAGACCGCCATCAATCTCCATTCTTCCATTTCACTTAGGGTTAAGTGCTCACCTCCTACTTGATTCGACGCCCTATATTTCTCTCTTGTATTATTATTTCGGGGGTATTGCTCCACATTTCTCACACGTGTATTCTCACCACGATCAACATATTCATACGTGTCAAACCCCCTCTTTTGCAGGGCCCCAGCTTCCTTGAGTATAAGAGCTTGCACCATGGGCGATGCAATCACTAGACGCACAAAATCCATCCTATGAGGATCAATAAAGTCCACTAGCTGAATATCGCATGAGGATACAAGGGCTAATTCTGGTATCTCTCTAAACAAATTCAAGACATATGATCTATTTAAGATGGGATAATAGCCATCATCAAACACATAATATACAATCAAACTTGGTTCACTAGAACCTTCAGGCCGTCTCACTTTATCATACAGATTACTTTGACATCATTTTTTTAACCCACACGTTGCCACACTTTTTCTGAAGACAATTCCAAACTACTGGACCATGTCAAAAATGTAAATTCGGCCTGGCAAGGGGTTCTGACAATCTAGATATATTTAACATTACATACATTCTGCACTTACATGTATCTCTGACACACTCCTCAAGCAACTTCTGCAGTCAGAGACCTGTATTTCATGCTTAGGGTCAACAATGAACAGCATCAAAAATATGGAGACATTGGGTCAAGGGGTCATATCAGATAAGGTACATATTTGCATTTATTTTGGGTCCTACTGCCACCAAAACGATGTTTCCCATGTTACTTTCTCAACTCACATACGATACAGTAGCTACAGACATGTTGCCACATATGTCAATAATGGTTAGACTGCAACACGGCCAAATATTAACAGTCGAACTTCTTTTGCTACCATACAAATCATACATTTTTTAAAGAAATATTTAGATATTCAAAATTAAACGAAACGCTCTAATATTGCTTTGACCCTTGAACCCATTGATCACTTCAAAAGCAATCTGCTTAAAAAACACGTGCAAGCTAATTGTTTACCCTAGTGAATGCCGCTTTTGTTCTGCTTTCTTTTCTATGGCGTACAGGTACTGCCCTCAACTACTATTGAATACTTAAATAAAACATGTGTCCACATTTTCATTGTGAAGAAGAATACACCAGTGCCATCCACAGGTTGGTTTAATCCTGGGCAATCCTTCTCTGAGTCTGTTCCTGTTCCGATTCGCCCTTTAAGCATTAGTCACTCCATGAATGCAGGGGTCCTCAGACCACCTTCCCAGGGGTCAAGTCCTACAAAAAAAGTAGGGGGACTCATTAACATACCAATTGAATGCGGTGTCACCAGAAATTAGCATATCAAGGTGCCCTCTGAAACAAGTGTGGTAGGGACTCTGTCCACCCGGGAGTACCCTCGACTTGACTCCTGCAGCTTCCTAAGGGCCACTGGATGCGCATAGAGAATCCATCTGCTTTGGTGCCGCAGCACTACACCACACCTGTGATTATTATGAAATCCACTCATGATGCTAAATATGGCCTCACAAATGTATTTTCTTTGGGGCTGATCTGGGTATATGGTACAGCATGATCATCTTCATTTGAAGTGGGTCAGAGCGGGAAATAAAGACATAGATGCGAGGCATAATGCATGTATGCCTCCATTTCCCACTCTGCCCCATTTGTCTGCTGACACAAGGAGAGTTAAGACGAAAGTTTAGAACTTTGCAATTGTCAGCACTTTTTTTTACCCTTGCATGCGATTTCCTTGTGGAATTCACCTTAGTTTTTCACTTAGTCACTACCAGGCAGATTCCATAGGAATCCATTACTAAACACTGCCTCCAAAGCGTATTGTTAAGTGGTGTTTACATTTCCATGAGGCAAAGTGGCAACTGGAAGAGTAACAGCAAGTTTGGATCATGTTTCCTCTTTCCTTGTTCTCTCACTAAGTGGACATTTACAACTGCATGCAGAGGACCCCACAGCACCTAAGTGGTAACGTTGGTGGTCCCCTAGATTACCATGGGACTCATTACGAGTTTGGTGGGAACCCGCGGGTGCTACCGGTGTGTTGCCGCTAAACTCATAACACCATTTCTGACACCTGATATCCCAGTGCACCCGGGACATTACAATTCCCGGCTGTCCAGGATATCAGGCAGGGGAACGTGTAAGTCCCCATTCCCATGGCGTCCCGTATAACTTCATGGGAATGGGGACACAGAAGCACTGGCACCATTAATAATGGTGCCAGTGCTTCCGTGACAAGTCTGCCTACCGGGATCATTGCGCCCAGAACTTCAGATCTGCTGGGCGCAACAGCCCCTGCAGGCAGACTTGTATAAATTTTGAATTTTGAGTTATTTATAAGCGCGCACACAACAAACCGAATTGTATCCTGGCGCAGATGGAACAAGAAGATGACACTCAGAGGGCCAGAAAGACCAACTAGGTAGACAAAACTATACAGAAAACAAAAATAATCAGGATCACAGATTTATTTAAAGAGATGAGTTTTGAGACCTGATCTAAAGGTCATCAGGGAGTTGGCTTGTCTCAGATATAACGGAAGACTGTTCCACAATCTAGGCCCGGTCACTGAAAAACACAGATCTCCCCTAGACCTGTACTTCATCCTAGGAATTACAAGAAGGAAGTGATCCTCCGACCTAAGAGTGCGGGTAGGTTGGTATCGTCTCAGCTTGTCTGTTAGATATGCTGGTGCCATGTCGTGCAGGCATCGATAAACCAGACAACCGATCTTAAATTTAATCCGATCTTCGACTGTCAACTAGTGTAGTGACCGACAAAGACCGGATGTGTGAGTATTTTTAGGTACAGCAAAGCCCAGTCTGACTCCAGCATTTTGTGCTTTCTGGAGACGATGGATTTCATTACTTGGTGCTCCAGCCAGAAGACCATTGCAGTAATCAAGATTTGAATTGACCAGTGCTCCCACCACTACAGCACGATCTGCTTTAGGCACGTTGGGTAGAGCTTGGCGCAAGAGGCGGATGTTATAGAATACGGACTGTACCTTGGGTGAGACCTGGGCGTTAAATCCCAGGTCACTCTGCCAGATACAGCCCAAATTCTTGACCTTGGTGGAATATTTAAGGCTGGCCCCCAAAAACTGAGGAGGAGGGGGACATTTTCCTCCTACAAGGAGATGTTTAGGCCCAAACAAAATCACCTCCGTTTTTTTGGGGTTCAATTGCAGCCAATTTTCCTCCATCCAGGTGCTTATCTCGTCTAGGCAACTAGTGACCACAGTAAGAGCATCCTCTACATCATCAAGTGTGATGTACAGCTGAGTATCATCAGCATAGGATTGAAACCTGAGATTAGTAGCGTGGTGGTCCGTAAAAAGTGTCGGTACGTTGTGTCCAACACCCTTATTTCCGTACCACCACACTTGTAATGTCTTTTAAGTAGAAGAACTAACCAAGCAACATAGCACATTACAGCTTTGTAAAGATGCACGGGTTGTTGGAATTATCAATATTATATTTTCCCCACCTTAAAGCATTTAAGTTGGATTTATTGTAATTATAATGATAATATTTGCAAGACTGCAACATTGTTTACTTGCTTTGAAAATGTTAAAAGATCAGTTCCCATGTGCAATGCAAGTAAAGTCAATACATTGGATGTTTTCCCCTTTCCACTGCAAAGACATTGCAGATATTTATAATGTGATGTAGCAATGTCATACTGGTGTATTTGCAACACCCCAAGAGCAGTTGTTGGTAAGATTCATTACGCCCAGTTCCCGTATAAATACCATGAAAGGATTGCTCTCACTTTCTCATAAAAGATAAATGGTTCAAACAGAAGCCTTCAAGCGGATAATCTTTGGAAAATATCCTTTGCTGCACCTTAAAAGCCCAGTCTTAAATACAAATTTAATTTTTTGCTGTAGCTGACATGATTTATTTCTAAAGCAGAGAAAGCCTCAGGCAAGGGCTTATTCGTCATTTTATGCCTGCTGCAGACTTCAGCATCCCCAGTGGCTTCAATGAAGTTCGGAGATCTTTTTATTTCAAAATATAATTTCTATAAAACAAGCATTCGCATGGCCAGTGACAGGTCAACTGTGAAGGAGATTTTAAGACTCCCAGCTCTGCAGTGAAACCGAGTAATAACAGAGTGCCCAAACAGCCAATCCTCGAACATGAGGCGTTTTTCCCAAAAGAATCCTCTTGGATAAAGTTGAACATGCTAGTAAAAATATGTACATTTCCATGCATTCTAGCTTTCCAATATCAGCCTACCTTAGCATGTAAATCATATTAAGAAAAATGACTTGCTCATGACCCAGGCATATGAAAACAGAGAAGATCAGAACCCAGTGGAATAAACTACTCCTTTCAGATAGTGCATTTAATTGCAGTAGCATCCGAACAGAAAATGTCGACCTGCAGCAGGCTTTTGCAGATATTGTTTGTTTTTAAAAGTTCATTTTATCTCCAGGCACCAGTGGGCACTGGGATTTTTGTAAGTGAATCAAGTATTTCATTGTAATGGTCTGTATCAAGAATAATACAATAAAGTGCATTGCAGGCATGTTGGTGACTGCGTACAAGGAGCCTATGCTTAGCTGCCTTTATCCAATACTATAAAGGTGTGCTTGATGGAAGAGAAGAGAGATGACTGCATGCAAGAGGGGATGGTGGATCTAAGAGTGCAGGCAGCGGGGGAGGTGTGAGGGTGTCAGGATGTGAGATTAATCTCTATGGGGAAGTTGCCTTTGTCATAGAAGAATTCCTTGACCCTTAATCCCCAATCTCACCTGGACCTGGAATTAGTCTATGCATAGTGTTGATCTGCCATTGTGAACATGAGCCACCCAAAGTGTCCCTATTTCATGTGGCGGTAAGAGTGTCCCTATTTCATGTGGCTATAGTAATAAGCAATACGGTAGACACAACAGAGTTCTGTGGATCATGGAGACTAACTGCATGGTGGGAGCAAGGTGGACATTTGACCCTATGTCTTGTATTATGAGCAAGTAGATCTCAGATGGTGGCGAGGGAAGGACATTTATATTGTCAAATGATTGTCCTGTGTCTTTGCTCTTCTTGAGGTGTACAGCTCCAAAGCACATACAAGAGATTGGCTCTGAAGGGAATAATAAAAAACCTGCTCCTTACCGCAGCACTTAAGGTAGGGCTTTCTGTACAGTAAGTTGACCTGGCCCAGGCACTGCAATGGCACAGGAAGATCTGGAGACATGCTTCAAGGACCCCAAACCGAGCAGGGATCCATACTTACGTCTGCTGCTTATTCTAAAAAAAAGTGATCCCTGCTGAGTCAGGCCTGTGCAAGGATTCTGATAAGATACAGACACAAATTGTGTCTGCTGCTTATTCTGCACAATGTGATCCCTGCTGAGTCAGGCCTGTGCAAGGATTCTGTTAAGACACAGGGCCTCATTCTGAGGTTGGAGGAAGTCATGGCGCTATTAGCGCCATGACTACCTCAAATACCGGTACCAAGTCCGCCCTCGTTCAATGGGGACTTACCGGTCTATTCAGACATTTGCGGGACCGGTAACTCCCCATTGAAAAAGCCATTCCCCACTCCCATTTTGCCCCCATAGGGCTCAATGGGAAGGCGCTAATAATGGTACCGCAAATTGCGGTACCGTTATTAGCTCTGAAGTCCCTTAACAGGCCCCATCCATAACGCCTGGTAAAACCAGGCGTTAAGGAAGGGACCCGCTAAGGGACCTCGGAATAGGGCGCAAAGGGATTACCTGCACCGATGTCCTTAATGGTGCCCGGTATCCCTTTGCGCCTACCTCGTAATGAGGCCCACAGACTTAAAATCATGAAGCAACTACATTTTGTTGGAACACACAATGCTGCTCACACTAGTTGACCCTGGAGGACACTGTGACTGTGATTGTGTAGAACGGTATGACATATTCGCAATGCATAAAATCTGGTGTATGCTGCTTATTCTGCAAAATGTGAACCCCGCTGAGTCAGGCCCATCAAGGATTCTGTTAAGACACTGGGCCTCATTATGTTTGTGACTGTACAGTGACAACGGTGCCGGTAGTGCTGCCGGTGCTGTTGTCACTGTACCGCCACATTACAAGCTCTGCTCGCGGGTGCCGCTCTGCACGCCTGGTCAGACCAGGCGTGCAGAGCAGCACCCACGAGCAGAACTGGATGGTAGCAACGGTACCGTTATGAACGGTACCACTGCTACCATCCTCCCCATTCCCATTGAGCCCTATGGGGGCTCAAATGGGAATGGGGACGTACCGTCTCTGGCTCCCGCGCAAGGGGAATTAGCAGGCCCGCTGAGGTCGGAATGGCCCGGTGATTCCCCTTTCGCGGGAGCCGGACCCGGGTTTGGGAGTAGCCATGCCGGTATAACCAGCATGGCTAACTTCAACCTCGTAATGAGGCCCACAGACACACATTGGGCCTCACTAAGAGGTTGGAGATAGCCTTGCTGGTAAAACCGGCAAGGCTACCTCCAAGCTCGCATCCAGGTCCGGCACCCGCAAATGGACAATTACCACGCTATTCGGCCCAGTAATTGCCCTTTCACGGGTGCTGGGCCTGGTTACATCCCCATTTCCATTTGAGCCCCATATGACTCAATGGGAATGGGGAGGGTGGTAGCACAGGTACTGTTAATAATGGTACCGGTGCTACCATCATGTTCTGCTTGCGGGTGCCGCTACGGCCAGCAGGTCAGACCTGGTGGCTGCAAGGGCACCAGTGAGCAGAACTGGTAGTATTGGGGTATGGTAGCAATGGCGCTGGTAGTGATACCGGCACCGTTGTTGTCTTACCGCCATACTTGTAATGAGGTCCATGGTGTGGAAGATGTTCGTTTATGGCCCCTCCAAAGGGGAGAGAAACACTTACCGACTGATTTTTGAAGTGAGGTTTATGTAACTTTATTTTTTACTGCAAATGTTTTCACCATGGCACACGCATATCTGCTAGATGAGGATTCAAGAAGAACAGCCACACAGCAAACTACCTTCTGACTGCTTGCATAATTTGATATCAAAAGGACTTACTGGCTAGAATCCACTGAGGATTACACAGCATATGCTGAAAAGACATGCAGAAGCATCAGAACAAACTAGTAATCATCACATACACCAACTTTATTTCAAGAGAACCAAATAAAGGTAATAAACAACCTCACAACAAGGTTTTTCCTGTTCTAAAAAATGGAGGCCTCATTACGAGTTTTGTGGTATTCTGTCGGGAAATCTGCAGAAATACTGCCAAACGTCATTAGCCTTACTGCCACTAGATCCTGCAGATTTACCATGGTGGTAGGACATGGTTAGTCCCCATTTTTCAAGTCCTTAGGACTCCATGGAGATTTAGGCAGAATTACCGCCTGTGGTAATTTCACTGATTTTGCTGATTTTCAGCAGTACAGTAGCGGATTCACCTCCAGATTTTTGCTGTAAGTGGATGCTCCACTTCACTGCCAAACTTATAGTACAGTGTGGTAATGTTCCAGTAATGCAGTGGTAACAACATTATCACCATATTACTTCTGTTTTGACCACACGGCCGTACTTGTAGTGAGGCTCAGAATGTTTTATTGATTTATAAGAACAAGAAATTCCATACTAGGGATGACACAAGTTACCATATTGGGGATGAGGGAGGCTTATAGTACACCTTGAAACAGTGATACACAACATTTAAAAAAACAACATTGAGAACCCAATGGGAGACACTGACACCAACCATCCATCAATTATAAAACTCTCTGGATGCAAACTTACACATGCAGAACAATTTACACTCTTCAAGGAATTGCCATTTTCCCCAAGCAAGGAACTGAACAACATTCTGCTCTATGTGGAAATTACAGACTATATACTTCACCTGCAGTCTTGTAGTTTTTAATTTCCCCATAATGCTGAAATGTTATCAGTTGCTTGCGGGGGAGAGTGCAAATTGTCTTGCATGTGTAAATGTGCACCCAGAGAGTTTAATAATTGATGATTGGTTGCAGCTCAAATAGTACGTCCATAAACAGAGCAAGCAAAGGGTTGGCTCAAATTACGATCACACAAACAACACTCTTGAGGCATACATCAATTGTCTCAGAAAAAGTGTAACATCTGGAATACTTGATAAATAACAGATACCTAAACAGAATCTTGCCTCCCAAGAATGATGCATGGGCATAATTCTAAGGAGGACAAGGGTGCACCCCCTTTTGGTGGCAAACGGTTTTGTCCCACTCATTTGGTGGGGGCCCATGTCATTTAGATATCATGTTCCCCCACCAACATTTTCAGCAAAGTTACTCCACTGGAATAATGGCAACACAAATACTCCAAGCAAATAAATAAAACCATTAGACAATGGTGGCACTGCAATGGTCGTGGATATCCAGAAATTGAAAATGTAGGAATACAGTGAATGGGTCTCATTCCGAGGTTGGTGCTAGTCATGGCACTATTAGCGCCATGACTAGCACCAATACCGGTACCGCCACCGACTTGGTGGTATGGGGACTTACCGGTCCAGTCCAACCTTGGCATGACCGATAAGTCCCCATTTGAAAAGCCATTCCACATTCCCATTTGAGCCCCCATAGGGCTCAATGGGAAGGGGGAGGCGTCAATAACGGTACCCCAAATTGCAGTACCGTTCTTGACCCAGGTATCCCTTTCCGGGTCCCGTCCTTAACGCCTGGTAAAACCAGGCGTTAAGGGAAGGACCCGCAAAGGGACCTCGGAATAGGGCACAAAGCGATTACTGGCACCGGTGTCATTACCGGTGCCCGGTATCCCTTTGAACCCACCTTGTAATGAGGGCCAATGTATCAATTTCTTTACATAGTTAAGAATAGAGTGTCATTTCAAACAGAAATAACTTACAGATTAGACAATAAGAGAGCAGTGACAGTTCTCCAATAACGAGACCAAAAAGCATAATAATAATGAGTAATAATAATAATAATAATAATAATAATAATAATAATAATAATGACCTATACAGTGTGGTAAAGGGGTAAGATTAGGAACAAGTACTTGGGAGAGGGGCTAGAGAACATTACAATATTTCTAACACTGAAAGCCACTGTACAGTATCTGTATCTACACATGTACATATTACATAGTGCAGTCCTGATTGCGGAATGCAGGAGAGCTGGGATGCAAAGTTAACTTTGATAGGAAGGTATGGTGGTTGTGGGACACTATAAAACAATTAGCCAGGCGGACAGCATTCCAGTGGAGTGTGGCAAGTAGGGAATATGAGTGCAAGCAAGAGAAGGCACATAGGTGTCAAGGGACTGACAGATTGAGAAGAATCATGGAGCAGAGAGTTTTTGAGGGAAAGTAAAGTGAGATGCATTCACAGAGATAGTGTGGTCCCAAGAAAATGTATTGATTTCTAGACGAGTCAGATAAAGTTTAAGAGAGTGTGAATGTGCATGGAGAGCCATCTGGTGTGGTGACAGTATGTAGAGGTGCAGAAGGATCTGGGTAGGTTGAATAGGGTGCGTGTAGCGAAGGGGAGTCGAAGAGTATAGGGGCAGTCCAAGAAGTAGGCTTGCTTTGTAGTCCAGTTTGCAAAGCACACATGTGCAGTGTGTTAGTTGAGTGCAACATGTGGTGTGGGTGGATTTTCCCAATGTTTAGGAGGTTGAGTCTGGCTGCATTGGTAGGGGCGAAGGTGAACTGGTTGAGTTTCAAGTCTCTGTCAAAGAGAAACACAAGTTTGCAATTCATGGGTGAGCGGTATAGAGGTCAGGGGACAAAGAGATGGGATTGTGGAGCATAGATAGTAGGGTTGACACTAGAGGCAGCAAGAAAGATTTCTTCTGTCTTTTAAGAGTTTAACATGATGATAGGAACTCACCTCTTCAAAAGCATGCTCCTCTCCTTTCCAGATGCCTCTGGCAGCCACGGTGTACACACTGTTACTGCGCGGTCATAGTATGAGTCCCTGGTGACTTCCATACTATCGGAGAACTGGTGTCCATACCAATATGTGTGATGATGACAGTGAGAGCTCTAGTTCAAGATGATTGCCTGGTGCAGCCCTATGCCCCTTCCAAGATGGCTGATGACAAACATCAACATGGTCCTCAAATGTGCTTCTCGCACATTTAAAAAGGTAAGAAGCTTGTAAAGCATTGTCTTGCAAACTCAACTCAAGACTTTGCTACACTCTACCTCTAGGTAATGAGGTAAAACATCTGAGCATATGTCCTGTTGTTGTGGTCATATCCTAGTGTCGTTCCTTACCCTTACAAGCCTGTTTTTCTACAATGTCCTTTACAAATCCCCTCCCATTGTAAACTTCTGTGACTCAACAGCGGTCCTTACATGGATATCCTTGATGGTTCGAGTAAGGGGAAGGTGTCTCAAAGGTATGTTGCCAGGATAAAGGAACACGTTTGGTGTTCTGATATCACTTACCCATATTGACCATTGACTTCTTGTGTTTCTTCCCATTCCAGCTCCTGACCTGTGTATCCATGGTATCTTATAAGAAGTGCATAGCATAAGTTGCTTCTGTTTGGGGACAAGGGACCACCCTATGTAGAGTTACTCTGAGGTGGTGGTCTTTCCCCCTCAGGAAAGGAAGTACGACACCTTGCGTCCTCCAGGAGACCATTGCATCTCATCTAGACCCTCAGGAATTGACAGATTGCAAGACCCTTAAAGCTCTCCTCTGAGTCATGGAGGATAGCGTTAAAGACCTGGCAATGGCCTTGCAAAAACTGCAGTCTGAGGTGTCCAGGCAAGAAAATGTCTTATTGTTTCAGACCATGGCCTTTTTACAGGGTTGTGTTATGCTTTGGTCTACTAAACAGTCTGGGATGGGAAACTCATGGGGGACAAAAGGCGGTGCTATGGCTGGGCCTTCTAGTCCGTCAACTACCTGCCCTGACGTGAGCCCCCTATCAAGCCTGACTACCTAACAAGTAGCAACCTTGGACCCTAATATACCTTCTCCACCTATCCCCACTAAATAGAGTGGGGAACCCAGAGTATTCAGATCATTTCTTACACAATGAAGAATCAATTTCCTGAACCGTTCTACTTTGTATTCCTCTAATCAGGCCAAGGTCATGTGTATTCTCCTAAACTGAGAGAAAACTGCATTGGATATGTGGAAACAAATGATCTGATGCTTCAGAATTACGTTACATTCTATCAGATTTTTTCAGACATGTTTGATAGGCAATATGCCATGCAAACGCTCCGTAATGACCCAGTCAAAATACGGCAAGGCAGTAAAGACCTTTTATCCTATATTGCTATGTTTCATAATTTAGCCACACTAACATTGTGTGGAGAAGATATTCAACATACCCTTTTCTATAGAGGACCTAAAGATTACCTTAAAGATGCCATGAGTCGAGTAGTTGCCATGCCCGAACAATTTTCTGAATACATATCTCTAGTGGTGCATATAGATCAACATATGGGGGAAAGGAAATGGGAAAGATGTTTCTCTGATAACTGTAGATATTACCCCAGGTCGGCATAGAACCCAGACCCCCTTTAACACCTGACACAGAAGCCAGGACACAGAACTCATGCAAGTGGGTAGTGTAAGAGGTCCCATCACGGTCCAAAAAAGAGAACAAAGATGTACGCTGATTCTATGCTTCTACTGTGGTGTTACGGGACATACTGTGTTTCACTGTAAACACAAACCTCCAGGAAGGTGGCAAACAACAATGCTCTTTAGAAAAAAGGAATGACCTGATGAGTGCAAACCAAATCACTCCTCATACCTCATGTATTGTGTTGCCATCTCGCGCCTAACATTTTTTTATCACAGTTCATTTGGGTTTGAAGGGTAATACATGGAAAGGGATTAAGGCTTTGGTGGATAGTGGGGCTACTGGTAATTTTGTAGACCTAGCAACAACTCAAACTAATCCCCAAAGCTGTTTCTGAACTTACCATCTCAGTAGATGGGCTAACCCTTACTTTAGGCCCTACCTGGCCACTCTGAGCTGGGTGAGGTGATTCTGGCCAGTAATCAAGACCAGTTACTAAGGCCTGCATTTCTGGTGTTTAGGAAGCACACAGGGCCCCTTTCTATCCAGCGAGCTCTGCACCGGCAGGTTCAGTACATCCTTGGGCTAATACAAGATGCAACCCATACAAGCCTACCAGCATTTGTGCTCCTTGTGCATGGCCACATCGACTACTATCAACTCGCTGCTCGATTTATGCTTCCCAAAGGGGTTGCAACCACCTATGAACTGCCTTTAAACCCACTGGCTCTGCAGCAGCACCAGACTTTACTCATCCCCAGCAGGGGCTGCATTTAGAAACTTTCTCTGCAATCTTTCCTTGGTGTATGCAAAACACTGGGCTTGAAACGTATTACAGAAATCACAACACCATACCCTTGACAGCAGTATCGATCTAGCACCCAGCCTGCTTAGTTCAGCTTTTCCGGATTGTGACCCATATGAATGCCTCCTGCTTTTACTTGTTGTTTCCCCACCTCTCCATCACACTGGACCCAGTAAGTAGAGTGTGTTGTATTCTCTATCCAAGAGACATCAATCACAAGTTCATTTAATGTATCGTATCCTTGATATTGTCTGATATTTAACCAAATATACTATTTTATCATCATGCTATCATGTAACCTGGAACTATTGTATTGCATTGGATTGTGAATCCAAAATCTATGATTACCTACCCTACTGCCTTCATACAACTGTTGCTTTTTATATTTACCTACACCTGTACACATGATGTAGCCCCCATTCCATGAGGTGAGGTCTTGCAGGATTGTGCACCCATACACATGTTTACCTACACCTGCACACTTGATTTAGCCCCCTACAATGAAGTGAGGCTTTGCCAGGCCATGCATCCATACAAGTGTTGTTTTTTATGTTTACCTGCACATGCACACCTGATCAAGCCCGCCGTACTATGAGGTGAGGCTTTTTCAGACTGTGCACCCATACAAATGTTGCGTTTTATGTTTGCCTATACCTGTACAACTGATGTAGTCTCCCCGTACCATGAGGCTAGAGGCTTTGCCAGACTGTGTACCCATACAAATGTTGCTTTTTATGCCTTCCTACACATGTACACCTGATGTAGCCCCCAAACCATGTGGTGAGGGTTTGCCAGATTGTACATTCATGATCTACCCTTTCTTGTAATATTCTTGCTCAGTCCTACACACTGTCGACTGCACTCCTGCCCTTGTACTGTAATTAGCACCGAGATGCCTCAGGGTGCTGTGTGCTGCTATAAATGCAAAAATAAATAAATAAATACATAAATGTCCTACAACCAAAGATGTCATATTGGTCCTGAACTTCCAGATAATACTAGGGATTCCTTGGTTTGAATATCACAACCCCATGATTGACTGGAAGACACATATAGTTGATATGAATTCTTCTTTTTGCCAAAAAGATTTTAATCAATCTCAAAGAGTAGATCACCCAGAGACTGAAACCATGCTTTGTAACGAAGGGTCTTCACAGATCAACACTACCCAGAGTACAGATATACCTCCTAAATACAGATATACCACCAGAATACCAGGATTTCCATATGGTGTTTGATCAAGTCGAAGCCAATAGACTTCAGCCCCACCGACATTATGACATTATGATTGTCAGATTGAACTCATCCCTGGCGCCAGTATACCTTATGAAAGGACATACATCCTGTCAGAGAAAGTAAACTTGATAATGAAAGCGTATGTGGACAAAAACCTTGCAAAGATCTTTGTTTGTCGCTCAACCACTCCTGCAGGGGCTCCCATATTTTTTGTTCCAAAGAAAGAGGACACAGAACTTAGGACCTGTGTGGGATATCGGCAGTTGAACACCATTACTGTAAAACACACATATCCTTTGCCGCAGATACAAGTGCTTGTAGATCAAGCCAAACATGATGAGTGGAGAAAAGCCTCCGACGTGATTCTCGCACATTTAAAAAGGGAAGAAGCTCATAAAGCATTGTCTTGCAAATTCGCTCCATGCTGCATCAAGACTCTGCTCTGCTCTATGACTAGGTGATTATAAAAAGCCTCTTGGTCACATCCTAGTGTAGTTCCTCAGCATTACAAGTCTGTTTTTTCTACCAAGTCCTTTCTAACTCCCCTTTCATTGTAAGCTTCAGTGGCTCAACATAGGTCCTTACATGGGTATCCCTAATGGTTTGGGTAAGGGAAAGTTGTTTCAAAGGATGTTGTCAGGATAAGGGGACAAAGTGGGAGGTCTGATATTTCTTACTGATGTTGACCATTGTGGTTTTTTTCCGACTCCAGCTCCTAAACCATCTATCTACGGTATCTTATATGAAGCGCATAACTGAAGTCGCTTCTGCTTGAGGATGAGGGACCACCCATTGCAATATTACTCTGGTGAGTGATCGCTCCTCTTCAGGAAGGGGGGGGGGCGATACCTTGTGACTACAAGGAGACCATTGCATCTCTTTTAGGCCCTCAAGATCTGACACATGAGGAAACATAGAACCATCCAGGGGAGGGTGGAAGTTAGGCAGTTGGATATGCAGTCAAGTTGTGCTGTGATGATGGAGGAGAAAAATAAGAATATCATGAGGTAAATGGTAATACATAAAGCCGAAATAGATGTGAGTGTTTATGGTGAAGACAAGTAGGCCTTGGACTGATTTTTGAGGAACACTCAGAGGACGGGCATCCTGGAGAAGGTGCTTAAGATCCACAAGAAATTGATGTAGTGGCCATAGAGATATTGAGTACTTGGTGTAATGACATGAAGATACCCGAAGATGGCCTGCTACAATACAGATATAGCAGAACTTTCGATAAAATACCATTGGTTTTCTCCAACAAGCCACGGAGGGAATGTGTTTGAAGGAGGGAGGGTTGATCCACAGTGTCAAAGGCACAGAAAAGGTCAAGAAGAATGAGAATGGAGAAGCGGTGAGAGTGGTGGGCAGTGGTAAGAGACTTGAAAAGGTAGATGCGTGCATTCTTAGTGAAGAGTTTGGAATGGAATCCAGATAACTATGCTTCGAGATAGTTGACTATGCAGTTGAAGACAACTGCCCCAAGGTATGGTAGGGAAAAAGAGAGACAGCTTTATAAAATCAGGAGTTTTTGGGGTTCACCACTTGGCTTCCTTTTGGAAGGCATGAATGTGCTGTTTTGTAATAGGGTGGGGAGATACCAGTTGAAGGAGATAGGTTGCATTAAGTCAGAGAGGTGAGAGGAAGGGGTGGGTGAACATTCTTTAACATTTAGTGGTGTAAACAGTCAATTAGAGTGCAGGATATGTTGACAGAGTGAAGGATGAATGGAATTTAATTGGGGATGTGGGGGAAAATCATGAAAGAGTGGAGGGTTTAAGAATGTTTAGAGGGACGGTGTAAGTGATTTCAATCCGACACTTCACCTAAATCAATGCCTAGCGTGGGATGCACAACTGAAACCCTTAATTATTTATTTGTGTCTAGAAGTTATTCTATTCTGAACAATGAACCACTTATATCATGCCCCTCTCTTTTAACCCCCTCCCCGCCCCTAGTCACACCGAACCAGGAATCAGGCTGGTTTGCAAAGTTAAAATATTTATTTATGGATTTCACAATATATACCACACTATTTTTAATGGGTATACAATATTCCCCAATGAGGTAATGTCACACTAAACAATCTTTTTAATCACATGGAGCAATAATGGGAAAAATAATGCAGCACAGAAATAATGCATTTTTGGGTTTGTTCAATCAAATGGCAATGTGGTTAATGTTTCCCCCTGCACACCCCTCAATCCCCCCAATATGCAATATAAAGAGATATAAAGAGAGAGAACAGGTTTCAGGAATGCAGAATTGAAGCAAATATATCAATCCCAATTTCCCCCCAGAAAACACCAGAGAAAAACAGAATTGATTGGCAAACTTGTCAAAAATGGTTTTAAAGTTGGCTCAGAATGAATGGGTTAAACACTGAAAATGGTTTAAATCACTGAAATGGTTGAAATTCTAATGGGAGCCACTTTATCTGGTTTCAGACACACACTAGCAATGATTTCAGAGTAATAAGCAAGTTAAAGACTGAATTTTGAGGTCGGGTGCAATGAAAAGCTATTTTACACGTTTGGCTAAACGAAAAATGTGATGTAAACTTTTCTGCGCGTGGTAAGCGCGATTTCGGAAAAACTATAAGATGTTATGAACGTTTTCGTGGAGGTCGTTTTTTCAAGTAGAGGCAAAATTGTAAAAGAAGGATGCACTTTTAAAATACAGACAAGGTTTCTTTACACTAGGGATGGACTATGAAGAAACAAACAACACGACAGCACAAGCACCAGACCAGGACGCCTCCGATCAGGTTGTTGCCGGCCGAGACGCTTGCCTTCTTCAGATGAACTATATCAGCGTATAGATAATTTTTAACAATATTATTACAGAAGGACTATAGGATAAGAGAGAGAGTTCAGGCAAGACAACAGGATTCCTAACAATACAGTTCTGGATAGAAGATAGATCTGATTTGGATAGGGATGACTATGGACAGTACATAGGCATATGACAATCCTATACTATGGATACTTACTACCAATGTTTTGAATGGAACCGTCAGGGATTTTGGTCAGGGATACTTTCTGCGACAGACTGCTGGGCACACCGGACTGGTCTGGTTCCGCGATCAGCAAGGCTCTCTGGACACCGCACCGCAGGACTGGACAGCAAGGCGCTCTGGTCTACATTGCACAGCATGGCACCAGACTGGGATTTATTCTGCCCTTCGGGTTATGAAGATAATTCTTTGGAAGGCAAGCAGTTACAGCAAAGCCTGGCTGCTCTTTGGTTTCCCCTTTTAGTTGAGGGATGGGTTCTGGAAGTTAGGCCCAGCTGAAAGTGGTTCAGCTATGCTCTGAGCCTTTTTGCTTGCAAAGTTTTTGGAGTCTGGAACAAGGAGTATGGATGGATCTCCTTCAAAGTGCTTCGCCAAATTCGGGATGGTGGGTGGATCAGTGTCCTTTTCTAGGTCCTCAGCTGTCTCTATTTATGTGTTTCATAAAGGGGTGGGTATGCTGAATTATCCTAGGCGCACCCCCTAGGTAGTCTGTTGGCTAAAGTCTGCTCTCTCCCTTGATTAGAGGAGAAAACAGTGTGTCACCATGATGATGTAGTTTATGAGGCAAAATATCCTCTCCTTTGCCTTTTGCACATAAAATATATTTTTGATATAATACATCTTTACATGTGCACAATCTTTATACCAATAACATACATAGATCACATATTTTGTGGAGCACATCCTCTTCCAAGCCTCGTTGCTGGGAACTCTTGGGTCTGCATTTGACAAATTTCCACACTTTTTGTCAGGGACACTACATCTGATTTGTCCAGAATTTTGTACATATGTGCGCATGATATCGGGGCATACTCGTATGAAGTTTCATGCTTCTGACATAAATACAATCGCTACAAAACCAGAATTTTCACTGTGCCTTCTCAGAACATCGCACAGAGTTCTGGCTCATCTTAAAATGTGCACAAAAGAATCATATTAACAATGGAATTAATTTTACATATTTTTACAAATTCGCAGTCCTTTATTAGTCTTTTTCAAAAGTATGCTTTCTGTGCTTTGTGAATCCACAAATGATCGTCGGTCCCCGCCTCCTTGGCTCTCTGGCAGGTCTGAAGCAATCTGTCCCCTTCTTTCTGGGAGAGGCCATTTTGACACTTTACAATCTGCATATCCTTTCAGCCAAGGAAGGTTCATTGTCTCTCCCAGGCCACTTAATTTATAGACATTTGATTTCAATTGCACAAGTTTAAGCTTCTGATGCAACTAATGACAGCTGTCATACAGGCGGCCGCTGGTACTGTGCCCATATTTTGACAGATTTTCACAGGCAAGCACACATTTTACTGTGGATATTTTCATAACAGATTCCGCTTTTTCTGCCATTGTGTGTTCATATTGATTCCTTAAATGAAGTGGCGGGTAACATCCAGCAAAGATATTGTTTGTTTTTGTGGTGTTTTGGACCGGTATTTTGTGTTTTCAGCAACCAAGAAAAGGGGATTTCAGAGCAATTTCTGGGTTTCTTAAAATAAAGCACTGCCTTTCATGCAGTGTTCATTTTTACTTGGTGGGCAGCCCAGTAACATGTTTCAGCAGTGAGGTCTCCATTTCACCACTGACAACAGGTAAAGTAGATCTGGCAGCCATCTTTTCCGGTTTCAAAGTGCAATTTTCATAGGTTTGGCACACATAGGGCCTGTGCGGCCATTTTTGATGATTCTTTCACAATCAGCACACAGGGATGTCGCAGGGCAGAGCCTAGTGGGTTAAAACATCCCACAAAGCCCCCCCTCGCGATCTGACTCTTGACCGCGCGTCAAGGGGAAGTCGCGAGATTGGTATGTTCAGTTTTTTCTTTCTGGTCCAAATGGCAAACTTCATGTGCTTCTCCCATCAGTGGTGGATCGACAGGTTCTCCTCGCCGGTTCCGGATGAGAGTATGGAGCGATACCCCGGGCCCCTTGGGTTTTTCCTTCAGGTCCCTTAGTGGTCCTCCTCTGTACTTAGGTTCCATGGATTCAAATTCTAGGATGACAAAACAGAGCATATTTGTAGACATTTTCTCCACCACTATTCATGTAGTGGGGCAGACACATACATTTGACATATAATGACAATCTTTTCTGTTTTCAATTATTCCTAATTATAACATATGGAATCGTTTTATAGTTGGAATTCTAGGAGTCTGGAGTGTCCCCCACTGGGTTTCCAGATGAATCCTCTAGTTGCTGCAGAGTGTGTCTAGGATCGCAACACTTCAGTTGGTTGATGTGGACCCACTTATCTTCCCTTTCTGCCAAACTGCCTTTGGGAATACGGTTTTTGTAGGCGACTGGTGAGATTTTGTCTACAATTTGAAAAGCTCCCTGCTAGCTAGGAAGAAATTTGCGCTGTTTGGCCTGGTTCCTTTGGAAATTGTCTAAGTAGACCCAGTCTCCTACTTGGTATTCTTTTCTAGTCGTCTTTAGGTCATAGTGGGTCTTCATACTATCTGCAGATCTTTCTAGATTTCGCTGAGCATAGGCAAAAGCATGTTGAAGGTGTTTTATCAGATTTTTAACATATTCATGAGTTGTGGAGGCATTGTCATGATCTCTGCTTCCAAAAGGTCAGGGTTTTCCCAACTCCCTTGGAAGCAGATCCATAACCCAGGTTCCGAGTGCCAACCAGTCCCAATTGGGACCTTTTGGACCCAGTCCTGGCGCCAGTGGCACCAGGCTCATAAATATGCCCAGTCCCAGCGCTGGAAGCGCCGGGCTCATAATGCTTGGGTGGACTTACCTGCAGCAGACCATGCTGCTTACTTGCCTGCCAGTTGAGCCTCTGATCCTCTTCTGTTTGGAACTACTTTTCCTGTTGGGTGGGGCAGGAGCCACTCCCTAGATTCAGAACACTGGAACTCTTCTGGAAAGCAGGAACTCTTTTCTTACCTAGGCGTGGCTGTGGAAGGAGACACCTAAGCACTACAGGAGGCTATTTAAACCACACCCGATGGATGAATCTTGCTTTGCGTTATTCTGCATCCTCTGCAGCAGAACGCTCATCGTGTCTTCTGCATCTGATCCTGGGCCTAAGGAAAAAGGCTTACCATCCTGAATCCAGTCTTCAGCAACACCTATAAAGACAAGAAAGAACAGGTTAGCATTACGGTCTTCAGTGACAGCTCTTCACTTACCTGGTCCATCGGCTGTCACCAACGCCTCGCGCTGCATTCCGGCATCTGAAAGACAAAGGCTTACCTACTCTTCGTGCGCTCCGGAGGCCTTCGGCGCTGCATCCCGCATCTGAAAGACAAAACAAGGTGCGTTTAAAGACATTGGGGAACTTTAATACTCACGTGCCATTACTCCTTTCCACATCTAACCCAGTGGGTATTCCGGCACCCTGCAGCCGCTCCGAACTTGTACCTGCAAAATAAAAAGACAGTTAGAGCGCATCGTGAAGCAGGCAACAAGCGCTTACTTACGTGCTTCCAGGCGCTTCTATTCATCACACGGGCTCCATCTTCAACTCACTTCAGCCCGTCATCCGCCATCGCCGGAACCCTGCAAAACAAGAAACATCATTACTAAAGACTTTAAAGACATTAGAATTACTCAAAACTTACCGTTCGTGCAGTAAACGACGGACAGCAGTCCTCTGAAGTCAAGAGGCCTGCTCCCCTTATCCAGTGAAGAAACTGGTTACAGCACCCTGCCCCGAGGCAGATGGAGAGCACGGCGTTCACTTACCTAAGGTGAGAGCGTTAACCTTTGGGGATCTACAGGAGAAGAGAAAGGGAAGAAGAGAGAGACATTCAATAACACAGTTCCTTAATCCCATATTTTCTATCTGCAGACATCTTACCCTTCAAGTCAGACATACAGTGCACAGAGGTCCAGCCCAAAGAGCCAGCCGTGTGTTACACATCACCTTTGCAGATACGGTATACGCCCAGTCAAGACCGGCGCCTCTACGGGAATCAGGTGAGCGTTACAGAACGCAAAGCCTACCACAAAACTCCCGTCCAGGCGCCATGGAAACCTCGGATACCGACCAGCTAGCCCAGTTACTTGGGGAACTAAGGGCAGAAGTGCATGCAGCCTGTCAGGAAACGAACGCTCTAAGAAGGGAACTGATTATTTCCAAGGAGCGAACAGATGATCTCGCTAGACAATTGCTACAGTCACAAGCCGGACAGACCCCGTTACCCGCATCTGGGGGAAATCTTCCTTCTACATCCTCTATGAATCCAGTGCAGATCAACCTACCTGGGAATGTACCTCTGGCTCCGCCCGAACGATTTTCTGGTGACCCAAAGAGGTTTGCAGTATTTATCAATCAGTGCCGGTTGCATTTCTTATGCCGGCCAGCAGCCTTTCCAACTGATCAAGCTAAAGTAGCTTTCGTGCTATCGTACCTTAGTGGCAATGCGGCAGACTGGTCGATCCCTCTAGTAAATCAAGATGATCCGGTCCTCCATGATTTTCAAGCTTTTCAGCTCAGTATGGAAAAACTGTTCGCAAGACATTCACAGGGGCAGGCCTTGGACAATGAGCTTCTTTGGTTGCGACAAGGTAATCAAGACCTTTTGGCTTATATTGCGTCTTTCAACAGACTGATAGTGGAAACTCAATGGCCTGAGGACAAAAGGATTACGCTGTTTTATAGAGGTCTACGTGGAGAGCTCAAAGATGTGTTAGCCCAAGTAGTGAATCCCCCACAAGATTGTTCGGACTATATAGACTTAGTCGTTCAAATAGATCACAGACTGCAGAACAGGAAGGCCGATCGTTCCAAGTTTGATGCTCGAGTATTTTCCAAACCGCCAACTCCTTCCAAAGGAGTAGACCCCGGGGAACCCATGCAAATAGGGGGTCTGAAAGGTCCTCTAACACAAAAGGAGCGGGAAAGGAGAAAACAGTTGCAATTATGCCTCTATTGCGGAAACTCAGGGCACTTTCTTCGAGACTGTCCGGTGAAACCTGCCAAGAAGGCAGTAGGAGCTGCAGTTACCAAAGTTACAAACTCTGAGCAGGGAAATGACCTCGCCCGACAAGAATAGAGGTCCTCTTGCCGAGCGTGAAAACCAGTTCCGTGACCTCGCATTTCGTGATACCTATGGTCCTCATTAGCCCTGATAATCCGGATCGATTACATGCAATTGAAGCTTACGTCGACAGCGGTGCCATCGGCAATTATGTGGATCATGAAATGGTTTTGAGGATGAATCTAACTCTTTGTCCCAAGGCTGTAAAGGACGTCATTACTACGGTGGATGGTACGGAGATAGCCTCCGGGCCAGTAACGCATACCACTCAAGAGGTGACGCTAGTAAGTCAAGATGGACACCATGAAAAGATCGTGTTCGATGTGATCAAGGCCCCTCAGTTTCAGATTATTCTAGGAATACCTTGGTTAGAGAAACACAATCCTCTGATCGATTGGCGAGCAAGAACGGTCCAGTTTCCAGAATGTGTCTCTACTTGTCACCCTCCACCTGGTGTTGCACTGGCAGCAATTTCTTCAGAGACTCCCCAGTTACCTCCCGAATACCTAGAATACCAAGATGTTTTCCGGAAGGATCAGGCTAACTCTCTACCTCCTCATAGGTCTTATGACTGCCAGATAGACCTGATACCTGGATCTACTCCTCCTTGTAGTAGAATTTATGCCCTCACCGAGCCTGAGAACCTTCACCTTCGACAATACCTGGATCAATACCTGGCAAATGGGTTTATTCGTCCTTCCAAGTCCCCTGCTTCTTCAGCTTTGTTCTTCGTTCCAAAAAAGGAAGGAGACCTTAGAACTTGTATAGATTATCGCTCCCTGAACCAGATCACCGTTAAGAATAGATATCCGTTACCTTTGATCCCTGAACTCCTGGACCAAGTCAGAAAAGCATGCATATATACAAAGCTGGATCTTAGAGGAGCTTACCACTTGGTACGAGTAAAAGAGGGCGATGAATGGAAGACGGCCTTCCGCACCAAGTATGGACTATTTGAATATCAGGTCATGCCCTTCGGACTTTGCAATGCCCCGGCCGCCTTTCAATATTTTATGAACGATGTCCTCAGAGAGCTCATAGATGTGTGTGTTGTTGTTTACATTGACGACATCCTCGTTTATTCTTCATCGGAATCTGAACATCGGAAACACGTGAAAATGGTCCTCGAAAGATTGCGTCAACACAAACTTTTCGCTAAGTTGGAAAAATGTGTTTTCAACGTAACTGAAGTTGAATTCTTGGGATTCATATTATCACCTGGCGGAGTGCGTATGGATTCAAAGAAGGTCGATGCAGTTCTCAAATGGCCATCACCATCCTCCGTAAAAGGTGTGCAAAGCATGTTAGGCTTCGCTAACTTTTACCGCAGGTTTATCCCCGAATTCTCTCGAATAGTCCAGCCCATCACTGCCTTGTTAAAGAAAAACAAACGTTTTGAATGGTCTACCGAGGCGGAACAAGCTTTCCAGGATTTGAAGACTAAATTTATCTCTGCACCAATCTTAAAACACCCTCGCCCCGAACTCCCCTACATCGTGGAAACTGATGCTTCAAGCCTTGCCATGGGGGCAGTTCTATCACAAAAGGACCCAGTAACCAATCAGTTGCATCCCGTGGCATTTTGGTCCCGCAAATTCTCGCCTCCTGAAATCAATTACACGATTACTGACAAGGAACTTTTGGCTATCAAGTCTGCCTTTAAGGCTTGGCGGCATTATCTGCTGGGGGCCCGACACACCGTTACTGTGATTACGGATCACCGAAACCTGCAATATTTGAAAACCGCAAAAGCCCAATCCTCTAGACAACTCCGTTGGGCATTATTCTTTGCCGAGTTTGACTTCATAATTACCTATCGACCTGGTACAAAGAACGGTAAAGATGATGCCCTTTTTCGGATGGGAGTGGAAGAACACTTGATCAACCCTAAACCTGTACCAATCATTCCCGAACAAAGAATTCTGGGTGTAATCGCCACAGAATCCATAGAGGAAGTTAAGGATAAGGCCAGGCAACTTGTAACTCCAGCAGACATACAGAATTGGCATCTGCAGGGAAAGGACTTTGCAGTAAAGGACAACTTATTGTATTTCCAAGAACGATTATACCTACCCAGCACAGATTTACAGAAAAAAGTAATCTCTTGTTATCACGATTCTTTAATGGAAGGACATCCCGGTATGGCCAAGACCTCAGAAAAGATCAAGCGCTACTTCTGGTGGCCGTCTTGGAAAAAAGATATCAGAGACTTTATAATGTCCTGTGGAGTATGCGCCCAAAACAAGAGTCAAAAGGAAAGACCAGCAGGCCTCTTACGCCCTATTGACATCCCACCTCGCCCTTGGCATACGCTTTCTATGGACTTTATCACCGATCTACCTCCATGCTCCGGATACAATACGATTCTAGTAATCGTGGACTTATTCTCCAAGATGGCGCATTTCATTCCGCTCAAAGGCTTGCCAACAGCAGCAACTCTGGCCCGAGAATTTCTCGAAAACATCGTCCGACTGCACGGTTTTCCTTCGGTTCTAATTTCGGATCGAGGTAGTCAATTTATTTCTCATTTTTGGCGAAGTTGCTGTCGGTCGGCTCAAATTGATGTGAGACTATCGACCAGTCACCACCCTCAGACCGACGGACAAACCGAGAGGACCAATCAAACTCTGGAACAGTATTTACGCTGCATGCTGCAACAAACTGAAAAAACTTGGAAAGACATCCTTTGGATAGCCGAATATGCCTACAATAACTCTGTCCATTCGGGAACTGGGAAAACCCCGTTTTTTCTTTTGTACGGCAGTCACCCTCGAACCTCGGAGTTGGATCCCCTCCAAGATCTTGAAACACCAGCAGTAGACTACCTGCATTCTACAATCACCCAAGCCTTTAAGGAAGCTGTTTCTCACCTTCAAAGGGCTAAAGAACAATACAAGAAAGGAGCAGATCAACATCGGAAGGAAGCCCCTCAATA
The DNA here is from genome assembly GCF_040938575.1 of Ambystoma mexicanum. Lineage (NCBI taxonomy): Eukaryota > Metazoa > Chordata > Amphibia > Caudata > Ambystomatidae > Ambystoma > Ambystoma mexicanum. The sequence continues at coordinate 1,402,449,098 of NC_090935.1, read as the reverse complement.
TCAAGTAGGGGATCAAGTCTGGTTATCCACCAAATATCTACCTCTAAAAGGGCCACGCACATTCAACCCAAGATACCTTGGTCCCTATTCCATCACTACCATAGTAAACCCAGTAGCGGTCAAGTTGGACTTGCCCCCGCACATGAAGATACATCCGGTCTTCCACGTCTCTCTATTAAAACCCGTGCAACCTCAAACCCGACTAACTAAATCTCCAAAACCTATCCTAGTTGATGGAGAACTCGAGTTTGAAGTCAAAAGCATTCTGGACTCCAAGATCTCCAAATCTAAACTATTTTACCTAATTGACTGGAAAGGCTACGGCCCCCAAGAGAGATCCTGGGAACCTGCTGAATATGTCCACGCTCCTCGCCTAATCAAAAGATTTCACCGAACATTTCCTGACAAGCCAAAACCCCCGGAGAAGCCCGGTTTGGGAGGGGCCTTGAGGGGGGGTACTGTCATGATCTCTGCTTCCAAAAGGTCAGGGTTTTCCCAACTCCCTTGGAAGCAGATCCATAACCCAGGTTCCGAGTGCCAACCAGTCCCAATTGGGACCTTTTGGACCCAGTCCTGGCGCCAGTGGCACCAGGCTCATAAATATGCCCAGTCCCAGCGCTGGAAGCGCCGGGCTCATAATGCTTGGGTGGACTTACCTGCAGCAGACCATGCTGCTTACTTGCCTGCCAGTTGAGCCTCTGATCCTCTTCTGTTTGGAACTACTTTTCCTGTTGGGTGGGGCAGGAGCCACTCCCTAGATTCAGAACACTGGAACTCTTCTGGAAAGCAGGAGCTCTTTTCTTACCTAGGTGTGGCTGTGGAAGGAGACACCTAAGCACTACAGGAGGCTATTTAAACCACACCCGATGGATGAATCTTGCTTTGCGTTATTCTGCATCCTCTGCAGCAGAACGCTCATCGTGTCTTCTGCATCTGATCCTGGGCCTAAGGAAAAAGGCTTACCATCCTGAATCCAGTCTTCAGCAACACCTATAAAGACAAGAAAGAACAGGTTAGCATTACGGTCTTCAGTGACAGCTCTTCACTTACCTGGTCCATCGGCTGTCACCAACGCCTCGCGCTGCATTCCGGCATCTGAAAGACAAAGGCTTACCTACTCTTCGTGCGCTCCGGAGGTCTTCACACTGCATTCCGGCATCTGAAAGACAAAAGCTTACCAACTCTTCGCACGCTCCGGAGGCCTTCGGCGCTGCATCCCGCATCTGAAAGACAAAACAAGGTGCGTTTAAAGACATTGGGGAACTTTAATACTCACGTGCCATTACTCCTTTCCACATCTAACCCAGTGGGTATTCCGGCACCCTGCAGCCGCTCCGAACTTGTACCTGCAAAATAAAAAGACAGTTAGAGCGCATCGTGAAGCAGGCAACAAGCGCTTACTTACGTGCTTCCAGGCACTTCTATTCATCACACGGGCTCCATCTTCAACTCACTTCAGCCCGTCATCCGCCGTCGCCGGAACCCTGCAAAACAAGAAACATCATTACTAAAGACTTTAAAGACATTAGAATTACTCAAAACTTACCGTTCGTGCAGTAAACGACGGACAGCAGTCCTCTGAAGTCAAGAGGCCTGCTCCCCTTATCCAGTGAAGAAACTGGTTACAGCACCCTGCCCCGAGGCAGATGGAGAGCACGGCATTCACTTACCTAAGGTGAGAGCGTTAACCTTTGGGGATCTACAGGAGAAGAGAAAGGGAAGAAGAGAGAGACATTCAATAACCCAGTTCCTTAATCGCATATTTTCTATCTGCAGACATCTTACCCTTCAAGTCAGACATACAGTGCACAGAGGTCCAGCCCAAAGAGCCAGCCGTGTGTTACACATCACCTTTGCAGATACGGTATACGCCCAGTCAAGACCGGCGCCTCTACGGGAATCAGGTGAGCGTTACAGGCATTTATCAAGGTCTGCTCTTGGGTTCTGTAGAGCAGATGCTGGGGAAGCACCATCTTTCGTCCAGTCATCAGATCAAACGGTGACCTTTTGGTTGCAGATAAAGGGGTAGATCTCATGGCCATCAGGACAAGAGGTAGTCGGATGTCCCAACTTGGACCAGAATCTGCCACAAACTTTTTTAATATGCTCACAATTGCCTTGTTGTATCTCTACACTGCACCACTAGAGGCTGGCTGGTAGGCAATGTGTAGTTTCCTTTTGACCCCAAGAATCTCCCACATCTTTGTCATCACTTTGCTAGTGAAGTGGCTTCCTCAGTCTGACTCCTTTGGGGTAGTCCAAAACGCGCAAAGATATGATTGATCATCAGGGCAGCTGCTGTTTCTGCCTTGCAATTTGGGGCCGGGAGACATTCCACCCATTTAGTGAACAAGCATGTCACGGTCAACATGTACTTGTTCCCCCTAGAGGAGCGAATCACAGGCCCGATATAATCGACTTGTATATCTGACCAAGGCAGTGTCATCCCCCTCTTTTGGAGAGGCGCACGGTGTGTGAGGGATGTTGGCTGAAATTGTGCACACACAAGACATCCCTTCAAGTATTGGTCGAGGTCCTGCCCCATGTGTGGCCAGTATGCAACCTGTTTTAAGATTTCAAGTGTTGTATGAAACCCCCGATGACCGGCTGTGGCCGCATCATGGCCTAGTTTAGCATCAGGCTTCGGAATGAGGTATGGACCACCCACTGATCATGGCCAGCTATGGATCTCCTCACCAACAAACCGTCTTGGATTCAGAACATTTTTGGACATTTCATCAACACTCTGAGGTCCTCTTTCCCAATGTAATCGGTATTTGTCAGGGGAAAGTTCTCAGGGTCCTCAATGTGTTGATAAAACTTACCAATTATTGGATCCCTTTTTGAGCCGTAATCAAATCAGCATCTGGGGACTCCTTAATCCATTGTGCAGTTGAGAGTTCATTGTGACCATTTGTCTGGGACCTAGTGATAGCAGTGACCTGGATTTCCCCCAACAGGGACTCGATCTCAAGTAGATCCCCTTGGATGGCTCCGGTTTTGGCCAGCTGATCAGCTAGGTCATTTCCAGTTTTGTCTGGTCCCTCTACTTTAAAATGACCCTTGATCTTTTTCCAGTAGATGGTCATCCCATTCGAGGTGACCAGATCATCAATATTTTGGATTAATTGTTCAATGGTTTGTTATTAGCACATAGCATGCCTCTGGTTACCAGTTAACCAGGTGCTCCACGAACCTGTTCCGTACATAATCCGAATCAGTTATTATGACCAGTTTGTGGAGTTGGTTTTGGACAGCAGTGAGGATGGCTTGATGCACAGCCATCAACTCTGCCACTTGACTACTTCAGGGATCGATTTTGTACCCAGCTGAGGGTTCTGGGGCATCATTCACCCCTGCATTCCCTACGCCGGCCACAAGTTCTTTTTCCTCGTTGTTGTCAACATGGCCCCAGAGGATAAAGTCTTACTCGCATAGGAGATTACTTTATTGACCTTATCATGCTTTTGATATAATACTGTAGTCAAGCATGTATTTGAGAACCCTGTCTCCAAGAAGAACTCCTTGTTTCTGACAGGGTAAGCTAGGCAAGGCACTTGTCAGAGGCTTCTTTTGAGTTTTATTACTGTCTCTGCTTGTACTGGACCCCACTCCCAATTGACCCCCCCTTCAAAAGATGGATCAGGGTTCTTGTGATCTCTGCGTAGTCCTCAATGAACTTTCTGCTGTAATTAGTTAGCCCAAGGAGGCTCCTTAGTTCTGCAGAGTGGTGGGGTCTTTTAATTTCTGAAGTGCTTCCACTTTCTTTTCCTGGGGACAGAGACCCTGAGGAGTAATCTCATGCCCCAAGAAATTGACACGGGTTCTGCACCACTGTGCCTTTTGAAAGGAGAGTTTTGCTCCGGCAGCCCTCAACTGTGTCAGAACATAACGAATCTCTGCTATGTGTTCCTCCACAGTTGAGCTTTTGATTAAACATCATCTATATAGGCCAGGTTACCCCTCTCACCGAGGTCGGGCATGGCCTTGTGTAGAAAAATGTTAAATTCATTGCCAGAGTTGATGTATCCGAAGGGAGTCCGGGTCCATGTGTACTGCTGCCCTCCAAAGTTAAAGGCCAGCTTGATTTGGTCCTCCCTACTGACAGGTACAGTCCAGTACCCATTGGTCAGGTCTATTGCAGTCAATACCTGTGACCCCTGGATCTGGGCCAGCCCTTGGTCAATGTAGGGACGAGGCCATCGGGAAATATGGACCCGTTTGTGGGGCTCCCTAAGGTCGGCGCAGAGTCTCCACTGGCTTCAAAATCCCCAGCACCGGATTATTGAAGGTGCTGTGGACTGGAGGAATTATCCCACGGGACTCAAGGTTCTTAATTATTTCAGAAAGGGAATCCATTGAAGCGAGAGGCAAGCGTTATTGCTTCACAAACACTGCAGTAATGCCAGGGTCTGTGGGAATTGTTGTTGTGTGGATGTCGATGCGACCACAGTCATATGAGTCCACCGCAAAGAGATCTTGAAAATCTAAGAAAACTTGTTTCAATTGTTGCTTCTGGTCAAGAGTCTCACATGCATCAGCTAGGTTGATTCTCTCTTCAACCATCTGCCTGAAGCCTGGAAAGACTTCTGGTTTTTCTCTCTCAGCAGCCTACTCCAGCTGGGTGGAGAAGTCCCTGGTCAAATTGCTGATTTGGACTGGTGGCGTCAGGTGGGGAAGGCAGTCCTCGCGGACATGGAATATCACCTCATCCCTCCTGAAGTCACAGGTCACATCCTCCTTACCATAAGGGCAGGAAGTGTACACCAGGAAATTCCCCCCATGCCGGGTGAAGATCCTGCCTGGTGTTGTGTTATCTTCACTATCACTGTCAAAACAGTCCTTGGGGATTGGTCCTAACAGTTCATTACCTAATTCTATCGAAAAATGTCGATCATCAACCGCCATTCCAATTATGGTGCCTGCAGCTAGAGTGATACTCTTTAAGTCGCTGTTATCCACCTCTATTGGAATGGTGTCATGTTCTATGTTGACTAATGGTGTTGGGTTTACCCCCAACCCTTGCTGTTGGAAATGGGCATTCAGATGGACATAGGCGTTGGGGTTTTCCAGTTCCGTCCTCTTTTAACTTTCACTTCCAGGGAGAATTGTCGGGTCCTTTCTGGGATGGTGACTTCCTCTCCAATCTGAATTTGAACTGCATAAGGCAGCAGTTGAGCTGATCTAAATGCTTTCTCTGGGTCATCAAAGTCCATGGGGTTACCCGCTAATCGGGACCAAGCTTTGAAGTTTATTAGGTCCAAACTAATGGCAAAGCGATTGAGAATGTCACCTCCTAAGTAAACTGCAGCAGGGACATCTCACACGACCCAACAATTATGGACTATGCTCTTGTTGCCTATGGAAATTCTGAGCATACACCTGCTAGGCATGAAATGTTTGGATTTGGGTGTTTCCAGATCCATTTCCCATTCGTCTATCAGTTTAAATGTGGGAATGGCTGGATCTTTTGGAAGTTTGCGGTACATGGCTTCGCTGATGAAGCTCTTACCGTTAGTCACACACACTCGGGCGAGAACAGAGTCCTACCCTTTATTTAACAGAATAGGGATGAACAACTGCTCTCCAATTTTCTGAATATCAGCCAGGCTTTGAGCTTATATCTCATCTTTCTGGACTATAGGAGTGGGATTTTCTGATTGTGAATTGGTGCAGAATTTCAGGGTGTTTCCTTCCAGTGTGGAATGCCACCTTAGACTGGAAGGAAGGTTGATTTTCAGAAATAGAGAGGACCCCCCATCACTAGTTTGTTTTCCTACTGCTATTACTGTCACGTCTGGGATTTGATTATTCTGGAAGTGAAATTCTATTTGGTCAGGTTTTTGTTCAACCATGTGGCATGTGCCGTTTAAGCTAACATGGTTGACACTCTGTTTCAATTTTATTGGTCGGTTAGTCTGGGTCTAGAGGACCTTGTTTACACAATCTATAAGGGGTGACAACCTTCGCAGGATGTTGTTCCCTAGTAAGCACGGGGTGCCCTCTGGAGTCACAACTATGACCGGGTGTTTCACCTTGTTTCGCCCAATTTTAATGTCCAAATCCGCAGTCCCCTCAATGAGAATTTCCTTCCCGTCGAAGTTCTGAAGTTGTCCAGGAAGAGGGGTGAGAGGAATTTGGTATTTCTCCCCCCTTCCCGAATTCAATTGATCAAAAGCCCTTTTGACAGAAGGGTAGCTTGGGATCCAGTGTCCTCCAGTGCCAACATTGTACATTGCCCCTGTATTTGGACCGAGGCATAAAATCTTATCTCTCTTTCCTCAAGGGGGCAAAGATAATGTACATTTTGGACCACTGGTGGGTTAGTTTCTTGGTTTTGGATGCTGACAGGAAGGTGAATTGGGTAGGATTCTGTTTGAAGTCTTGGGAATCTGGAAGAAAAAGGTGACAGCTAGATATGGGGCTAGTTTTGGGTTCCCCTGGTTCTGGGCTGCCCCCCCACTTTTTGGAGGAAGTCACCAGGATGGGTTTGAACCAGGGGATTTTCATGCTGGTGATTCTGGGGTTTGATGATGGACGGTGCTAACTCAGTCCCCACATCTACCCAGCCTGGATTTGGATCCTTTGGGACCCATTTTTCTTTGGTAGGGGGTCCCCTATCTCTGAAGGAGAAGATCCTTTTCCCAGGATCCTCTGAGGATCCCTCTCCTTCAAACTGGAAGACTTGTACCTCCTCCTCAAAATGGGTCTTTTTGAGCTTTTTGTTTCTTCTACCCCCCTCTGCTCCTTGGGTTGCAGACTGTTGGGGGCAGGAGATTTTGGTTCCGGTTCCTGGGTTTCCAGGGGCTTTCTGCAAGTGGGGAAGGAAGCTTCCTCCAAGGCTTTACACCCCCCTTCTCCTTGTGCCTCCTCCCTGGGAAACGGTGGGTTGTCTGGGTTCTTCCCCCGTCATTGCTCTGGAGCACAAGGTCCTGGATTTGAGGTATTCTGCACCGCCAAGCTCATCTGAGGGTTCTGTTGAGCCCTCAGCATGCAACCCAGATCCTGTGCCATGTTTTGGACCTGGCGCTCTAGTTGGGACACCCGCTCTGGCTGGTACGGGGTCCTCATATCTCCCCTGGGCTGACCCCGGGAAGGGTAGCTATCCCTTCTCCCAAAATACCCGGGTTGGGAAAGAATTGGTCCCCCTGCAGCCTTGGCCTCCGCCATCCTGGAATGGGTTGTCTGGGCTCAGGAAAGTGGGGAAAGAAGGATGGATTGTTTTGGGGGTTAAAGTTTGACGGGTACCTTGGGAAGAAATTCTGTCCAGTATTTGGAGAATTACTGCCCTCCTGGGGGAAGTGAGGAGGGAAGTTCCCTGGGTTAGCTGCTGTCTGGTTGGATCCCCCCCCTTTGGCTGGAGGAGTCCACACATAACCGAGGATGGGTCTATTGCCCTTGTAGCGCGAGCTGATGTTGTCAGGAGAGTTAGGGGTCCCATTTGTGGGGTTGCCTCCCTGGCTCCCTGTTTGTGATTGGCCCAAGGGCCTTCTGGGTTTGGGGTTGTTTTGATTCTGTGCAGGCAGGTTTTTAGGCCCCCCATCTCCAAATCTAAAATGGGGGCAACCTTCACCTCCGCCACCTTGGCAGCAGCAGGGGTGTTGGTTGTTTTGAGGCTTTTGGGATTATTTTTTATTTTCCACTGGCTTTTGCACCTCATAAATGCGAGTGGCTTGTTCAATGACCCAGTCTAGTGATCTTTTCTCATGAAAGTCTCTCACTAGCTGGGTCATGATGTACTTGGGGAGAGCATGGAAGATAGTATTTACAAATTCTTTGCTGTCAGTGCGCACCCTTCAAGTGGTCTGCGCAAAGGCACGTTTCAACTCTTGAACACATTCTTGTGGGGCCTGATCTTCCCCACATTGCAAATTATAGGCTGCCTTGCGAGCCTCATGAAGATTCCGGTGCACAGAAAAATGTTTCAAGATGGCCGCCCTATAGGTGGACCATCTGGAATGATTCTGATCCTCCAGCCCTGCAAAGAAGCTGGAGTACTCGGGAGAGAAGGTCCACTTTACATATTGAATACAGCTTTGGCTGTCCTTCAAATGGAAAGTCTCCATCATTTGTTCAAAGAGCTCAAAGTGCTCCCAAACCGAATATTTCACATTCTTAGGGCGTGAAGACACTCCTAATGGCCTTTATTTGTTTTAGGGGATCCATGAGCAAGGCCCTCTTGTCCTTGTTGGCTTTTTTGGTTTGGGTGACCCTGGTCCACTCATTCTCTAACTCAGAGGCACTGCTACCAGAGGTGCCTGACTGGTCTTCTAGGTTCTCCCGGATTCTGCGAGCTTGGGAATGGCTGGCAATATGTGGGGTCCTAGTTTCCTGAGTCCTGTGGTACTCAGAGGAGTCTTCCGATTCCTCCTTGCTCCCAGGATTTGCTGAGTACCCCCCCCCCCCCACTGTCCTAGCTGGGCAGAGGTTTTCAGGATGCCCTTAGAGGGCCTACTCTCATGGAGTTCCCCACTAAATGTTATCATCTGGTCTCTAGGTAAATTGTATTTTTGAAAATCCATTCCTCTGATCCTCCCCTCATTGGAGTCTCCCTGGTCAGAGAATATGGCTCTAGCACTTGGGAACCTATTCCTGGGAAGTACTGATCTATGAGCCCCATATTCCTCATTGGATTGAAGTCTGCCATCCCCGTGGCCCTGGGCTCATGTGCGCCAGTGGACATGGAGGTGGCAGAGTCCATGGAGTGGAAGAGATGAAGGCCTCTGGTACTAGGGTTTCTGAGGTTATGCTCAGGTGTTTCCATTTCCCAGCGGACCTCATCTCTCTTAGTCCCTGCTCCCAGTTGCCATGCAAGAACCTGACCTTTTTGTTCCTCTATCAAGGACTTGCTATTCTCTATCAGTTGTTCCTGCATAGCTACCTGTCTGTGGAGCCTATCTTTTTTCTCACAGAGAGCCTCATTGTCTCTCAGTGCTTCCTGTGTAACTTTGGAATATTGGGCTAATTTTTGCTGCAGGAGGGTTATCTCCTGAGTCCTGTCCTTACTGGCCTGGTCACTCTTTGCCAGAGCATTTTCCATCCTCCTGGAGTGCTCTAACAGTTTTGTGTAATCTTTTTGGAGCTCACCCAGTCCCTGGAGGGCCAGGTGATTTTCTTCTATTTTGGCTTTTAGATAACTGACCTCCTGGCCTTAGGTTTCCATTTCCTGAATAAGAGTACCCCTCTGTGCAGCCAGGTCGTCTCTTTGTTTTTGGAATGCACCAGCTTTCTGGCGCTCTTCTTCAAATTCTGCCTGGGTGTCCAGGTCTTTGAGAATTACTGTATTGTTTTCTTCTTTTTCTTGGTCTAGGCGGTTTTGTAGGGTGACTACCTGCTCTGTGCAGGCCCTATTAATATGTATTTGCTGTTCCAGCATTTTCTGGCTCTGCAGTAGAGAGTCCAAACTTTCTTGGCACTTCTTCTGCAGTGCCAGCACTTTGGTATCCTGCTCTACCTTCTCCTGCTGCAGGATATCCATATCTTCTTTTATTTTATCAGGTATTGCCTAGTTTCATTTTCTGATTCATGGCTCTTTTGTAGCCTTTGCTCTGCAGAGCCCAGATAAGTTTGGGCTTTTTCTAATGATTGTAGTTGCTTGTTTGCCAGATCTAGGTTTTCGGTATATTTGTCCTGTATTGCTCCAATGTGGAGGTACAGATATGCCACTATTTTGGCAATCTTACTTTGCTCTTCTTTTACCTTAGGGGCCATATACAGTTCACTTATTGCCATATGTAATGGAGCCTGATCTTGCCATTTATTTAATCCTGTTGCAGTGTCCTGTTCTTTAATTTCCTGCAACCAAACATTCTGGTACTGTTCTGTCCATTCACCACTGACAAATAATTTGTGCATTAGGTGTTCCCTTGCCATATTAATTTCTACTATGGTCGCCATTCAGGAAATATTAATTTTCTTTCTGACTCACAGAAGTTATTTTATTTTTGCAAACAGACCCATTCCTTAGAGCGTTCCTATTGAAGGGTGCTTTTCACAGTGTAACACAGTGTGGTAGCCCAACAGGGTTTATGTAACCCGTCATTTAGCACGCTGTATTAGACTGCCACAAGTGGTATGTCAAATTCAGGATCTTGTGACGAGCCCCCAAACTTGTAAGTGATTTAAATCCGGCACTTCAACCAAGTCAATGCCTAGCGTGGGATGCACAACTGAAACCCTTAATTATTTATTTGTGTCTATAAGTTCTTTTATTCTGAACGATGTACCACATATATCACGCCCCTCTCTTTTAACCCCCCCCCCCCCCGGTCACACTGAACCAGGACTCAGGCTGGTTTGCAAAGTTAAAATATTTATTTATGGATTTCACAATATATATCACACTATTTTTAATGGGTATACAGTAATCCCCAATGGGGTGATGTCACACTTAACAATCTCTTTAATCACAAGGAGCAATAATGGGAAAAATAATGCAGCACAGAAATAATACTTTTGTGGGGTTGTTCAATCAAATGGCAATGTGGTTAATATTTCCCCCTGCACACCCCTTAATCCCCCAATATGCAATATAAAGAGATAGAAAGAGAGAGAGCAGGTTTCAGGAATGCAGAATTCAAGCAAATATATCAATCCCAATTTCCCCCCAGCAAACACCAAAGAAAAACAGAATTGATTGGCAAACTTGTCAAAAATGGTTCTAAAGTTGGCTTAGAATGAATGGGTAAAACACTGAAAATGGTTTAAATCACTGAAATGGTTGACATTCTAATGGGAGCCACTTTCTCTGGTTCCAGACACACACTAGCAATGATTTGAGAGTTTAAGCAAGTTGAAGACTGAAATTTGAGGTCGGGTGCAATGAAAAGCTATTTTACACGTTATAGATTTTGGCCAAATGAAAAATTTGCGGCAAACTTTTCCACGCGCAGTAAGTGCGATTGTGGAAAAACTATAAGGAGTTGAGATACGGTTTTAGTTTCTTTAGAAAGCTTAGGATGTTAGCTACAAGTAGACACTTTCTAGCATGACAATTGAAGAAGTTATGAACGTTTTCGTGCAGGTCGTTTTTTTCAGATAGAGGCAAAATTGTAAAACAAGGATGCGCTTTTAAAATACAGACAAGGTTTCTTTACACTAGGGATGGACTATGAAGAAACAAACTATACGACAGCACAACACCAGACCAGGATGCCTCCGATCAGGTTGTTGCCGGCCGAGATGCTTGCCTTCTTCAGATGAACTGTATCAGAGTAAAGATGATTTTTAACAATATTATTACAGAAGGATTATAGGATAAGAGAGAGAGAGTTCAGGTAAGACAAAAGGATTCATAACAATACAGTTCTGGATATAAGATAGATTTGATTTGGATAGGGATGACTATGGACAGTATATAGGCTAATGACAATCCTACACTATGGATACTCACTACGAATGTTTTGAATGGAACCGTCAGGGTTTCTGGTCAGGGATACTTTCTGGGACAGACTGCTGGGCACACCGGACTGGTCTGGTTCCGCGATCAGCAAGGCACTCTGGACACCGCATGGCAGGACTGGACAGCAAGGCGTTCTGGTCTACACTGCACAACACGACTGGACTGGATCTGCAAGGGCTCTCTGGTCTGCACAGCACAGCATGGCACCAGACTGGGATTTAATCTGGCCTTCTGGTTATGAAGATAATTCTTTGGCATGCAAGCAGTTACAGCACAGCCTGGTTGCTCTTTGGTTTCCCCTTTAAGTTGATGGATGGGTTCTGGAAGTTAGTCCCAGCTGAAAGTGGTTCAGCTATGCTCTGAGCCTTTCTGCTTGTAAAGTTTTTGGAGTCTGGAACAAGGAGTATGGATGGATATCCTTCAAAGTGCTTCACCAAATTTTGGGAGGGTGGGTGGATCAGTGACCTTTTCTAGGTCCTCAGCTGTCTCTTTTTATGTATTTCATAAAGGGGTAGGTATGCTGAATTAACCTAAGCGCACCCCCTAGGTAGTCTATTGGCAAAAGTCTGCTCTCTCCCTTGATTGGAGGAGAAAACTGTGTGTCACCATGATGATGTAGTTTATGAGGCAAAACATCCTCCCCTTTGCCTTTTGGAGACACAATCTATTTTTGATATAATACATCTTTAAATGTGTGCAATCATTATACCAATAACATAAATAGATCATATATTTTGTGGAGCACACCCTCTTCCAAGCCTCATTGCTGGGAGATCTTGGGTCTGCATTTGACAAATTTCTGCACTTTTTGTCCAGACACACCATCTGATTTGTCCAGAATTTTGTACATATGTGCGCAAGATATCTGGGCATAATCGTTTGAAGTTTCATGCTTCTGACATAAATACAATCGCTAAAAAAACAGAATTTTCACTGCGCCTTCCCAGAACATCGCACAGAGTTCTGGCTCCTCTTAAAATGTGCACAAAAGAATCACATTAACAATGCTATTAATTTTACATATTTTTACAAATTCGCACAGTCCTTTATTAGTCTTTTTCAAAAGTATGCTTTCTGTGCTTTGTGAATCAACAAATGGTCGTCTGTCCCCGCCTCCTTGCTTCTCTGGCAGGTCTGAAGCAATCCACCCCCTTCCTTCTGGGAGAGGCCACTTTGACACTTTACAATCTGCATATCCTTTCAGCAAAGGAAGGTTCATTGTCTCTCCCAAGAGCAGCCCAAGTGCCCCTCCTCTCTTAATCAACACCTGAATGTGAGTTCCTGGTCCAGAGAGCAGAAGGGAGGTTCCTTGCACAGTGGGGGAGTCGCTTTGTAGTTTTGGCTTGCATCAGGCTTACTTTAAAAGTCACTTTGTTAAATTTTTCTTTGTTGAAAATAAACTTGCAATTTTAAAACAGGCAACTAGAACTCTAATTCCAGTCTCTAAACCATGGAGATTAAATATATTACTTTTATTAACAGGTCACATAATTTATAGACATTTGATTTCAATTGCACAAGTTTAAGCTTCTGATGCAACTAATGACAGCTGTCATATAGGCGGCCGCTGGTACTGTGCCCATATTTTGACAGATTTTCACAGGCAAGCACACTTTTTACTGTGGATATTTTCATGACAGATTCCGCTTTTCCTGACATTGTGTGTTCATATTGATTCCTTAAATGAAGTGGCCGGTAACATCCAGCAAAGATATTGGATGTTTTTGTTGTGTTTTGGACCAGTATTTTGTGTTTTCAGCAACCAATATAAAGGGATTTCAGAGCAATTTCTGGGTTTCTTGCAATAAAGCACTGCCTTTCATGCAGTGTTCATTTTTACTTGGTGGTCAGCCCAGTAACATGTTTCAGCAGTGAGGCCCCCATTTCACCACTGACAACAGGCAAAGTAGATCTGGCAGCCATCTTTTCCGGTTTCAAAGCGCAATTTTCATAGGTTTGGCACGCATAGGGCTTTTGCAGCCATTTTTGATGATTCTTTCACCATCAGCACACAGAGATCTTGCAGGACAGAGCCTAGTGGGTTAAAACATCCCACAACGGAGAATGAGGGAGCGGGTCAGACAACTTCTCAACACAGAGTATTACTAGGGTCACATCATGGAATACACAAATACTGTACAACAAATCATTGTGTCCTTGCCAAATAGTGTTAAGGAACACATCCAACAGGTGAACCCAAAATATCAGACTAATGTGATATTCTAATTGCTCCCCAAAACCCAATAAACGCAGAAATGTTAGCCACCTGGTCATAGTTGCGGTCAATACATTAACCAAATCAAAATCAGGATGTATTAAATACAATTCTAAACGTCTTGTGATGGACACAAAACTCATTTTACAGGACACAATGCGTGTACTCATGAAGACTCGATATGTGGAAAACTTACCACAACAGTACTTCTTCCCATGTTTGATCTCAACTTACTTTATTCCAACATTATACATGCAGATGGAATTATTGCATGCTAGAGAGTCCTGAAAAACATGACCAGCAAGACAGACAACCCAAACAGGGCCATCAGAAACCTTGTACCTTTGATGCTCACAGAACAATGTTTCTTTCAATGGAAGACATTTCCTAAAAAGCTGCAGAACAGCGATGGATATAAAAAGGCACCTCAGTAGACATAATCTTTCCTGGCAGACCTCAAGCATCAGTTTTTAGATCTACAATTGCAGAACCCACTAACATACTGTTGATAATTTAATGACATGTACTTCATTTGGATGAAAAGTGAGGATTCCCTTATGCAATTTCATGCATCCCTAAACGGCTTCCACCACTGCATTAAGTTAATCATTGAATACTCCAAGAAAAGGATACACTTCCTGGACACTACTATTTCTGTTAGGAGGAATTGCCACCAACATAATATAGTATACAGCAAACCAACGGGCAGGAAATAATGCCTTGATACAGGACAAGTTTCATTCCAAACGACACAAAATAATGTATTACCCACTCTCAGGCCCTCCAATAACAATGTTGATTCTCCAAAAGGAAAACAATGGACAAGCAACTTGCCCCATTCTGTACATCCTTCTTGCAAATGAGTCACTCTGCATGACAAATTAACAGGGAATTTGTTTGGAAATTGAAAATACCAAGATGCAATACATAGATAGCTAAATGACAGAACAAATACCCATGTTTTTTTTTTTTTTTAAGATTTTATTCATTTTGTCACACCAAACAACAATACATAACCCAACACGCAGTGCAATTTACAACAGTTCCATTAAACACGCTAAAGAAATATTGTCCACTGCTTCCCCAATCCCACCCTCCTTTATAAGCCTATTTGTTCTTCACATTCAGTGTCTGCTATACGTGGCAAGGTCTCACTTCCCTCGGAATCTGATGGATCTGATATAGATCCAAACAGTTCTGCTATTAGTAGTCTCCATGCCAACAGGGCACCCGCTTCCTCCTCCCCACCAACTCTGCTCGCCTCTTGCCATACCATCGTTTCAGCCTCCACCCATTTCTGCAACTCCTTCCACCATACCTCCACCCGTGGTTTGTGACATTTCTTCCATCCCATAGCAATCCTCCATTTCGCTAGCACATATGCCAAATCTTTCAGTTTCCCAACATGTTTAAGTTTTCACGGTCTGGGGAACCCTCCCAGCAAGCAGGCCCAGGACGTGTCTATGACAAGCGTGACCCCCTTCTCTGCTAGTTTCTGTGCCACTTCACCCCAAAAACACTCGATTACTGGGCATGACCAAAACATATGTGTCATGTCAGCATTTTCCATGTCGCACTTAGGACATGCTTGTCGCTCAGCGTTTCCAAACTTAGATATCCTCAGGGGGGTCATATATGCTCTATGCATTATATACAGCTGTATTTGTTGTAGTCTAGCATTTCTTGACACCTTCTTGTGATATCCCAGGGCATGTTCCCACATCCCATCTCCATGTTTGTCTCCTATCATACAGCACTATTTTAACTGAACAAAATTGATAAAGACCTGCAATCAATATTCAACAGGGACAATGAGCTAAGGGACAGTTTCAAGGAAACACCTTTGATTGCATCCATATATCTGACATATACATTCTTTCACCAAAAGAGCATTTCTCCCTGATCAAGAGTAAATAAGATAAGAAACATGCCCATGCATTGTTTGGAGATGCATATTGTGCACTACACATTAGCATAAAATCTTCCGGAACAACCCCACATAAGGAAACAGTACGGATAATAGGACATACAAATGCAAATCAACCAATGCTGAATACCTCAAAGAATTCACAAAGTTCAACAATGACAGTATGTAGATGAGACTTGCCAGGAATTATGTGAAAGAATGGACCTGTGTAGACACACCATATTTAACTGGAAAACAGAAACACCAGTAGACCCCTACATTACACAGGAGAGGTGCACAGTGACAGACCTGTCAGTGGTAATATTGAATAGTGTTCTCTCAAATACAACACAAATAAGAATATGGAATCTCAAGTAATTAAAGATGCTGCTCTGTGAGGCTGGGAATATGAAAACAACCAAATTGACATTGCCAAAAGACAACCTGCCATTACCTTTCCTCACCTAGATCAGTGTAACACAAAGTTTCAGAATCCCAAATGGGTGATGACACAAGGCTCCAAAAATAGGAAAACTGTGAAAAGTATGGCCTCAACAGACTTTATACACTGATTGAGGACATAATGAACAAAGTCCCTGGGTATGGCCTCACTCCACTCAAGGTAGTGAGGAGTGACACTTTACTGTCATGATGTTCATCATACCACGCATGCCAGAGCCTTTCCTTCACACCAAAAGTGATCAAAATGCTTACCTGGGTCTGTGGCAGGTTTTGTGGTAGAGAATATTTCTGCACCCGACCCGAGGCTCTGGGGAGATTCGAATCTCGTACCAGGCTTACTATGGGACAGCAATATTGTTGTAGGTATACCTCTAGGATATCTAGGAACCAACACTTGTTACCCTTTTGTATATGATCATCATTAGATATCAATATCTTCCCTGCACAGTTATATCAATAAACCAAAACTAATGTGTGCTTGCAATATCATGTCTTTGATAACCATAAATAGAAACCCATAAAGCATGGTCTCACTCAGTTGTTTATCATCTATGTATATGTATACTCTTGAAGAGATTGGGCCTCATTACGACCCTGGCGGAGTGGGTTTACGCCAGCGTTATTCGCGGCGGACCCGTCCGCCCTACTACGAGTTCCCGTAGCGCCATGGAGCGTTTTCCGCCTGGTTTTTCCGGGCGGAGAAATCCATGGCGCTACGGGACCTTGTTGTTAATTACGCCACCGTATTTTACGGTGGCGTAATTAACGCCTTCCCCACTCCCATTATGCCCTATGGGGCGAAAATAGGAATGGGGAAGGGTAAAATGGGGAATGGCGATTTACCGCCCCGCCAAGGTCGGAATGGGGCGGAAAATCCGCCAACCCCCATGGCGCTATCGGCAGCTTTCCGCCGTGCTCCATGGTGCATTTTGCACCGCGATTTCCGCCAGGGTCGTAATGAGGCCCATTGTAAATAAGCATTCAAAATAGTATAAACAATATTCAATTCCCAATATTAGCAATAAAGAAATTGAGTAGATAGACAACTTCCTTTCATTGTGGGGAATTAGATTAAATCATACTTACAGTCGTGGTGCAGTCAGGTTTGCTGCACCAGTGGACAGGAGGGGATATACATATTATCCCTGAATAACCCATTAAATGGAAAGGGTAAAAAACAATGTCAAACATAGTCGACTTCTAAGGGCAGTTACCTAATAATAACTAAGAAGATATCTAAAGCTATAGGTTAAAAATTACGTAAAACATTTTGCTTGACCCTGCAGTGATTCCCCTGGTCAATTATCTGTGCTTTTATGGATCCACTCAACCTGGCCAAAGAAGTACAAGAGGCAGCATAGGTCTTATATATGTGCAGTGCCAACAATCCAAAAATTGTACCTTGAGAAACACAGGTTTTCACCCCTACAGGGGAAGTTGAATGGCTTACCTAACAAAAATACATCATGGTGTGTCCATGGAAAAGAGACGACGTGTTGCAAACATGGGTAAAAGTGGCTTACTTCAATCCCCAATATATTGAAATAATCAAAAAATTTGATTTTGGAAAACATGGCAAAGTGTAATGTTTTAGGCCCATGAGCATTTTACAGTCTCAGA
Organism: Ambystoma mexicanum; assembly: GCF_040938575.1. Taxonomy (NCBI): domain Eukaryota; kingdom Metazoa; phylum Chordata; class Amphibia; order Caudata; family Ambystomatidae; genus Ambystoma; species Ambystoma mexicanum. The sequence goes on along the minus strand of NC_090935.1, from coordinate 1,402,431,494 downwards.
GTGAAGGCATCTTAAATCTGTTTGCTTCTTCTTACCAAGACGTTCAGCTTTGTAATTTAGTTTTACTTACAATGTACTGTCTTGTGGAATCAGCTTTGTCTTCCAAACTCTGCTTCTTGACCAACCTGCCCTTCAGCTGCTTCTGTGAAGTACGCCTCGGATGTTTTGAACAGCTGGTTTATCAAGGCATAAACCCGTCTTCTTAGGCTCATCTGGAACACATTTGTTTCCCTTTTAGCCAATCTTAGGATGTCATTCATGTAATCAGTAATTTTATCAACTACTTTCCCATTGGGCTTATATTAGATTTGCAAAATGTTACATTTCAAAACGTCTTCCCCCTCCCAGTGCCATCCCATTAAAAAAAAAATATGTTAATGTCATTTTGTTTTGTTTCTCAACCAATAGCATGGATTTTGCCCAACATTTACATAAGAAACTTCAGATTAGAATATGTACACCTGTTGATTATGGTTTCAGCCAGTTAGAATCTGCTTCTTATGACTAACATTACATGATTAAAAAAGTATTTCAGAACATTCTTTTTCCCCACTTAGCACGCCCCGCCCACCTGGTGCCTTCCTGGTTGCCACTCTTTTTCCCTACTTAAGGAGCCCTTCAGCCTCTTTTCCTTTGCAGATGGGGAGCAGGTGCAAGTGGATCTAGGTCACCTGGCCTAAGCCCCCCCACCTGGTGCCTTCCTGCCTGCCGCTCTGTTTCCCTACCTAAGGAGCCATCCAGTCTCTTTTTCTTTGCAGATGGGGAGCAGGTGCAAATTGATCTAGTTCACCTGGTCTAAGCACCGCCCACGTGGTGCCTTCCTGGTTGCAGCTCTTTATCCCTACATAAGGAGCCATCCAGCCTCTTTTCCTTTGCAGATGGGGAGAAGGTGCAAGTGGATCTCGGTCACCTGGCCTAAGCACGCCCACCTGATGCCTTCCTGGTTGCCACACTTTTTCCCCACTTAGCAAGCCCCACCCACCTGGTGCCTTCCTGGTTGCCGCTCTTTTTCCCTACTTAAGGAGCCATCCAGCCTCTTTTTCTTTGCAGATGGGGAGCAGGGGCAAATCAATCTAGATCACCTGGCCTAACCCCCGCCCACCTGGTGCTTTCCTGGTTGCAGCTCTTTTTCCCCACCTAGCAAGTCCCCCCACCTGGTGCCTTCCTGGTTGCTGCTCTTTTTCCCTACTTAAGTAGCTCTCCAGCCTCCTTTCCTTTGCCAATGTGGAGCAGGTGCAAGTGGATGTAGGTCACCAGGACTAAGCCCGCCCACCTGGTGCCTTCCCGGTTGCCGCTCTTTTTCCCGACTTAGCAAGGCCCACCCACCTGGTGCCTTCCTGGCCGCTCTTTTTCTCTACTTAAGGAGCCTTCCAGCCTCCTTTGCTTTGCAGATGCCGAACAGGTGCAAGTGGATCTAGGTCACCTGGCCTATGCCCCGCCCACCTGGTGGCTTCCTGGTTGCTGCACTTTTTCCCCACTTAGCAAGTCCTGCCCACCTGCTGCCTTCCTAGTTACCGCTCTTTTTCCCTACTAAAGGAGCACTCCAGACTCTTTTCCTTTGCAGATGCGGAGCAGGTGCAGGTGGATCGTTGTCACCTGGCCTAAGCCCTGCCCACCTAGTGCCTTCCTGGTTGCTGCTCTTTTTCCCTACTTATGGAACCCTTCAACCTCTTTTCCTTTGCAGATGGGGAGCAGGTGCAAGTGGATCTTTGTCACCTGGCCTAAGGCCGACCCACCTTCTTAGCCTTGCCTCTTCCTTCCTGATCTTAACTCTTAGATCAAGGTTGTCTCTCGCCGGGCGTCCAAAGCGAAGTGCAATTTCTGTTAGGACCTGTTCGGACCAAGAGGATCCATGGCCCGAATCCTTGCTCAGACAGCAGGTAAGCATGCACCAACATGTGTTTACTCCCTCTGTCCCTACAGGCCATCCCCTCCCCTCTGGTCTCCCTGTGATGTTCCCTTGTTCCTCACCCCCTTTTCGCACACAGGTGTTGACTGTTTTACTTGATTCTTCTACCCTGCTCAACTCCTTCCCCCTCCAGCCTACTTCTACAGGAGTCTGTCCTGATACAATATGGTTTCACCATCACCGAATTGTGGCCAATGCTGGATTTGACTTTTATGGACTTCATTGATTCACGGTGCATCACCCTTCTCATGGTGGCCCTGAATCATGCTGTTCCCATCTTCATCTTGTATCCAGGCTTGCAACATGCATTGTATTCGCTCTCCGCTCTTGCTTCGCCACTCTTTTTGACTGCTTACTCTCTGTTCTCTCCTCCTCTCCATTTCTAGCTTTTCGTTTCTCCTCTCCGCCTCCCCTCTATGCACTTACTCTATCAGAATTGTCCCTGGACCTAGTATGTTAGCAACCGCGTCTGTCTCCTCCGCCCTCCCTTTACTACCCCCCTCCAGCACTATCTGAAATGTTGCCAGGCCTGGTACGATAGTTGCTTGTTTTGTTCCTCCCCTCCCTTTCTGCACCCCTCTCCCTCACCTTTTGTTTTCTCCGGCTCTACCAGAGATGTCATCAGGCCTAGTACGGCAGTCGCTTGTCTGTTTCCATTTCCTTCCCGGTCTCCCCCTTCCTTCCTTATCTATGTCTTAGCTCTTGCACTATCTGAAATGTCGTCAGGCCGAGTACAATAGTTAATTAGACATCCTTACTGTTCATGGCCTGAAAGAATATCATTGTATTTTCCCCTGTTCCCTCCCTTGTCTTGAAGCACTTTGAAACACATTGCGCCTCATTACAAGTTTGCCGCATCGTTGTTACCGGACCGGCAAACTATGCAGTCTGCGAGTGAGTGCCTTTCCGCACGACAAGTCTGACCTGCCGGGCGGAATGGCACCTTCTCACAGACCTTGACGGATGCACCAGCATCAACCATGAATGGTGCCGGTGCATCCATCCTCCCCATTCCCTTTGAGTCAAACGGGACTCTAGAGAAATATTTTTGGGCGCCCGGCAATGGGCAATTTCCAGAACCGCTGGCAGTAAGTCCCCATTTCCGTGCGCCGGAACAAAAATGACTCCATCGGCAGCCGTGCCGTTTTTACCGGCACTGCTACTGCTGGGCTCATAATGAGACCCAATTGTGTATAGGTGCTATATAAATAACCTATCATATCATATCAAACTATCATATAAACATAAAATGTTCAATATGCTGGATTGTTGCGTTTGCAAAGACTTGGATATATTAGCATGGGAACTATTCATGTTGTCCATATTGCAATGTAAACAAGGTGGTCTATGTACTAGAAATATAAATATGTTATTTTACAGTGTGTAATGAAAGGTTTCAAAATAAGATGCCATGATTTCAATTAAACCACTTTGAAATGTTTTTGAATCTTCATTATTTGTTTCATAATAATATGAGCATAGCTGATAACATTTTTAAGTACACACTCATTTTGGCATTGTAAAAAAAACAATGTTTGCTCAAAATGATGTGTGAATAATACCAGATAGACATTTTAAAGTTTGTAGTTCTTCATAACCTGTTTGGTTGCCATAGAACACATGTATTTCAAATCTATAGAGCTTCATTGGCTTTAAGTCAGCGCATGCCATGACACTTAGGAGGTAATTCATAGAATTTAGCGCACAAGTGGCGCACGCGGCTGGCGCTTAGTGTGCGCGTGCGAATCTCTGCGCCAGCCGTGTGTGCTAAAATCCATTTCCACGCACAGCGTATTCATGGATTTCAGCTACCAAAACCAGCCGTGGCGCACAGTGGCGCAGCGACCCTGAAGCAGTGCCAGTTACGCCCCCAAGAACGCCCCTCGCGCAGCGAAAAGCCATCAAAATCCCCAATCCAGCGCAAGGGGCTGCGATAACCCTGTACCAGCACGGCAAGCAGGCTATGTGTATTACTGGGGTTCATGGGAAGTTTCACACGCGATTGGCCCTGTGCGAGCGGGGTACGTGCATTTCAGAGGTGCGTGGGAAGTTACACACGCAATTTCAGCAGGGTACGTGTATTTCAGGGGTGCGCGGGAAGTTTCACACGCGATTTCAGCAGGGTACGTGTATTTCAGGGGTGCGCGGGAAGTTTCACATGCGATTTTAGCAGGGTACGTGTATTTCTGGGGTGCACGGGAAGTTTTACATGCGATTGGCCTGGGTACGTGTATTTCAGGGGTGCGCGTGAAGTGTTACACGCGATTCCAGCAGGGTACGTGTATTTCAGGGGTGCGCGGGAAGTTGAACACGTGATTGGCCCGGGTACATGTATTTGAGGGGTGCGCGTGAAGTGTTACACGCGATTTCAGCAGGGTACGTGTATTTCAGGGGTGCGCGGGAAGTTTCACACGCAATAGGCCCTGTGCGAGTGGGGTACGTGTATAACTGGGATTTGCGGGAAGTTTTACCCGCAATCTCAGCAGGGTACGTTTATAACTGGGGTTTGCGTGAAGTTTCACATGCGATTGGAGCATGGTACGTGTATTACGGTGTTCGCAGGAAGTTTCACACGCGATTTCAGCAGAGTATGTGTATTTCGGGGGTGCCGGGGAGTCCTACATGTGATTTGGCAGTGTGGGTCCTCCCAAGTGTTCCCTGTGCACCCTCCACGGCCCCTGCAGGCAGCCCACACCACAGGGGACTACCCTGCACCCGTGGTCATGTCCCGCAGGCAGCCCACCCAACATGGGCATGCCCCCCAGCAAAGCCACATGTCTCCTTGAACTACTGATTACCAACTCATGTCCCCTTGCACCCCCACCACCCAGCAGTGCAGGGCACCTGCCAGCAGGACCCCATTCATGCCCCCTTGCACCCCCACCCCCCAGCAGTGCGGGGTACCTGCTAGCAGGCCCCCACTCATGTCCCCTTGCACCCCCTACCCCCAGCAGTGTGGGGCACCTGCCTGCAGGCCCCCACTCATGTCCCCTTGCACCCCCAACCCCCAGCAGTGCGGGGCACCTGCCAGCAGGCCCCCACTCATGTCCCCTGCACCCCCAGCAGTGCAGGACACCTGCCAGCAGGCCCCCACTTATGTCCCACTCATGTCCCCTTGCACCACCACCCCACAGCAGTGTGTGGCACCTGCCAGCAGGCCCCCACTCATGTCCCACTCATGTCCCCCTGCACCCCCACCCCCCAGCAGTGTGGGGCACCTGCCAGCAGGCCCCCACTCATGTCCCCCTGCACCCCCAGCAGTGCGGGGCACCTGCCAGCAGGCCCCCACTCATGTCCCCTTGCACCCCCACCCCCAGCAGTGCAGGGCACTTGCCAGCAGGCCCCACTCATGTCCCACTCATGTCCCCTTGCACCCCCAGCAGTGCAGGGCACCTGCCAGCAGGCCCCCACTCATGTCCCACTCATGTCCCCTTGCACCCCCACTACCCAAGAAGTGCAGGGCACCTGCCAGCAGGCCCCCACTCATGTCCCCCTGCACTCCCACCCCCCAGCAGTGCGGGGCACCTGCCAGCAGGCCCCCCTCATGTCCCCTTGCACCCCCACCCCCCAGCAGTGCAGGGCACCTGCAAGCAGGCCCCCACTCATGTTCCACTCATGTCCCCTTGCACCCCCACCCCCCAGCAGTGCAGGGCACCTGCCAGCAGGCCCCCACTCATGTCCCACTCATGTCCCCTTGCACCCCCACCCCCAGCAGTGCAGGGCACCTGCAAGCAGGCCCCCACTCATGTCCCACTCATGTCCCCTTGCACACCCACCCCCCAGCAGTGCGGGGCACCTGCCAGCAGGCCCCCACTCATGTCCCCTTGCACCCCCACCCCCCAGCACTGAGGGGCACCTGTCAACAGGCCCCCACTCATGTCCCCTTGCACACCCACCCCCCAGCAGTGCAGGGCACCTGCCAGCAGGCCCCCACTTATGTCCCCTTGCACCCCCACCCCCCAGCAGTGCGGGGCACCTGCCAGCAGGCCCCCACTCATGTCCCCTTGCACCCCCACCCCCAGCAGTGCAGGGCACCTGCCAGCAGGCCCCCACTCATGTCCCACTCATGTCCCCTTGCAACCCCACCCCCCAAGCAGTGCAGGGCACCTGCCAGCAGGCCCCCACTCATGTCCCCCAGCCAACACGCCATCACAATCTAGATCCCTGGCCCTTATGGCCAGCCCCCACTTGCCAAAGACCCACCCAAGTATTGCATCCACCCACATAGAAATGCCAATTATATGATACAACCCCAATGGCAAGTATGTAAATGAAAACATGTCCGTCACACACACACAATGGGTGCAAGTGAATGTCAAAACCCATATCATGACATGCATGAAACCAATGAGATAATACCACAAATGGAAGTATAAAAAAATATATATTAAAGATAACATGAACGTAAATCAAATTAAACACACAACAATGGGAATAACAAAAGAAATGGGCCATGTCCGATAAATAATGAAAATCAAGAAAACATAAGCAAAAGAAATCCAAAAAGAAATGTTGTCCAAAGTCACAGTCCAAAAAATCAAATCCAAGGGAAAATAAAAAGTAAAAACCATTGCTCCATGGTGAACACAAAAAAAATATTAAAAAAGATGAATCCAATGTAGAACTATGTACAATTGAAGAATCCAGGGTCCATAAACCCAATTTAAGAAATGAAACCTACCAAAAACTACTACCTAATAAAAAAACTATATACAAAAATGTGGTGCATTGTCCAAGCGGTCCAAAATAAAGAACAAACGAAAGGAAACCTAATACTAACTAACTAACTATTTACAAGGGCAGCGGGCAAGTCCAACGGCTCACTTGTTGATATCCCGGGCCAGGGCATCATCGAACTCCTGCTGGATGTCCCGGAGGTGGTCCTCTTCCATGGCCCCGAGGGTTCGCAGGGACGATGACATCTGGATCTCCAGATCCCTGCGAATGGCCTCGAGGCACTCGGCTCACCTCAGAGCCCTAAGCATGGAGTTCTCCGCCCTGACCATCGTGAGCAGTGCCTCTTCCGCCAGCTGCTGCTCCGCATCTATCGAATGGCCCAACCACTGCCACACGGAAGACACTTCCCGTCCAGGTTCCTCCTGCCCTCCGGCCGATGCCTGCCCCTCCGATGATGAAGGCCCCGAGCCATCATGGCTCCCACCTTGTTGCTGCTGCTGCTGTGCTGCTGCCTGTGCCCTGGCTCCTGCTGCCTGCACATCCTCCTCCAGCTGGGGTGCAGTTGTTGAGGTGGCCACCCCTGCTGGACGTCCAACTCCTGACTGTGGCAGGGATGTGTCCTCCACCAGCCTGGCTGCAGGGTCAGAGGCAGCTCCACAGGGCACCCAGGTGACACATGGGTGGGAAGATGGCACGGAGGACGACTGGCACATAGGGGGTTCAGTTGAGGAGGGGGTCGGAACAAGGTCCAGAAAATGGAGGAATCCGGCCCTGGTGGGCTGTCCCAGTGGGTCAACGTGGTCAACGAGCCATGCGAGAAGACGTGCAGTCTCCTCATGAAAAGACTGCAGGTCAGCTCGCATGGCACTTTGACGCAACACCACCCCACCCAGGACAGGCTCAACCCGGTGCCGGATAGCCACATCCGCAGCGAGAGGAAGGCCAGTTGGTGTAAGCCGATCCCCTCCCTGAGAATGGGTCTGGACGTAGGTATCCCTGCTGGTGCAAGATGATACAGTCACAGGATCGGGGACAGGATTACACACAGGCACTTCCGCGGCGGCCTTTGCTGCCTCCTGTCCCTGCCTCTGCACTGCACCACTAGCACCAGTGGAATCCCCACCTCCAGACCCCGTCTCTGTCCCTTGAACGGCCTCCTCCTCCACCAAACCCTGCACCAACCAGGATGACTCTGTGTCATCTTCCTCCATCGGGCCCTGTGGGGTCTCAGCTGCCCCTTCGGCGACCTGGGACACGGCACCGGACTCCTCACTTCCCGATGAGATGACAACCTGGGAGGGGAGCCGGGCCTTGCGTCTCCGGCTGGCGGTGTGATCCCTGTCGCTGTGCTCCACAGCACCCTCTCCGCCCTCTTCCTCAGTCGACGCTGCAGACAGGGAGAGATAGGACACAGGCATCAGGGCACTGTACAATGGACTCATACACACAATGCAGCTGCACACGAGTGTCATTGTCAAACTTCAGACATGGCATCACAATCCCCAACACACATGTCATTTCAAATCACACACATGAGCTATTCCACAGCCATATCGCAACAGCCAGCACCATCCATACACATACAACAGCATGAGCAGGCAAAGGTGAGCCAGAAATTACATGAGACACAGGGAGTGCACTAGACATGCACACACGTCACCACACTTACATGCATGTGTACACCTCCACCAAGTGCTGCAGTGATGAGATCGGCATCCATGTCACATCTGGCAATCAGTCTTCTACATATCAGTCTCACATGCATCAATGTTGCATGACAGTTGCACACTTGTCAGATACACATACATGCAAATGTACACAGTGCAGGTACATGCAGCTGGAATCAACATCCATGTGTGACACCACAACCTTGACAACTGACATACACAGTCATTCAAACATGTGTGCTCACACATCTGCATTTGGCCTGCATGCTTACCCACAAATACACCATCCATGTGTCTCACACATGAAAGGACTCGCATGTGTCAGCCTCACGGCCCTGTACATACACATCCATACATGGCCCTACAAAACCACATGTGCAACCTGCACACTACTGGCACACCACCACACGCACAGCTTCCAATCAGTATGCATGTACACTTACCGCCCGACTCCAGACGGGTCTGCCTCTCAAGGACCTGGACGCGGACCGCTGGGCATTTGCGTTCCAGGACCCTCATTTGGGCTTCCGACAGGTGGCCCCGGTGCCCCTTAGCATCCGCTGACTTCAAGAGGCGCCGGGCCTTGTTGAGGGTCCTGGACCTGAAGTCCTCCCAGCGCTTCTTGACATGATGGAATTCGCGGACTGCCACCCCTTCCGCGTTGATGGCAGTCACGATGTCCATCCAGATCCTGGTCCGTCCTTCCTTGTCTGCGCGCGACCTTCTGAAGAGGGCATCATACTGCCCCAGGACTTGCTTCACCAGGACACCAACTTCGTGGCAGTGATGCTGGTGGCCCTCTGCCTCTCTGGCTGGGGGTTGCCAGTGGTCTCAGATGGTGGTGTGCCCGACATGGCAACCCCAGAGGCAGGAGTGGGTGGGCAACTGGGTCCTGGGGCTGGGCTGTGGCACGATGGAATCCCAGTCGGGAGTCTTCGGTTCCAGCAGGCGTGGTCACAGCAACAGCACCCCTGGCTGATGTGCAGGCAGCAAATGGCAAGGCACGTGGGCAGCAGACAGGCAGGCAGCAGCGGATGGCAGGTGGGAGCATGCTCGGGGCTCTGGGGCGGCAGTAATTCGGCCTTCTGGGCAGGAGCGTGGTCTTCCGTGTGTTTTCGCGTGGCCAGCTTGATACAGAGTGATTTGGCACGTGAAAATCTTGCACGTCAGCGTGTAATTCGAGGAAAGACCCTTAGCACGTGACCACGTCAGCGATTTCATTGGACCAAAGGCCCTTCGCGTGTAAGCGCTTCTGTGATGTGAGGCGCGGGGGCGTGCGCAGGTGTTTCCCCCGTGACGTGTGCATAGTGGATTAGCGCGTGTGCGAAAAAAATGCACGTCCCCATGCGAATGTGTGTAATCCGAGGAAAGGGCCTACGCGCGTAAGTGACGTGACACGCGCGGGTGTTTCCCTTAGCATGGGTTAAAGGTGAGCGGGGGCCAGCAGTTCGCTGTACATGCCTTTTGTGGAGACCGACGTGTGTTGCTGCTTCCTGTTGTTTCGCGCGCCATCACAACTTCACAGCTATCAAGGACGTATCTCTTCATTTGGTGGGGGGATTGGCTATGCGTGTTTTTCTGCATCGCGCTAGTCAGACGGTGAGTCGCGCACGCTATTTTTTCCACTGCGGGTGCCCCTGTGTATCGCACCGTTTCTGATGTCATAATAGCCTGCGTGTACCACGTGTACGTGATTTTTGTGTTACTGGGTGCCACCGCGTACTGCGGGAGGTTGATTCCACGCACGTAGGCTGCAGTGTTGCGTGCACGGTTTTCCAGCAGTTTTGGGGTGCCTGAGCATTGCGTGACCCATCACTACATCACCAGGGTCACATACAGCCTTGCAGGTGCAGGGGGGCTGTTAACATCTTGCTTCCCACCCCCTTCACCCCAATTGCCCAGGTCAATTGTGGTGTACACCTCCCATTGGCACAACTCCATCTGTGCCGACACTACTACATCTGTGCCATGGTTGGGAGGCCACCAACCGTGAGGGGCGCCTCAGCTGGACGTACTCCTCGTGGCGGGCATGGTCAGGGATGTGGCCGGGGTGACCAGGGAGTAGGGGGACTCCAGGGTGTCCAGGGCAGCCGCAGAGGGGGAAGAGGCAGCGGTGCACCACTTGAGCACGATGTCGTGCCATGTGTCGGTGCAGTCATGCCACCACCCCTGTGGTTCCGGGAGATGCAGCTTCTGCATCTCCCACTGGTGCCCGTGTGACCCGGCAGTCCGTTCCATCGACTGCCACAGGCCCAAGTGTAGTGATAGCTGCAGGTGCAGCTGTGGACACCACCACCCAGGCTCAGGGTCTGCCAGCGCAGCCTGCGTTGGCACTGGAGGAGCCCTTGGAAGATTTCCAACAGGCCAGGAGGGAAACCGTAGGGGCACGCAGTGCTGCCCTGACCAAGACACGTGTCCCTGGGGCAGTTATGTCATCTGCTGCCCAAAACAGCTGGGTGTTGGCAAGTGCAGGGGCAGATGCACCCAACAACACCCCATTTGTGAGTCTGCCAACCAGGACAGTTGTGGTCAATGACCCTGCCACAGCGATGTTGCTGCGCAGGGTCCATTAGAGGGCACCCAGCTGCCACTGACAGAATTCAGGCCTTTGGTCGTCCCTCCACCTGCCACTCCCTTGTCTCAATCCACCGAACCCACTGGCCATACTGGTCAGGGCGGTATTAGCCTGCCAGGGTCTGAGCCACATTCCAAGAGGAGGAAGGTTGCACCTGCAGCACAGGCTGGGACCTCACACACAGCCACGACCTCCTGCACGTCGAGGAAAAAGCCTTTCTGCAACCAGGAACTGGACTTCCTCGTGGGCTGCGTGCGGGGCCACAGCCGTGACATGCTAGTGGGTGCCAATAGTCAGACTAAGGCTGCCCAACGTGATACCCACTGGAAGCATGTTACGGAAAATGTCAGTGCATTCGGCCATGAGGTGCGCATGGCGCAAGAGTGCAAAAGTGTTGGAATGACATCAAACGCAGCGCTAAGGCTAAGCGTACCTCTAATTACAACTTGACTCTGGTGACTGGCGGTGGGCCTGCACCAGAGGAGGAAGTCCTCACTCCGCATGAGTCACTTTTTGCGGAGTTCATACCATCTGAATCGGTCGAAGGAGTGAGAGAGATGCCGGACTTTGATGCCCAGTCCAGTGAGTGTTGATGCATGTTTGTTGAGGATGTGTGTGTTTTACTTGTGGGATGTGTTGTGCATGATTGCCACTAAATGTGAGGTGTACATGGTTCGGATGTGCAAGTAATGCAATGCTTCCATGATGCATGTCTGCTCTGCTGGATGGTGGACATGTGGAGCAGACGGGGACTGTCGGCATCAACACTATTGCATCCTACTCACATGCTGGTTACCAGGATGCCCCTCCGGTCCATGTCCCAGCTCACTGGCCTTTCTGCATGTAGCATGGGGTGACCTTACTCTCAGCCCAGGCACGATGTCATAGCATGACTGATGTGCATGTGTCCTCTGCCTGCATGCGGGTACTCCATGTAGGCATGCTCCCTTGCCCCTCCACCCCCCGCTCTGCACCCCAATTCCACCTTTGCACTGGTCTGCTTCAATATTGCCGTTGGGTACGTCCCTGTTAATTGCTTCCTGTGTACATGCAAACTTCCCGGGACCAATCTGCCAGACATATGCTGTGTGGTACAGCCTTAGTTCTTGATGCAGGGTATCTCACTTGTACTGTGCAGAGGTTAGATGCCCCACAGGGACATGAGTGCCCATTCATGCTCCATGTGCATTGCACGCATGCCCCTATGTGTCCTTGACTGGATGATCACTGTAATACAAGTCCTGGGTGACATATATTGCATGGCATTTCATCAGCCTTCCCATGTCTACTGTGGCTCAGTACTGCGTTGCACACATGTTTATGGTCTGACAATCTGGGTGGGTCACAGTCCTCACCCTTTTTAATGGCCAATGACTCTGTCCAACTGGTGTAGTGTCCTCTTCACACGTGGGTAGCCTCCAGACGTTTCATCATGTGTCCTGCTTACTGTCCCATCATCATTTGCAGTGTTGTCACTTGACTTGCATGAAGCTGTTGATGCTAGTCAACACTGTCTGTCAATACACAGGTCTATGGTCAGCCTTTTGATACCATGCTAGGCATCCCTGCATTTGCACTTGGGTGGAAGGGTGCTTTGCTTGTAGATATGCTACCCATTGAATGCACATTGCACGTGATGCCTGATGTTGACCTTTCACTGCCTTCACATTTTCTGACACACACCATGGAGTCCTTGTACATGTAGGTAGTGAGTAACATACATATTTGCTGCACTGCATAGACCAACTTCAATGCAGACTGCCACCTTTCAACAGGTCTGATCACAGAAGCAATTCCAAGTTGACCCAGCATGCATGCCAGGTTCTATTTTGTGTGTCACATGTCTGCCTGATGTTGTCGGTGTGTGTGTGCTTCTGACATGTGTAGTGACCTATTTTTCTCTATTTTTCAGATGATGATGCAATGGAGCCGGAGGACGGTGTTGTCATGCCAGGCACAGGGTTGGTATCACTACATCAACCCGGCACAAGTGGGGGTCGTGGGGTGGCAGGCCACGAAGACCCCCAAGTGCTACAGGCCATCTTGTCTCTGGCTCCCTATGAGTCCAGCCCTGATGACGACTCTGACGTCCATGTCGAGTTGGATGAGCATCAGGTCCATGTGTCAGAGGTGAGTGATTCTGATGTGGACACTCCTCTGTCCTCGACACCTGCACTGAGGGATCAGACAGTCTTGCAACCTCCACCCGTGGTGGATCGGGACGCAGGGTCACCCTCCACACCAGTCACTGATGTGCCTGGGACATCACGTCGACGGGAGCATGTAGTCGTGCAGCCGCGGGCGGTGCCAACACGACGAGGACAACCGGTCCTTGGGTCCCGCAGGAGTCAAGCCCAGCAACGCGATCGCCGCACGCAACCGCTGTATACTGAGTGGGAGCAAGACATGACTGCCAATTCAGAACGGCAGGGGGCAGCAATGGACAACAATGCTGAGAGCATGGAGCCTGTGGCCCGATCCGTGCTCCCCCCTGCTAGGCAGGTGCATCTCCAGCAGCAGGAGGCACGGTCCACGGCCCGCTCGCTCAGGCTGGGCATGGCGGCCTCAGACATGGCACGCCAGGCTGAAATGTCGTCTCTGCGTCAAGCAATTGCTGCTCACGCAGAGGCACACATGGAGGCCCTGAGGGAGGAGTATGCTTCCCTCAGATCCACTCTGGGTGTCCTTCTGATGTCCCAGAGGGAACGGTCAGAGGAGAGGTTTGCACAGCTTGAGCGTACCATCTCGGCTGAGCTACAGGCTTGCCGGGAGGTGCAGCGGTTGTCAAGCCAGGCATTGCAGGAGGAACTCCGTGTTACACGTGCTACCTTGCAAGAGGAAGCACGTGTATCACGGGGGGTTCTGCATGCAGACCTACGAGTCATCGCCACACAGAACCAGGCTCACCCGTCCGGCAGACTTGCTGCTGACGAGGGGCAAGCTGCGGCTAGGCGTGGCCAGGCTACTGCGCCATGTCCTCCTTTCCAGGATGTGCCAGACTCGGACGACCATCTATCTCTCACATAGGTCGGGCTGTGCAGGCATTGAGCCCATGGAGGTTTTTTTTTTGGCTCAGCATCATCGCATGTGGGTGTTGAGCAGCACCCTGTACCTCCCCCCTCCTGGGTGCCCCCCCCCGGGTGGTATGTGGCCATTTTTGATTTTTCTTTTAGTTTAGTTAGTTAAGTTTCTGTTCGATAGTTAGTTTAATTAGGTAAAATAAGTTTTTCTTAGTTAGTGTAATTAGTTAATATAGTTTAAAATTGCTTGTCTATTGTGCTTTCATGTGACAGTGTGGTGCTTTGTGGCTTTTGAAAGCATCCACTTTCTGTTCCAGCTGGGCCCTTCAGGCTTGTCTTGTGTATGTGTTTGCTGCTTGGGGTCCTTGACTCACATATGCCACTCCTGCTTCCCTTATCCATGGGCTCGCAAGGATGGTTCGGTGTAACAGCCTATTACACAAGGGCTTTGGACTGTCATATCTGTGGCATGTTTGATGCTGTGGAACTTGTGTTAACACCCCTAGAGGGGATGATTGGGGTGTTATTGACCACTTTTCTGCTTTTGCTAGATGGGGTGTTTCATGATTCATGTGTACATTCATTGCCATGCATTGTGTAGTATGTTTCTTATCTTTACTGGACATGTGCTTGTTGCAATTCATGCCGTAGATAGTGTGTTCCACAATTTGGCTGTGAAAGACGGACTGTGGTGTGATTTCTGATGTACATCTCTGACATGGTCCAGTGATGTGATGCCTGAAGAGACACACACAGATGAATCTAATGCATTAATCATGTGTTCCATGCCCTTTCTGCAGGGGGATGAGCCTCCAGACCACCTTTGCCAGCAGACATGGGCCATTGGACGTCTGGAATCTGGACACGTTTGGTGGTGCCCACATACACATGTGTGCGCAAGCAGAGGCACAGGGATTGAAATCATACATTCGAAAACTGCTGACATGTTTCAAGGGACTCCAGGCAAGGTGAGCAGCACAGGGGGGCCACAACACAGCAAAGGTTCCACCAGGCCAGTTGCACATGCATGCTTAGTAGCAGCACTGAGGGTGAGCTTGGTCGAATATTGGTGTTGAAAAGCACAATACAGCTCATATGTGTTAGTGGACTCATGGCTAGTTGATTGTAAGGTTGTCTGGGGCACCTGCAGGGGTAGTGGCACATTCCCTCCTGTCCACCATGGTCCATTGAGGCACTTGTATCACCCAAGTAGCGTTCCGAGACATGGAAAGAAGCAGCTGATAGGAACAGACGGCAAGGGACAGACTCGGGTGCAGTGCATTTCATTTCCATGTAGAATTTGAAACATGCACTGCCTACTTTATTTGGGTCATGGTGGAACACGACTTGTTTGGAAGTCATACCTTGCTATATGCGTCTGTCTGCTTACCCAGGGAACATTGCATGTTGTGTGATTCGTGATACATTGGTGTTCCATTTGCCACGCACCCACCGGCGCCTGACTTACTGCATTGACTGTGTATGAACCATCACAGGGGTAATGTTACGTATGGGTACGAAGCATCCACACCAGATTGTCTGTTTGTAGAGTAGTTTGATACTTTGGGGCATATTTGGTGGTGTGTTTGTGTGTTATGGGCACGCACAGATTTTTAACTGTGGCTCTCTTTGCAGCATTGAGGTGCTCCTGTTACTGGACCTGAGAGTGTGCAGGCAGGAGGCCAGCACTCACCCCAGAGATAAGTTTCACTTTGACTTCCATTTCAGTGAATTGCTGCTATGTTTATGATGAACAAGTTTGGTATGATTGTATATGTGTTAATGTGAGTACTACATTCTTGGCCATTCCCTACTTTCCTGTGTCAATCGTACTCCCCTCTCCTGCCCCTCATTCCAGTTATCCAGTATGCCAACGCCTGTCCCGACTCCATATACCTGACCCTCCTTCCCAACCAGGGTCTCAGAGGCCTGTGTGAGTTTGACCTTGCAGCCTCCCAGACCATGGTGGGGGTGGTTGGTTCGTGCCACTCCTGCACCTGTACACGGGAGCAGTGACAGTACACATCCGTTTGTGGTGCCTCATTCTATGTTATGTACCACACATGGTACACATCCTGTTGTAACATTGTTTTACTGTGCTACCTTGGTTTTTACGTCATTGTGGTAGTACTTGGCCTTTGTGAGGTACTGCTACTTCAAGTCATCTACTGGAGGCTGTTCTGGTTAGTTTTTCTGCCTGCAAGCTTTTTGCTTGGCTTCTGTGTTGGCCTGCTTTGAGTTCTCTTGGATGTAGTGTTTTTGCAAATCAAGGTGGACTCTGAGGGTGCAGGCAACTTTTTACACACAAGGTGGGAGATGGTGACAAAGGGGAAGGGTGATCCTGTGGCCAGGTGAAATTCAAGGATGTAGGCTCCATAACCCCGGTGCAGTTGTTCAGTGGGTCATGGTGATTTGTGAGGGAGGGGTGGTGCTTGGTTGGTGATAGTTGTCTTGCCCTGCAGTGTGATGGGCACCCTGACATTGTAATTGTGGTATCCTATCTACATGATGTGTTCTGCTGATCAATGCCTGTTCATGTGTTGTGTTTACCTTTCAGGTGTGAGGGGATAGTTGTGGTTTGACATGCTGCGGTGTACACATGGTGAATGTTCACATGTGATGTGTAGAGGACACTGATGTTCACTTGATTGCACATGCATATGTTGAGTGCATGTCCCTACTGACCCACACACTCGCACTATAATGCACTACATGTACAACCACCCTTCCATGTCCATGTGTACACTCTGTTTTCCTTCTGGTGCCCACTGTGTCCCTGCAGCACATGTCCTATGACCAATTGGGGATCCTGTACATGCCTAATTTGCTTTTTGATGTGGTTTGTCGCTTAGATGTGATGCTCAGGGTGTGCATCACATGCAATGGCTGTTAACTGTGCTGTGCACTGAGCAGTGTGTTGTAGGAGATAGACACAGCACACAGAAGCTGCAGTGTTGATTTTTAAATGCACAATGTGCATGTAGACAGGCATTCATTGTTATGTTACAACTTCGACTTTTGGAATTTATTTGGGTATGACTTCTTTTGGGTGGGAGGTTGTTGGTCAGTCAGTCATTTCATCTGATTCCATGTCAGGCATCATTGTCTGATGCCAATTTACATTTTTACTGTGTTGGTGTATGGCTATTGCTTGCCATGTCATGTTGTGCTTTGGGAGGGTTTGAGTGACATACAAGTGATAGTCATGGCCTGTTTTGCATGTGTGTGTGATTCACACCTTGCATGTGTGCCTTTTGGTCACACAGGATTGCTTGTGTTTAGGTAGCTAGGGATGCACACAATGTGGCACTTCCATGGCAACAATATCAGGGTGGTAAGGTTGTGACAGTTGACTGTCTCTTTGTCATCATCGATTGTCACCTGGTATGTGCCAGGCCTGTGTGCACTCTGCAGGGGTGGGAGTTTAGGTGAAAAATCTGTCCACAAGCTAGGTCCGGGCATCCTCGCCACGTGCCCTATCCCCACCCATGTGCAGCGCCTTTGCCTGTGGTTGGGGATGTGTGGGCACCACCATGTCCACCGGTAGACCCTGCCGTGTTGCAACATTGTGCAGGACACATGCTGCCACAATGATCCTGCACACTACTGGGGGTGCATAGAGTAGCTGCCCACCAGAGCGGTCAAGGGAACAGAAGCGTGACTTGAGCACTCCGAATGTGCGCTCCACTATGGCCCTGGTTGCAATATGGGCCGCGTTGTATCTTACCTGGGGTGTTGTGGTGAGGTTTCCGGTTTGGTGTCATCATGTGGTTGCTCAGAGGGTAGGCACTGTCCCCTGGAGAGGTGATAATGGTTGTTATCATTGGGGTTTGTGTATTTGTGTGTGTGTGTGTGACATGCATGCATGTGCAAGGGCATTTGTACTCACCTAGGAGCCATGTGTCGCCATGCTGCCCAGCTTCCAGGGCCCGGCTCAGGGCAGACATTCTGTATATGAAACTGTCATGGGTGGAGCCAGGGTAGTTTGCATAGACAGAGGTGATGATTCCCTTTGCATCGCATACCACCTGTACATTAATGGAATGCCAGTGCTTGCGGTTTCGGTAGATGTGCTCGGTGGCCCTAGGTGGACGTAGGGCCACATGGGTGCAATCTATGGCACCGAGCACTTTGGGGAAGTGTGCCACCCTGTAAAAGTCCTGGACAACGGCCTGCCTTTCTGCGGGTGTTCTGGGCATGTATATGTGCCTGCGGACTGAGGGGCGTGCAGTCATGATTGCCAACACCTGGTGTAGGCAGCGTGACTGCATGGCCTGTGAGACCCCCCCCACTATGGCAGTAGTCCGCTGAAATGACCCAGTGGCCAAAAAATGCAGGACATTGAGCACCTTCTCCAAGGGGCTCAATGCTTGGGAGCAAAGGGTTGGGGATGTAAGGTCATCTTCCCACTCCCTGACCAGGTCTAGGATGATACGGGGTGGAAACCTACAACTGCCATAGACCTGGTCGTCAGGCATCCCAAAAAGACTTGTCCGTGGTGAAAAAATGTGTGCCCTGGCTATTCTCCTCCTTCTGCGGTGTCCCATGATCAGTGCTGCGACAAATGGGGCATTCATCGTAGCTGTATATACGTGTTTGTTGTTTGCGTGCACTTTTATATTGTGCACGGGGACGCTTCCGCCTGCCTTCGTGTGGCGGACGCATTCACGCCTGTGTGCGTCTTTTGCCATGCGTGGGTTTCCCGTATTCGTATCCATGAATACGGGTTGTTCGCGTGCGTGTGGGCGTTCCGTGTAGTTCCCTGCAGTACTTCCCCAGTTACGCCTTCTTTTTCAAGCGTTATTCCCCATTCTGCGTGTTACGCCCACTGTTTCGCCTACTTTTGTTGTGTGCGCTGCGCTATGTGCGCTTTTGCTGTGCACGTAGCACACGCTGTTTGATGACGTGTGTGCCCGCGTGCGACATGCACCGATTTGGCGCACAATCAGTGGGAAACAAGCGCAGCGCATCCTTGAATCGCACGCGTGCGCATGCACTTGCTTTCTCACGCTTGCGCCACCTTGCGCCTGCTTGCGCTGGGATTTTCAGCACACGTTTGTTCCATGAATCGGCCACTTAAAGTGTACCTGTGTTTTCCTTACTAGTGTCAAATGCAATTGCGGAGGGTGGGATAATGTATTAGTACATGCACAGAAGAGATGTCAAAGCCAAACTCTATGAAGGCACATATTTGAAAATGCATCTCTCTACATGTTTTACAAAACTGTCATTCCGAGTTTGGTGTTATCTTGGCAGTAATACCACTGAGATACCACCAAACGGTATTACTGTTACCAGCACTTGGTCTGGTGATATCACCACCAGCAGTATTACCACCGGATTACAAGTGGTGGTAGACAGTGTTAGTCCCCATTAATTGGAGTCCATACGACTCCATGGGGATTTCAGCGGTATTACCACTAGCAGTAGTACGACCAGCAGTAATACCATCATCAGTAATACCATCGATTTAGCTGTTTTTGGTGTTTCCTCTACCTTACCTCCAAACCTGTAGATTGGTGGTGTGATAATGCACCGGTAAAGCATTACTAGTGTTTTTTTTTTCTCCACACTGTCAAACTCATAATAAGGCCCTGTGTCAAATTCAATAGTCAGTATTGCACATAGGTTCCAGAAATCTAGCTCTTGCCATGGCTTGTAAACTGTGCACATCACAGCTATATCTATGGAGTTTGCAACACTCCTGTGAGTTAGGACCTTCTACAGGAATGTCAGGAAGGCTGAAGCTTGAAGAGGAAGCAAGGTGGGTTTGTTGCCGGGATAGTAGGTAACACCAGCAAGTTACTGGGGAATTGAAGACAAGGAGTAAAGCATTAGTGTAGCTCCCGGTAAGAGCCCTCCTGTGCTTCACTGCTGTGTCCCTATTTTTGTTGTTGTTCTTTATTACACACACACACACGGTTGCATGATTGGCAAATGCTTCAGGCTATGAGGAAAAGGTGGTCATAGGAAGTGAGCAGGGAAGTGGTAGAGAAAGCCAGAAGATAGGCAGAACAAGAACATGTTTTGATTATGCCAGAAGCAGTTCCACCTTCACAGGCAACCAAACACACAAGTTTGAGGAACACCAAGATAACTGTGAATAGTATACCATTCTAACAGTGTATTTATCATCCTTTGCCAATTTGCATGCACGCCAGTAAATACACTGTCAAGCATGAGGCTAATATTGGACAATGATAAAAATGGACATTTTACCACTTAAACTTGGGAGGCATTTCTGTGTTGCACCCATTGCATGCAATTGAGTAGGCATAAGTCATGTGGTTTACTAAATGTACTATACTGGAACTGCAAAGAGGATGCAAGCACATCTAAATGGTCAACATATATATCTGCTACAAGGCCTTGACAAAGAATGGCATTTTGTTCAAATGCTGGTGCATTTGTAATTGTTGGCTTTTGAAGATAAATACATATTTTTGTGACAATACCTGTCAGCTTCTTGTTTATTTTTTTTTTTGTAATTATATGTTAGTAATAATAGTGGCTGTTCACTGTTTAGCAGCATGTTTCTTACACTGTGCCAGTTTATTCAGCTACACTCCAAGATAGTCACAGCAACTCACATCAAGCTTGCCTGAAGAAGATATTGTGTATGCTGCCAGCAATAACCACACTACACAGGACCATGAGTGAACTCAGAGACTTTATTTCAGAGTTAACAAAAAAGATAATCAATAGAGACACCCAGATCAATAGGTTTCTCCAACTGCCTTCCAGAACAGCTGAGATACAATCAAATGACAGCAGCATTTTCAGAGCTCCTTGGCAGAATCATTGTAATGAAACGAAGGTGAGAGGGGGCTTAATGGCATCAGCTCCTGTCACCTTGGATTCTCGCTGGCAAATGACTGGCAAAGAATAGAGAAAAACAAACACAATGCACCCTTTATAGAAGAAAAAGAAACTGGATTTTAACCATATTTTACACTTGGGACTTATTTCAAATTCCTCCAACCTCCAATCTTGCTGCAAGTTGAAAGACACTCATCAAACAAAGAGAATATGGAAATTGAGATTTACCCTTCAGCACATAATGCAGAATTCTTACCTTGACCATGTCCCCAAGAGTTAGTTTATTTTCTCTAAACCCATACTTCACATAGTGAGATAGTTAAATTGCCCATTATTTCCTCTCCAGCTCCTCTCACATATACTGTAGTTGTCTCACCCATCCTGTTTTGTATTTGAATTTATTTTATTTATATAGCGTTTTAATCCAAAGCGCTTTACAGTATAACAACAGAATACATCGAACAAACTAGTCAAACTATGGTGTTGGGCAATTGCCTTTGAAGACTCTTAAAAGTCACAAAAAGGCACATAGTGTTCCAGCCTTGATCAGCATGCTCAGAATGACTTCTAGATTCTAGAGCCTTCTTCACACTCTCAAGCAAAGCACAATTGAAAGTTTCATCATCATCATTGTACTGGGGATGGTACAGTGTACAATGGGAATGTTTCACACATTGTTCAGTAAGAAACTATTACATCTCCCTCAAAGTCATTTGAACCCTGTTGTCCATCATAAGCCTGGGCGGGAATCCCTTTCCCCTGAGAACATCCCCCAAGAACCATATCAGGGCTTGCATGGCAACCTGACTCAAGACATTTTCTGCAAGCAATTTAGAGCCACACCAATCAGTGATAGGAGATGTCTGCAGCCCACAACTGGTACATTAACTGGGCCCATACAATGAAATGCTCCTTCCAACCAGGGTCCCTTGGGAAACTCGAGAACCCCTATGGTCTCTCTTCTCACTTGCACCATCCAATTGGTATCCTGGAGCCACTAAACACCATTCCATCCTGTATACACAACTCATTATGTTGGCATTCTGAAGACTTTCAATCTCATATCCCCAAACAGCATAATGCACTGCGGAACCAACATATTAACTGCATCCCGACTATGTGCCACTTCTCATACCGCCGGTGACACACAACTGTTCACAGAAAATAAATGCTCATTCTCATTTTCCTCAATCTGACCCTTTGTCAACACACTCCTAGACAAAACATATGCCATTGCATTGGCCCTACCAGCCAGAAACTCAACTTCCATATTGAGACCCTCCCTATATGTGACCCATCTGACCACACTGTTTGAGACATAATCTAGCATGTGCTGGTGAATACTCTTTGTGCACCCAAGTAACACCCTAAATATTCAAATAGCCCAACACTGTTCCCTTGAGGCAGCACAAGGAAAATGCAGCATTTTTTTCCTCGCCATACTGAACTTGACACAACACACACCCAAGGCCTTTTTCACTGGTAGATGTGTAAAATATAGATTTACATTCATTTTCCAATGTGGCTAACACAGGTGCTGTCATAATGTCCTTTTTGATTTTAATTGACTCTCCCTCACACCCCTGAGGCCAGTCAAAAATAATAGATTTATTCACAAGAAGTTTTATATATTCCTGCTTATCGGTGAACTCTACAAACACTGTTAAATAACATTCCAAAGCCTCCCATGATGGCTGGCTAAAAACGATCTTTTGTATGGACCCCATCCACAGTATTGTCATAGCCAATACAGTTAAAGGAGATTCACCGAAGATTGCAATTTTCCAGCCAATTGTCAAACCTGAATCCCTCATTTGTATTAAAAATCTCCACAACCATTTGTCATGCCTACTTTCTAAAAGTACCAGAACGTGATATTGATAACAAACAACTCCTGGATCCTTATTAAAAAAAAAAAAAAACATGGACAAAGGGATTCATTTCACCTATTGGTGAACTGAGGTGAGGTTGATGATCAAAAAGACTTTGGGCCTCATTACACGGATGGCGGTAAGGGTTTACCGGTACCGGTATTTTACCGGTACCGGTAAATCCTTACCGCCTTACTACGAGGTCCCTTTGCGGGTTGGGGAATTTAAGGCCTGCTTTTTGCAGGCGTTAAAAACCAACCCGCAAAGGGACCCAGGGAGCTAATTACGGTACCACAATTTGCGGTAATGTAATTAGCGCCTTCCCCATTCCCACTATGCCCTATGGGGCAAAAATGGGAATGGGGAAGGGCAATGGTGGAAGGGGGAATGACCGCCCCGCCAACCTTGGAATGGGGCGGTAATTCCCCTTTCCGCCAAGGCGGTGCCAGTATTTTACCGGCATGAACCATGGCGCTAATAGCGCCATGGTTCTCCGCCATCCGTGTAATGAGGCTCTTTGACCTTCTGAGGCGTTTTCCTTTCCATACAACGATCCAGAAAATGCTCGGTAGGGGGAATCTCTTTTCTACAACATGCTCATTGAAGGCATTTAAATTAATACAAAAATGCATAGCACCCGTGAGCAACAACAATGGGGACACATCATTATGCACCATCCACTGGTTCAATTACACCCTCCCATGCTCCCACTTGAGTTTCCAAGTTGCTTCAAAATCTCCACCTTTAATGCCAAAGGCACATTTCTCACTTTGCCTTCCAATGGAACAGCATCATGCGTGAATGCTCTGTGGTGGCAAAACCCTTTCATCTCAACTATATACAGTGGTTTCCATATGATAATGTCTCTTGATTGGTCACACATGTGTGCAACCCCTTTCAGCCACTGCTCTAGCAATACATGGACTGGATCACAGGGGCCTAATATTATGGCAACCTTTCTCTGCTAGTCCCTTTTTGTTTATGATGGTGTAGTCTGCCCCAGAAACTACCAGCAAGGGGATAAACTTATATTATTATTATTGTTATTATTATCAATATTATTATTATTATTATTATTATTATTATTAGAATATATGTACAATGTGGTCCTAGTTGGCAATTTGGCAGCAAGGGATTTACAGGCAAACAGGGTAGAAAACAAGGGGAAGCAGATTATACATGCTCAAATGAGGTGGGAGTTTGTGTGGACCTAGATGTTAGAGAGGAGCCATTTCAGGAAATTGAGCGTATTGAGCTCCTTCCTGAAATGTAGAAGCATAGGGGTGAGTCTCATATTGACAGGGGGGGGTTCCAGAGTCTCTTGTCGTATAGACAAATAAAGAGTGTCTTTGTGTTCATACTCTGATGCACCTGCAGAGTTCAAGTCTTTGTCCTTGCCTCAGGTGCATCATATGCCCCCAGAGATGCTGAGCTTGCCAGCAAGGTAGCTTGAGGACTTCAGGGTAACAGCAGTATGATTTGAAGTTGATACATGCCTTCACTAGTAGCCAGTGCAGTTATATGAGGGTCTGGGTGACGTGGTTGAATTTTCAGAGTCCTTTGATAAGTCACAATTTAGGGGTGCCAAAATGGACACAGGAAGGCCCTACAGAAATGCATTGCCAACATCCAGGTGGGAAAGGACAAATGTTTGGACAACAGATCTGACATTGTTTGCTGGGATAAAGAACTTGAATTTCCTCATGAGGGAAAGATGGTCCCATGTCATTTCTATCTTACGTACATGTGCTCTTTGTAGCGGAGGTGTCTGTTGACGTAGAACCCAAGAGACTTGGAACAGGTGGTCCGCTGGGGTGTGAATTCCTCTAGCTTCACATCAGAGAGCCAGGTCTGGATGTCAGGGAGTTTGGTGTTGTTGGTCAGCAGTAGTATTTGGTCTTAGAGGGATTGAGCTTTAGTTAAGCAGTGGGCATCCTGGAATGGACCAATGTAAGACAGGCCTTGAACCAGTGGATGTTTTAGATGAAGGATATCGTTTAGTAGAGATGAGTGTCATCTGCAAATTGGTGGATGCGTATGTTGTGAGGAGGGATGCGAGTGATTCCATGTTTGAAAAACAAGGGGCAGAGGATGCATCTTTGCAGGACTCCAGGGGTGATAGGTAGAGCTGGTGATCTAGAGGAATCCATTTGGATGAATTGGTGGCATTTAGCAAGGAAGGATTTCAACCAGCTGAGGATGGTCTTGCTGATCCCCATGCAACTATGTAGAACATCGGTGAATGTCTGGTGGTCTACTGAGAGGTTGAGTAGTACCAGGTATTAAGGATGGCCATCATTGAGAATGCTAAGGGCATTGCAATCATCTTTCTGATGGCAGTTGCTCTGCTACATCTGGGTCTGAAGGCAGATTGGTTGGACTGAAGGAGATTGTTGGCAACTATGTGTTGGAGGGGTTCCCAAGTATCTTACCTAGGAAGGGAAGATTTATGTTAGCACAAATGCTTAAATAAGGTTCTTCCTCCTTGTCCATGCGCACCCTTCATTGACAGACAGCACACTCATCATGGTGTGGTCTTCCTTCCTGAGACTTCATCTGCAGTATACTTTTCACAACCACTGGCATGTTTCTGGGTCTCCTGAGGTTTTTACATCACAAAGTGACCTTTCTGACCATAGTCTGTGCACACTGTGTCAAATCTTGAACAGCTACTGAAGTTGCATAAATGTGAGGGGCTGTTGCACCTGTAGCTACTATAAAGTTTGATTTGCCTTCCTACTGTGCTTTCCCTGGTTGATGACCTTCCTTGGTTTCACCACTGTGCATCCTGGAGAGGAATCTTTCCTCCGCTTATCCCTTGACGGTCCCTTTGATGTCAACACCTTTCACTTCCTTCACCACTGTGAAGCTGCCTTTCCTACTTTTCCTTGTCCTTCCCAATGCTGTCCATACATTTCATGGAGTGTTAGACTCTCTTGGCTAGTGCAATCACGGTCCGTTTTAAAATCACAAGTTACTTTGTTTTGAGATCACATGTTGAGCAGGTAGCTAGCTGATCAGTAATCAAACGCTTGCCAGTGTTACAGCTTCATTCATATAACTTTACTCTATGAGGGAACTTTTGTCTCCAAATGCCCAACCCAAAAGGTATCCAACACTGTACTATTCTGTTCTGAATAGTATATGAATCTACAATTAGATCTTCTTTCATGACATTTCACAGAGCTGTGTTGTCTCATGTAATATGTGTGAGGACTCTCTTGTGATCAAAAGAAATTATGCATCTGTTTAATTTTATTTTCAATTGAATCTATTTACACAGAGGAGTCAGCATAAGCACTTAATTCTAATAAGGTTGAGGGCCATCAATTGAGAAGTGTGCTCTGAGCCACTGAAAACTAACAGTTTTGGTGACAAGCTGGTTTGTCATGGAGACCATGTAGTGGCCCTCTTATGAGTCCTCATTGTTCCTTGGCCCCCTATCAGGATGGACTCGCTTGCCCAATAGCCCAACCCCTCTCCTTCCCAATAATATTGGGAAGTGGTTACACTTTAGACAAACAAAGCACATCCTGGAGACAGTACCAGTGCTTTTCAATCAAAGACAAATTAGATGACATCAATGTCCTAAACAAAAAACACATTTTCTAGAAACACCAAGGAATTCGAAGGCAAGTATATTAGTCAGGGAATGATGGTTCTTGAAATGTCTGTGCCTATCTTTTGAACCTGTATTGGAAATAGAACAGGCATGCCAGATAAGGCCTAAGTCACAAAGCACTGAATATAGGCCATGGACATTTAAACTTTTCCTCCTGTGGTATGAACACAAAACACAGGAGCTAAAAAGAAGAATCCCTTCATCTAAAAGGTCACAACATCTACAATTTGATAACTTCTCATTGTTATCACTCCCATTGCGCAACACACTCCGGGGCAGCAGGGCTGCCTGTCAGCATGGTGATTCCTATCCATTTTCATTCAAAAGTGAGCAGTATGCTTACATGGTAAAAAAAAAAAATGTGTGCCTTCACCTGCATTCATATTTTGAGTCAGTATATAATTGAAAAGAATCGACAAATGTAATGAATAATCCACCATATTCCGCTCAGATATTCCTCTGTGCCAAAAGTGCATCCATTCCTTTTGGCAGGCTTGCTTTGGGCAATGCATTGTGAGATGGGAATCGGGGGATACTCTTGAGCATTGCATGGGATATTTGCCTGTCAGTCATTTTAAAATATGTGGACATTGCACTGAAGGGTACCAGGCACATTATTTTCATTCCGTTTTTCAAAAAGTGGAATGCCTCCCAATCAAATGAAGGTGGTACATTTGGGAATAAGAGTCCATTGTATTACCACCAGTATGGAAAAGCATATTCTGGGCGTAGTACTATTTGATTTGAAAGGTGGATCAAAAAAGCTATTTAACTTGATAAACCTGCTTTGCCATACCAGTCAGCCTGGCAAATCCATTAAAATCCCAGATTGGTGTAAGTGGCAGGAAAATTGGTGGGCCATGTCATGCATTACCGTTCTGGAGGTTTGGAAAATGATCCCCATAGGGTTCTGATTGACAGGTCTGGCCTCATTATGTGTAATTTCTGTTTAATTAGGCTACTTCCACAGATTGGTGATTGGTACTTTGTGCATGGCTCAGCTATGAAATGTAACTCTAGTTCACCATGTTCCAAGATGTCTGCCATGTTTACATATTTTCTCTTTCTTAGGAAAGTGTGTGAAGAGTATTTCCCCAATCGAAGCTGGCCTCTGTGAATACATGTCAAACCATGCTGGTGCAGCATAAAGGCAGAACCGTTCAATCATCCCTGCCTCCATGTTTGGATTGGTAGTTTATCTCTGGTCTCTGAAACCTAGTAAAAATCCTTAATGTGTCAATTTGGAGACGAACATAATTTGATTTCTTGGATAGACTTTGAAATGTGATCCTGGTATTACTATCTCAGTACTATCAAAGGTAGCTACATGTTTCCCTTTGTCTTTTAACTTCTAAACTACAGAAACGTGATAAACCCTAGTTTTAGAAACTGTGGTCACTCTTTTGGTAGTTCCAATAGCTTAATTAATGGCAATCCCTTATGGAATGTAATTGATTTCACAATAAAATCTCAATCCATGTCACTTTTTCTCAGTGATGCAAGTAACATTTAAAGTGCCGCTCTCAAATTGATATTTATCCTCACATCATATCTTCTTCCTTGGATAATGTTAATAATTCAGTTAATGTAATTGAGTATGAATGCACCCTATATTAGTTTGATGATAGATGTAATTGATGTATCCAGCATGCATCCAGTCAACGATGGCAGCTCTATCTTTTTTGTGATGCAAGTGGTAGTGTTAAAGCCCAGATTTCTACCTGTAGAGAAGGGTCCCCTACTATCATTGCTAGGTTGGGCAAAGAGTACATCAACGCAGCAGGACAGTTGATTACGGATAACTATTGATTCTTTTTTTAAGTTTATTCAAATGTTACAATTAGGATTCTCATTAAGCTTGACAGAGTACAACCCTGTGACTTCAGGGCTGTAAAATATTCCAATGTCATAGGCTATAGGATAAGACGAAGGGTTAAAGGATGGGATGAAGCCAATCCCTGCTATATCTAGTAGGTCCCAGAGGAGGTTTTCCCAAACTTAAAAGTCCATCATTAGCCTTTTTTTCTTACCCCGCTAGCAGCTCTGTAAAAACATTGTTCATTAATATGGAATCCCCTTATTCATGTCCCAAAGACTGTGAGTGACTTACACATTGTTGCACATTCATAGTAGGATTCAAGGGCGCTGCAAGGGCACTGTGGGACAGCACAAGTAAAATGTCACATTGTGAGTGAAAATAATGCTGATGAGTTCACTCTATTCGTCCTCTGCTAAATTACTAGGAGACAGACTGCACCCTAGTTTGTTATGAGTTACTGGACTATGTAACTGGATGCAGTGTTGACTAGATTACAATATATTATATTCACTAACAAAAACATTGTTAAAGGGACTTTATGGTTAAGTTGCACTAGCAAAAACCTATGAAATTCAATGGGAAAACGTTGTTACAGGGACGTTATGGTTAAGGTAAAACTGAGAAAAAAAACGAAATTCGACAGTTATGATAAGCTAAGCAACCATAACTCGTGCCAACAGTGTGCACTGCAAGGACTAAACCGATGACATCAAAGATGCCATCAGAAATCTCATTCATGACATCACTCATGGCATCACATGTGCGGCTCCCTCTGTTTTGTTCACTACCATAAATAGGGCAGGTGCTTTTCTTCACTAACAGTCAGGAACAAACAATTCAAAATGTTCTATATTTGTGTACGGCACCCCTCTCATATGTTCTTACACTACTTTCCTTATGGTTCAGTCACATCATATGTTACATATACATATAGGAGAAGAGGAAAGTGTAAAACACAGTACTGGTTTCTGTGCATGAAAATAATCAGTTATGTTGTGAACAGTTTCTGGTAATACTGCTCCTTTTTAGATTACTTTAATTTCCTTGTATATGGTCATGTTTGTATACATTGTGGTGTCTTTATGGTTTCTGTGCAGTAGTGCATTTATGTAGTTATAAAGGCAATGGTAGCTACTTCTTGCACAGTACCCGACACTCTAAAACAACTGCATTTATGATTTCACTATGTAACATGGAAAGATTTTCAAGGTTACACTTCCATTAGGCATGGTGCAGATAATGGCTATGTTTGCACATGAGGTCCTTCATGTACAGTGAATAAGTGTTTAATACAATGGTGTGTATAGCAATGCATTCCACCATGACCTATTTCTCTCATGATAGTTCTTCCAATAATCCTTGATAGTTTTCTGCCACCATGCCAATAACAATCCCTTGTGGAGGTTTCCTATTAAAATTAAATGCACATGTGATGTCATGAGTAATGCCATGAATGAGATTTGTGATGGCATCTTTGATGTCATGGCTGTTATTCCTTGCAGTGCACACTGGTGGCACAAATTATGGTTGCTTAGCTTACCATAACTGTCGAATTTCAGGGGTTTTCAGTTTTACCTGTAACCATAACGTCCCTGTAACAAAGTTTTTCCATTGAATTTCATAGGTTTTTGCTAGTGTAACTTAAGCATAACGTCCCTTTAACAATGTTTTCATATGTTTTTAGTAGAGTACTGTAAAATGAACGTTGCTTTAGCATAGCGTTTTCTGCAAAGAGGATAGGTATTTGGTACGGCAACATAACCATAATGTCCTGTTAACAATGGTGTGTTACTGATTCCTTGGCTGCCTGCATGGTACACGTGTGGAAAGGGCAAATTGTCTGGTGTGTGTATCCATTTGCACTACCCCTTACTTTTCCGAATAGTGTTGGTGTATCGTACCAATTACAGATGTACATAGTAAATGTTGCTTAGTGTGTCAGAAGGCTCTCTTTTTATGTTAACAGTGCATGATAAATCTGTGCTGTACACTACTGGCTGAGATGACTACAGATGAGCAATATTGACGTTTCCTAGGGAGACTTCACCTGGTTGGCGTATGTGTAGTCACACTGCAAGTATTTGTAGGACTGCATTAGTGACTGCATGTCTGCATCTTCGAATGTACTTTAAAATAGTTGTGGAAGCGCACGTATTTCCATTCCACACCTAGACCCATGCATAGATCATCCACTGTATGCTGGTAACAACGCCCCTGTCAACAGCTCTATGGAGGATTCATGCAGTGGGCTACAGAATTTAAAGTACTGCTGCCAACTTCAGGGGTGGCTCGGAAAACCTACCAATGTGTGTCTAAAGTACTCTTAATGATATAACGGCCACGGGTAATCAAGGAACAGCAACCTGCAGTATCATGTGGGCGTGTTAAATGTCGCATTACTTTGATTTATCTGCTGCTTGCCTTTCCATGACCCGTGAAACAGATACATTGGGGCCGAATCATGGAACAAACGTGCGCTGAAAATCACAGCACAAGCTGGCGCAAGGTGGCGCAAGCATGAGAAAGCAAGTGCACGTGCACGCGTGCGATTCAAGGAAGGGGGTGCTCGTGTTTTCTACTGCTAGTGTGCCAAATCCGTGCGTGGCGCACACGGGCGCACACGTCATTGCAACAACCCGAACGCCATGCGGGACGCGCACAGGAAAAGCGCACAACGTCCTCGCACACACCAAAAAGGGGGCGGGACATGGGGCATAACGCGCAGAATGGGGAACAACGCGTGAAAAAGAAGGCGTAACTGGGGAAGTACTGCAGGGAAATACACAGAACGCCCACATGCACGCGAACAACTCGTATTCATGGATTCATGAATTCGAATACGGGAAACAAGCAGACGCAAAAAGACGCGCACAGGCGTCAACACGTCCGCCACACGAAGGCAGGCGGAAGCGTCCCCATGCACAGCATAAAAGAGCGTGCAAACAACAAACACGGTTATACCGCTACTATGAATGCCCCATTTGTCGCAGCACTGATCGTGGGACAACGCAGGAGGAGGAGAATAGCCAGGGCCCGCATTCTTTCCCCCCGGACTAGCCTTTTTGGGAAGCCTGACGACCAGGTCTACGGCAGGTAAAGGTTTCCACCTCGTGTCATCCTATACCTGGTCAGGGAGTGGGAAGATGACCTTACATCCCCCACCCTCTGCTCCCAAGCATTGAGCCCCTTGGAGAAGGTGCTCAATGTCCTGAATTTTTTTGCCACTGGGTCATTTCAGCGGACAACTGCCATAGTGGGGGGGTCTCACAGGCCACGCAGTCACGCTGCCTACATCAGGTCTTTGCAATCATGACTGCGCGCCCCTCAGTCCGCAGGCACAAATACATGCCCAGAACACCTGCAGAAAGGCAGGGCGTTGTCCAGGACTTTTACAGGGTGGCACACTTCTCCAAAGTGCTTGGTGCCATAGATTGCACCCATGTGGCCCTACGTCCACCTAGGGCCACTGAGCACATCTACCGAAACTGCAAGCACTGGCATTCCATCAATGTACAGGTGGTATGCGATGCAAAGGGAATCATCACCTCTGTCTATGAAAACTACCCAGGCTCCACCCATGAAAGTTTCATACACAGAATGTCCGCCTTGAGCCGGACCCTGGAAGCTGGGCAGCATGGTGACACATGGCTCCTAGGTGAGTACAAATGCCCGTGCACATGCATGCATGTCACACACAGACAAATACACAAACCCCAATAATCACAACCATTATCACCTCTCCAGGGGACAGTGCCTACCCTCTGAACAACCACATGATGACGCCAATCCGGAACCCCACCACACCACCCCAGGTAAGATACAACGCTGCCAATATTGCAACCAGGGGCATAGTGGAGCACACATTTGGAGTGCTCAAGTCACGCATCGGCTCCCTTGACCGCTCTGGTGAGCAGCTACTCTATGCACTCCCAGTAGTGTGCAGGATCATTGTGGCAGCATGTGTCCTGCACAATGTTGCAACACGGCAGGGTGTACCGGTGGACATGGCGGTGCCCCCACATCCCCAACCACAGGCACAGGCGCTGGCCATGGGAGGGGATTGGGCACGTGGCGAGGCAGCCCGGACCCAGCTTGTGGCCACATTTTTCACCTAAACTCCCAGCCCTGTGGAGTGCACACAGGCCTGGCACATACCAGGTGACAATCGATGATGACAAAGAGACAGTCAACTGTCACAACCTTACCACCCTGAGAATGTTGCCATGGAAGTGCCACATTGTGTGCATCCCTACCAACTCAAACCTAACCAATCCTGTGTGACCAAAAGGAACACACGCAAGGTGTGTATCACATACACCTGCAAAACAGGCCATGACAATCACTGGTATGTCACCCAACCCCTCCAAAACCACATCACCCTTGCCTGCCACACCATGACATGGCAAGCAATAGCAAAACCTCAACACAGTACCAATAATGTACAAATTGATATGTGAAAAATGGAAAGTGGCATCAGACAATGATGCCTGTCATGGAATCATATGAAATGACTGACCAACAACCTCCCACACAAAACAAGTCATACCCAAATGCATACCAACACTTGTAGCATGAACATAACAATGAATGCCTGTTTACATGCACATTGGGCATGGCAAAATCACCACTGCAGAATCCGTGTGCTGTGTCCATTTCCTGCAACACACTGCTCAGCACATAGCATAGTGACCAGCCATTGTGTGTGACGCACACCCTGAGCATCACATGAAAATGACCAACTAAAATAAAAAACAAATGACGCATGTACAGGATCCACACATGTTCATAGATCATGTGCTGCAGGGACACAGTGGGCCCCAGAAGGCAAACTGAGTGCTCATGTGGACATGGAAGGGTAGTTGTACATGTTGTGGATCATAGTGCGAGTGTGTGTGTTAGTAGGGACATGCACTCAATACATGCATGTGCAATCAAGTGACCATCACTGTCCTCTACACATCACATGTGAACTTTGCCCATGTGTACACCCCAGCATGTCAAACCACTCCAATCCCCTCACACCTGAAAGGTAAACACAACACATGAACAGGCATTGATCAGCAGAATACATCATGTACATAGGACACCACAATTACAATATCAGGGAACCCATCACACTGTAGGCCAAGCCAACTGTCCAACAACAAACCCTCCTCCCTCACATATCACCATGACCCACTGAACAACTGCGCCTGGGGTATGTAGCCTTCTTCCTTGAAGTCTACCTGGCCACAGGATCACCCTTCCCCTTTGTCTCCATCTTCCACCTTGCGTGTAAAAAGTGTCCAGCACCCTCCAAGCCCACCTTGACTGGCAAAAACACCTAATCAAAGGGAACTCAAAGGAGCCAAACACACAAGGCAAACAAAAAGCCTGCAGGCAGCAAAATACACCAGAAGAGTCTCTCCAGTAGATGACTTGAAGTAGCAGTGAATCACAAAGCACAAGCACTAGCACAATGATGGAACAACCAAGGTAACACAGTGAAACAATGCCACAACAGGATGTGTACCATGTTTGGTACATCATATACAATGATGCGCCACAAACTGATGTGTAGTGTCGCAGCTCCAGTGTACAGGCGCAGGAATGGCACAAACCAACCACCCCCACCGTGGTCTGGGTGCCTGCAAGGTCAAACTAACACAGGCCTCTGAGACCCCGGTGGGGAAGGAGGGTCAGGGGTATGTTGTTGGGACAGGCATTGGTATTCTGGATAACCGGAAAGAGAGGTTGGAGAGGGGAGTAGGATTGTTAAGGAAAAGTAGGGAATGTACAAAAATCTAATACTCACATTAACACATACACAATCAGACAAAAAGTTTTCATCATACACATTGTACCAAATGACTCAAATGGAAGTCAAAGAGAAACTTATCTCTGGGGTGAATGCTGGCCTCCTGCCTGCACACTCTCAGGTCCGGTAACAGGAGCAGTTCAATGCTGCAAAGAGAGTCAGAGTTACTAATCTGTGTGTGCCCATAACACACACACACACCACCATACATGCCCCAAAGTAACAAACTCCTCTACAAACAAACAATCTTGTGTGCTGCTTCATATCCATACGTAAGATTCCCCCCGTGATGGTTCATACACAGTCAATGCAGTAAGTCCGGCGCACATGGGTGCATGGCAAATGGAAGACCAATGTGGAAAGATTCACACAACATGCAATCTTCCCTGGGTAAGCAGCTATAAGCATTTAGCAAGGTACGACTTCAGTACAAGTTGTGTTCCAGCATCCCCCAAATAAAGTAGGTAGGGCATGTGTCAATTTCAACATGCAAATGTTACTCACCACTCTGTGGTATGTCAATGACGTGGATGACTGCCCTTGGAGATGATGGATGTACAGGAATCGATATTTAGCCTTCCGTCCGAGCTCCCCTGAGTACAAACTCAGGCTTCCTCAAAGAGGGGCTCTTTTCAACAATGTACCTCTCTGCTATTTCGATTGGAACAGATAGAGGTGTCAATTGAAGAAAAGAGCGGGGAGAACATGCACCGCCAATACCAATGCTGTAAAGAAATACAAGAGATGTTATAGGATGCAGAGAAAACAACCAACCAATCAATACAACAATATTATACTGGGTATACCTAAGTAAGTGTTGGAGTGGCTCTTCCCCGGGATGATCTACAAAATGAAAGAAATAACCTTAGTGAGCAAACACAATCTAAAGGAGGTTACCTAAAGTATTGAACCCAAAAAAACAGACCTGAACTGTGGGTAATTTCTAGGATTGATATGGTCCAGGAATGGAAACAACGACAGGTGAAAACAACAAACAGGAAGGTTAGTATAGGGAAGTAAACCCGGGCGTGCATGAGGGTCGCACTAGTGACGGGTTGGTGCAGAGCCAGCAAAGCGTTAATATGCACTGGATGGAGAGTCACCAATTATGGAATCGTAATCAGAGTCCCAAAGTTCAGCCAAGGAAATACCCAATCTGTTCAGTCAGAAGATGGAGTGACAGGGGAGCGTAGGCAGGGCTCACCCTAAATAGAACGACTACAACGTGTTACCTGAGAACACCTTTATCCAAATCGAGCGCGGAGCAGCTGAGCAGTCCCGGGTGGAGGGTTGCGGGAATCCAAGTAGAGAGCAGACCAGCTGAGGAGTCCCGGTTGTTCGCAGGTAACCTACGAGGAGGAGCTTGCGCCGTGGAATGAGTCCCGCGTCAGCTGTCAGCAGACTGGAGTTGAGGTACTGCGAGGGCACCAGGAAGCGGGGGAAACAATTCCAGAGAGAAAACTGAAGCAGTCCAGGTCAGAGCCGTTACGAGCAATGGAAGTGCCAGAAAGGGAGTAGACGAAGCAATCCAGGAGCCAAGCGAGGGTCAGAACCAGGAGGTCAAATCAGAGGTTTGTGAGGGGTTCTCACAAAGCGAAAAAAGACAGACGAAACCGCAGTAGTTAGCAACGTTAATTAGCAGCGGTGAACCTCTTGAAAGATGTTGAATTTAAAGACGTTGCGGGGGCGTGACTTGTCATACGTATCCCACGTACAGAACGTGTCAGCTGACACAAACTCTGCTGTAGTTTGTACAGGCGCCATGGCAACCTGAATCTGCTCCACAATGGAGCCTGCAGACGTGAAGCCCGAGGTGTAACAGCATCCTCCCCCAAAGACACCGGTAACCCCCTGGCGGAATGAAAATCCTGCAATAACTCCGGGCAATGCAGGTTAGACAAAGGCTGCCAGGTACGGTCCTCAGGGGCATAACCCTTCCAGTCCACCATGTAGAATACCGCTCCCATGGACATCCTGCAGTCCAGGATACGGGAAACCTCGTACTCCTCCTCGCCTTCCACCAAGATCGGTGAAGGACGCGTAGGAAGGCGAGTACCCCGGATGAAGGGGTTTTGATCAGGGAGACATGAAAAACCGGGTGAATGCACCACAATCGTGGCAACAAGAGTTTGACCACCACAGGGTTCACAACATCAGAAATGGTATATGGTCCCACATATTTAGGCAGAAGAGAACATTTGCCCCCTTTTCGTAAGTTACGGGACGATAACCACACCTTCATGCCGCTCCGATAGACCGGTGCCGGAGAACGGTGCTTGTTGGCATATTTCCTGGCACGGTCCTGGGCACGGAGCAAATGACAACGTACATCCCGATGAACCATATCCAGATTTCTCATGCAGTCTCTTGCAGCTGGGCTGACAGTCGGCAGTACTGGATCGAGAGGAAGTGCCCTAGGGTGACCGCCATACAGGGCAAAGAAGGGAGAAACCCCTGTAGACGTATGCATAGAATTGTTATATGCGAACTCAGTGTAAGGCAGGGAGGCGAACCATGACTGTTGGTACTGAAGACATAAACCTTGTAGGAATTGTTCGATTGTAGCATTGGTCCGTTCAGTTTGCCCATCTGTTGTCATGATCTCTGCTTCCAAAAGGTCAGGGTTTTCCCAACTCCCTTGGAAGCAGATCCATAACCCAGGTTCCGAGTGCCAACCAGTCCCAATTGGGACCTTTTGGACCCAGTCCTGGCGCCAGTGGCACCAGGCTCATAAATATGCCCAGTCCACGCGCTGGAAGCACCGGGCTCATAATGCTTGGGTGGACTTACCTTCAGCAGACCATGCTGCTTACTTGCCTGCCAGTTGAGCCTCTGATCCTCTTCTGTTTGGAACTACTTTTCCTGTTGGGTGGGGCTGGAGCCACTCCCTAGATTCAGAACACTGGAACTCTTCTGGAAGGCAGGAACTCTTTTCTTACCAGGAACTCTTTTCTTACTTGGGCGTGGCTGTGGAAGGAGACACCTAAGCACTACAGGAGGCTATTTAAACCACACCCGGTGGATGAATCTTGCTTTGCGTTATTCTGCAACCTCTGCAGCAGAACGCTCATCGTGTCTTCTGCATCCGGTCCTGGGCCTAAGGAAAAAGGCTTACCATCCTGAATCCAGTCTTCAGCAACACCTATAAAGACAAGAAAGAACAGGTTAGCATTCCGGCATCTGAAAGGCAAAGGCTTACCATCCTGAATCCAGTCTTCAGCAACACCTATAAAGACAAGAAAGAACAGGTTAGCATTCCGGCATCTGAAAGACAAAAGTTTACCAACTCTTTGCACGCTCCGGAGGCCTTCGGCGCTGCATCCCGCATCTGAAAGACAAAACAAGGTGCGTTTAAAGACATTGGGGAACTTTAATACTCACGTGCCATTACTCCTTTCCACATCTAATCCAGTGGGTATTCCGGCACCCTGCAGCCGCTCCGAACTCGTACCTGCAAAATAAAAAGACAGTTAGAGCACATAGTGAAGCAGGCAACAAGCGCTTACTTACGTGCTTCCAGGCGCTTCTATTCATCACACGGGCTCCATCTTCAACTCACTTCAGCCCGTCATCCGCCATCGCCGGAACCCTGCAAAACAAGAGACATCATTACTAAAGACTTTAAAGACATTTGAATGACTCGAAACTTACCGTTCGTGCAGTAAACGACGGACAGCAGTCCTCTGAAGTCAAGAGGCCTGCGCTACCTATCCAGTGAAGAAACTGGTTACAGCACCCTGCCCTGAGGCAGATGGAGAGCTCGGCATTCACTTACCTAAGGTGAGAGCGTTAACCTTTGGGGGTCTACAGGAGAGGAGAAGAGGAAAGAGATAGGGACACCCCAATAACCCCAGTTCATTAACCCCATATTTTCTATCTGCAGACATCTTACTCTACACGTCAGGCATACAGTGCACAGAGGTCCAGCCCAAAGAGCCAACCGGGTGCTACACATCACCTTTGAAGATACGGTAGTCGCCCAGTCAAGACCGGCGCCTCTGCGAGAATCAGGTGAGCGTTACAGAACGCAAAGCCTACCGCAAAACTCTCGCCCAGGCGCTATGGAAACCTCGGATACTGACCCCCTAGCCCGGTTACTTGGGAAACTAAGGGCAGAAGTGCATGCAGCTCTTCAGGAAACGAATGCTCTAAGAAGGGAACTAATTATTTCCAAGGAGAGAACAGACAATCTTGCTAGACAAGTGCTACAGTCACAAGCCGGACAGACCCCGTTACCCGCATCCGGGGCAAATCTTCCTTCAACATCCTCTATGAATCCAGTGCAGATCAACCTACCTGGGAATGTACCTCTGGCTCCGCCCGAACGATTTTCTGGTGACCCAAAGAGGTTTGCAGTATTTATCAATCAGTGCCGCTTGCACTTCTTATGCCGGCCAGCAGCCTTTCCAACTGATCAAGCAAAAGTAGCTTTTGTACTTTCGTACCTTAGTGGCAATGCGGCAGACTGGTCGATCCCTCTAGTTAATCAAGATGATCCGGTTCTCCATGATTTTCAAGCCTTTCAGCTTAGTATGAAAAAACTGTTCGCAAGACATTCACAGGGGCAGGCCTTGGACAATGAGCTTCTTTCGTTGCGACAGGGTAATCAAGACCTTTTGGCTTATATTGCATCTTTCAATAGACTAATAGTGGAAACTCAATGGCCTGAGGACAAAAGGATTACGCTGTTTTATAGAGGTCTACGTGGAGAGCTCAAAGACGTTTTAGCCCAAGTAGTGAATCCCCCACAAGACTGTTCAGATTATATAGACTTGGTCGTTCAAATAGATCACAGGCTGCAGAACAGGAAGGCCGATCGTTCCAAGTTTGATGCTCGAGTATTTTCCAAACCGCCAACTCCTTCCAAAGGAGTAGACTCCGGGGAACCCATGCAAATAGGGGGTCTGAAAGGTCCTCTAACACAAAGGGAGCGGGAAAGGAGGAAACAGTTGCAATTATGCCTATATTGCGGAAACTCAGGGCACTTTCTTCGAGACTGTCCGGTGAAACCTGCCAAGAAGGCAGTAGGAGCTGCAGTTACCAAAGTTACAAACTCTGAGCAGGGAAACGACCTCGCCCGACAAGAATAGAGGTCCTCTTGCCGAGCGTGAAAACCAGTTCCGTGACCTCGCATTTCGTGATACCTATGGTCCTCATTAGCCCTGATAATCCGGATCGATTACATGCAATTGAAGCTTACGTCGACAGCGGTGCCATCGGCAATTATGTGGATCATGAAATGGTTTTGAGGATGAATCTAACTCTTTGTCCCAAGGCTGTAAAGGACGTCATTACTACGGTGGATGGTACGGAGATAGCCTCCGGGCCAGTAACGCATACCACTCAAGAGGTGACGCTAGTAAGTCAAGATGGACACCATGAGAAGATCGTGTTCGATGTGATCAAGGCCCCTCAGTTTCAGATTATTCTAGGAATACCTTGGTTAGAGAAACACAATCCTCTGATCGATTGGCGAGCAAGAACGGTCCAGTTTCCAGAATGTGTCTCTACTTGTCACCCTCCACCTGGTGTTGCACTGGCCGCAATTTCTTCAGAGACTCCCCAGTTACCTCCTGAATACCTAGAATACCAAGATGTTTTCCGGAAGGATCAGGCTAACTCTCTACCTCCTCATAGGTCTTATGACTGCCAGATAGACCTGATACCTGGATCTACTCCTCCTTGTAGTAGAATTTATGCCCTCACCGAGCCTGAGAACCTTCACCTTCGACAATACCTGGATCAATACCTGGCAAATGGGTTTATTCGTCCTTCCAAGTCCCCTGCTTCTTCAGCTTTGTTCTTCGTTCCAAAAAAGGAAGGAGACCTTAGAACTTGTATCGATTATCGCTCCCTGAACCAGATCACCGTTAAGAATAGATATCCGTTACCTTTGATCCCTGAACTCCTGGACCAAGTCAGAAAAGCATGCATATATACAAAGCTGGATCTTAGAGGAGCTTACCACTTGGTACGAGTAAAAGAGGGCGATGAATGGAAGACGGCCTTCCGCACCAAGTATGGGCTATTTGAATATCAGGTCATGCCCTTCGGACTTTGCAATGCCCCGGCCGCCTTTCAATATTTTATGAACGATGTCCTCAGAGAGCTCATAGATGTATGTGTTGTTGTTTACATTGACGACATCCTCGTTTATTCTTCATCGGAATCTGAACATCGGAAACACGTGAAAATGGTCCTCGAAAGATTGCGTCAACACAAACTTTTCGCTAAGTTGGAAAAATGTGTTTTCAACGTGACTGAAGTTGAATTCTTGGGATTCATATTATCACCTGGTGGAGTGCGTATGGATTCAAAGAAGGTCGATGCAGTTCTCAAATGGCCATCACCATCCTCCGTAAAAGGTGTGCAAAGCATGTTAGGCTTCGCTAACTTTTACCGCAGGTTTATCCCCGAATTCTCTCGAATAGTCCAGCCCATCACTGCCTTGTTAAAGAAAAACAAACGTTTTGAATGGTCTACCGAGGCGGAACAAGCTTTCCAGGATTTGAAGACTAAATTTATCTCTGCACCAATCTTAAAACACCCTCGCCCCGAACTCCCCTACATCGTGGAAACTGATGCTTCAAGCCTTGCCATGGGGGCAGTTCTATCACAAAAGGACCCGGTAACCAATCAGTTGCATCCCGTGGCATTTTGGTCCCGCAAATTCTCGCCTCCTGAAATCAATTACACGATTACTGACAAGGAACTTCTGGCTATCAAGTCTGCCTTTAAGGCTTGGCGGCATTATCTGCTGGGGGCCCGACACACCGTTACTGTGATTACGGATCACCGAAACCTGCAATATTTGAAGACCGCAAAAGCCCAATCCTCTAGACAACTCCGTTGGGCATTATTCTTTGCCGAGTTTGACTTCATAATTACCTATCGACCTGGTACAAAGAACGGTAAAGCCGATGCCCTTTCTCGGATGGGAGTGGAAGAACACTTGGTCAACCCTAAACCTGTACCAATCATTCCCGAACAAAGAATTCTGGGTGTAATCGCCACAGAATCCATAGAGGAAGTTAAGGATAAAGCCAGGCAACTTGTAACTCCAGCAGACATACAGAATTGGCATCTGCAGGGAAAGGACTTTGCAGTAAAGGACAACTTATTGTATTTCCAAGAACGATTATACCTACCCAGCACAGATTTACAGAAAAAAGTAATCTCTTGTTATCACGACTCTTTAATGGAAGGTCATCCCGGTATAGCCAAGACCTCAGAAAAGATCAAGCGCTACTTCTGGTGGCCGTCTTGGAAAAAAGATATCAGAGACTTTAT
This sequence comes from Ambystoma mexicanum, assembly GCF_040938575.1. Lineage (NCBI taxonomy): Eukaryota > Metazoa > Chordata > Amphibia > Caudata > Ambystomatidae > Ambystoma > Ambystoma mexicanum. Next base: position 1,402,390,428 of record NC_090935.1, on the reverse strand, counting down.
AATGTCCTGTGGAGTATGCGCCCAAAACAAGAGTCAAAAGGAAAGACCAGCAGGCCTCTTACGCCCTATTGACATCCCACCTCGCCCTTGGCATACGCTTTCTATGGACTTCATCACCGATCTACCTCCATGCTCCGGATACAATACGATTCTAGTAATCGTGGACTTATTCTCCAAGATGGCGCATTTCATTCCGCTCAAAGGCTTGCCAACAGCAGCAACTCTGGCCCGAGAATTTCTCGAAAACATCGTCCGACTGCACGGTTTTCCTTCGGTTCTAATTTCGGATCGAGGTAGTCAATTTATTTCTCATTTTTGGCGAAGTTGCTGTCGGTCGGCTCAAATTGATGTGAGACTATCGACCAGTCACCACCCTCAGACCGACGGACAAACCGAGAGGACCAATCAAACTCTGGAACAGTATTTACGCTGCATGCTGCAACAAACTGAAAAAACTTGGAAAGATATCCTTTGGATTGCCGAGTATGCCTACAATAACTCTGTCCATTCGGGAACTGGGAAAACCCCGTTTTTTCTTTTGTAAGGCAGTCACCCTCGAACCTCGGAGTTGGATCCCCTCCAAGATCTTGAAACACCAGCAGTAGACTACCTGCATTCTACAATCACCCAAGCCTTTAAGGAAGCTGTTTCTCACCTTCAAAGGGCTAAAGAACAATACAAGAAAGGAGCAGATCAACATCGGAAGGAAGCCCCTCACTATCAAGTAGGGGATCAAGTCTGGTTATCCACCAAATATCTATCTCTAAAAGGGCCACGCACATTCAACCCAAGATACCTTGGTCCCTATTCCATCACTACCATAGTAAACCCAGTAGCGGTCAAGTTGGACTTGCCCCCGCACATGAAGATACATCCGGTCTTCCACGTCTCTCTATTAAAACCCGTGCAACCTCAAACCCGACTAACCAAATCTCCAAAACCTATCATAGTGGATGGAGAACTCGAGTTTGAAGTCAAAAGCATTCTGGACTCCAAGATCTCCAAATCTAAACTATTCTACCTAATTGACTGGAAAGGCTACGGCCCCCAAGAGAGATCCTGGGAACCTGCTGAATATGTCCACGCTCCTCGCCTAATCAAAAGATTTCACCGAACATTTCCTGACAAGCCAAAACCCCTGGAGAAGCCCGGTTTGGGAGGGGCCTTGAGGGGGGGTACTGTCATGATCTCTGCTTCCAAAAGGTCAGGGTTTTCCCAACTCCCTTGGAAGCAGATCCATAACCCAGGTTCCGAGTGCCAACCAGTCCCAATTGGGACCTTTTGGACCCAGTCCTGGCGCCAGTGGCACCAGGCTCATAAATATGCCCAGTCCCAGCGCTGGAAGCGCCGGGCTCATAATGCTTGGGTGGACTTACCTTCAGCAGACCATGCTGCTTACTTGCCTGCCAGTTGAGCCTCTGATCCTCTTCTGTTTGGAACTACTTTTCCTGTTGGGTGGGGCTGGAGCCACTCCCTAGATTCAGAACACTGGAACTCTTCTGGAAGGCAGGAACTCTTTTCTTACCAGGAACTCTTTTCTTACTTCGGCGTGGCTGTGGAAGGAGACACCTAAGCACTACAGGAGGCTATTTAAACCACACCCGGTGGATGAATCTTGCTTTGCGTTATTCTGCAACCTCTGCAGCAGAACGCTCATCGTGTCTTCTGCATCCGGTCCTGGGCCTAAGGAAAAAGGCTTACCATCTTGAATCCAGTCTTCAGCAACACCTATAAAGACAAGAAAGAACAGGTTAGCATTCCGGCATCTGAAAGGCAAAGGCTTACCATCCTGAATCCAGTCTTCAGCAACACCTATAAAGACAAGAAAGAACAGGTTAGCATTCCGGCATCTGAAAGACAAAAGTTTACCAACTCTTCGCACGCTCCGGAGGCCTTCGGCGCTGCATCCCGCATCTGAAAGACAAAACAAGGTGCGTTTAAAGACATTGGGGAACTTTAATACTCACGTGCCATTACTCCTTTCCACATCTAATCCAGTGGGTATTCCGGCACCCTGCAGCCGCTCCGAACTCGTACCTGCAAAATAAAAAGACAGTTAGAGCGCATAGTGAAGCAGGCAACAAGCGCTTACTTACGTGCTTCCAGGCGCTTCTATTCATCACACGGGCTCCATCTTCAACTCACTTCAGCCCGTCATCCGCCATCGCCGGAACCCTGCAAAACAAGAGACATCATTACTAAAGACTTTAAAGACATTTGAATGACTCGAAACTTACCGTTCGTGCAGTAAACGACGGACAGCAGTCCTCTGAAGTCAAGAGGCCTGCGCTACCTATCCAGTGAAGAAACTGGTTACAGCACCCTGCCCTGAGGCAGATGGAGAGCTCGGCATTCACTTACCTAAGGTGAGAGCGTTAACCTTTGGGGGTCTACAGGAGAGGAGAAGAGGAAAGAGATAGGGACACCCCAATAACCCCAGTTCATTAACCCCATATTTTCTATCTGCAGACATCTTACTCTACACGTCAGGCATACAGTGCACAGAGGTCCAGCCCAAAGAGCCAACCGGGTGCTACACATCACCTTTGAAGATACGGTAGTCGCCCAGTCAAGACCGGCGCCTCTGCGAGAATCAGGTGAGCGTTACATCTGTCTGAGGATGGTAAGCTGAGGAGTACCTCTCCTCGATGCCCAAAGAAGTCGTAAGAGCCTTCCAAAAGAGTGAGGTAAATTGTGTACCACGATCAGAAACAATGATCGACGGCAACCCATAGAAATGAAATACGTTCATCATGAACAGTCTAGCCAGTTCAGGAGCCGAGGGCAATCCGGAACACGGTACGAACAGCGCGTATTTCGTGAAATACTCCACAATCACCCAAATGGTGTTGTGACCCTGGACGTCAGGTAGCTCCACTATGAAATCCATTGACACCATTTGCCTAGGTTTATACGGGACAGGCAAAGGCTGAAATAAGCCCACTGGTTTGGTTCTGGAGGTCTTACATTGGGTTCATATGGCACAGGTCTGAATGTAATACTTCACATCGCGTGTCATGGAAGGCCACCAGGCCCAACACCGTAATGCCTCAAGGGTTTTTTGACTTCCTGGCTGTGCAGCAACCAAAGAATTGTGGGACCACTGGTGAGCCAAGGACCATGCGCTACCTGATGGAATAAAGACACGCCCTTGAATGAAAGGCATACCCTGAACCAGCTCTAGGTTGTAGTCAATGATTTCCGTCGGATGGGTTGAGACCCAATCAAGGATGATCGAGCGCAAAGACAGCTGAACCGAACACCTGCAAACTACTTTGTTCGGTAGGAGAGGGAGTACCTCGGCCAGTTGGGAATGAATGCCCGCATGGAAGCTGGAAAGAGCATCAGCCGAAACTTGGGCCTTGGCAGGATGATATGTGATAACAAAATGGTACTGAGAAAAAAATAAATGCCACCACACCTGTCTGGCCGTAAGACACTTCATGGATTTGAAGGCCAACAGACTACGGTGATCCGAGTAAACAGTTACAAGTTGTTTTGCCCCCAGGAGGTGATGTCTCCATTCCAGGAAAGCGTCTCTGATGGCCAGTAGTTCGCATTCCGTGATGGAATAGTTCCTTTCGTAAGGTGTCAACTTACAAGAAAAATAGACACCGGGATGAATGTCGCCCGAGTGGGGGCAAGATTGAGACAACACGGCACCAAGAGCATAGCCCGAGGCATCGGCCTCCACAAAAAAAGGAAGATCAGGATCAGGATGTTTGAGGACAGGGGCAGAAGTGAAGGCTGCTTTTAACAGATCGAATGCCTTCTGGGCCTCAGAAGACCATACATATGGCACCTTGGCACTGGTCAGGGAGGTAAGTGGTGCAGCGAACTCAGAAAAGCAGCTGATAAAATGCCTATAGAAATTTGCAAATCCCAGAAATGACTGTAGAGTTTTGACAGAAGTGGGCACAGGCCATTCCAGGATTGCACTAATTTTTGATTGGCTCATATGAACCCCACTGCTAGTAAGGTCATATCCCATGAATTCCACCTCTGAGGCGTGAAATATGCATTTTTTCGGCATTTACAAACAGTTTGTGATCCCTCAGATGCTGGAGCACTGTTTTGACATGTCGTTCGTGGTCCGTCTGGTCTTGTGAATAGATCAGTATGTCGTCCAGATTGACCACAACGAAATTGTCAAGGATGTCGTGGAATATATCGTTCATAAACGCCTGAAAAGTGGCTGGGGCATTACAGAGCCCAAAAGGCATCACCATGTATTTGTATAGACCGTAACGTGTCTTAAAAGCGGTCTTCCATTCATCCCCTCTTCTCATACGGACCAAATTGTATGCCCCTCTGAGATCGAGTTTGGTAAACACCTTTTAGGATCCCAACTGATCAAGAAGAACAGAGATCAGTGGGAGGGGGTACTGATTTTTTATGGTCGCTGCATTTACGGCACAGTAGTCAATACAGGGACGTAGGTCTCCTTCCTTCTTCGGGACGAAGAAAAGCAGGGATGCAAAAGGTGATTTGGAGGGGCGAATGAATCCCATGGCCAAAGCCTTGTCTTTGTACTCCTTGAGTACTGCTTCTTCTTCAAGAGTGAGAAAATACACCCTTCCAGCTGATATTTTTACCCCGGGTATTATGTCTACCGGACAATCATAGACCCGATGAGGGGGTAGCGTCTCTGCCATCCCTTTGTCGAATACATCCGCATAGACTGCATATTGGGAAGGCACCATGGGCACAGCGTTGTTTGAAACAGCTCCTATGTGCAAGGTAGGGGACACCAGTGCCCTGACAGGGCTAACCTTGCTAATTCCAAGCAATGTAGCGCATTGGGTATTACAGACATTGGAAGGGAACTGGATCTGAGAGGTCGACCAATCGATGGCAGGATTATGGAACTGCAGCCAAGGAATACCCAGGATAACTCCGAAGGCTGGCACTTTGATGATATCGAATGAAATCTCCTCAGTATGACCTTCGACGGTACTCATGTGTAATGGGACTGTCTGATGGGCTACCAACCCGGAGACCAGGATCGAGCCATCCACTGCATTCACTGTTTCAGGTATAGTTTTGTGAATCAGTGGTATCCCAGACTGAGAGGCGAAACACTGGTCAACATAATTGCCGTTGCTCCCGAATCAATCACTGCCATTGTCTGGAATGAAGCACCATGACTCCAAGAAAATTTTACAGGAAGGCGGAACAACTGGATCGGGTTCTGTACCGCAGAGTCCATGGATGATGTTCCCGACGTAGGGACTCTATCTACTGTCGGGATTTGGCATTTCCCACCTTTCTTTTTGGTTTTTTAGAACATTCAGGCAGTAAATGGTCTGACGCCCCACAACACATACAGAGATTGTGTGATCTACGGTATTCCCGTTGAGCGGGGTGAGTGAACCCCTAACTGCACCAATCTGCATAGGTTCTGGTGCAGGAAGCGTCGAGGGCAACGTATCCGCAGGGGCCGAGGCGAATACGGCAGATTTCTTCTCTCCACACCTTTCAGACTTACGAGCATCAATCTGAAGGACTAAATCAAGCAGTTCACCAAAAACCGTGGGGACTACCAGAACAGTGGAGAGGATTAGCTCGTCTGAGAGGCCTTGATAGAAGACTGCAGTCTTCTTCTCTTTAGGCCAATCTGTTTCAGCTGCCAGCTGGTCAAAATGGGCTAAATAAACCAATAGAGAGTTGTTCCCTTGCCAATGTTTTAAGAGCTCCAAGTCTGTGGCGTGAGTCGTATAACGTGTATTAAACACCTTACTCATCATAGCAAGAAGGACATCACAATTTTAGAGAACATGGCTGTTTGATTCTAACAATGGATTAGCCCAGGCGGCCGTGTTGCCTCCCAAATGCGAAAAGACAAAAGCTGCCTTAGTCATAGAGGTAGGGAACGAAGTGGGACGGCACAGAAAATGCAATTTGCATTGATTAATGAAGGTCCTGTACTGTTTGGGATCACCCAAGAAGCGTTCAGGAGGGGCTAGAGGGAACTGGGTTGTAAGCATAATAGGGTTTGATTCCTGCTGAGGGGACGGGAACCTGGATCCCGAAGCCATAGCACCAGCTCCTGCCATCTGTGGGGCTGGAGTAGTAACCAAGGCCTGAATGGCATCCATACGTTGGCGCAGTGCCTCCTGTGCATTGGTCAAGTCGGTTCGTAGATCCGTGACCATTTGAACAATCTGATTCAAAGCATCACTGGCCTCAGTGGACATTGTTTAAGGCTGCTAATTCTGTTACTCACCACTCCGTGGTAGGTCAATGACGTGGATGACTGCCCTTGGAGATGATGGGTGTACAGGAATCGATACTCAGCCTTCCGTCCCAGCTCCACTGAGAACAAACTCAGGCTTCCTCAAAGAGGGGCTCTTTTCTACAATGTACCTCTCTGCTATTTCGATTGGAACAGACAGAGGTGTCAATTGAATAAAAGAGCGGGGAGAACACGCACCGCCAATACCAATGCTGTAAAGAAATACAAGAGATGTTATAGGATGCAGAGAAAACAACCAACCAATCAATACAACAATAATATACTGGTTATACATAAGTAAGTATTGGAGTGGATCTTCCCCGGCATGATCTACAAAATTAAAGAAATAACCTTAGTGTGTAAACACAATCTAAAGGAGGTTACCTAAAGTATTGAACGCAGAACAACATACCTGAACTGTGGGTAAATTCTAGGATTGATATGGTCCAGGAATGGAAACAACGACAGGTGAAAACAACAAACAGGAAGGTTAGTATAGGGAAGTAAACTCGGGCGGCACGAGGGTCGCACTAGTGACGGGTTGGTGCAGAGTCAGCAAAGCGTTAATATGGACTGGATGGAGAGTCACCAATTATGGAATCGTAATCAGAGTCCCAAAGTTCAGCCAAGGAAATACCCAATCTGTTCAGACAGAAGATGGAGTGACAGGGGAGCGTAGGCAGGGCTCACCCTAAATAGAATGACTACTACGTGTTACCTGAGAACACCTTTATCCAAATGGAACGCGGAGCAGCTGAGGAGTCCCAGTTGTTCGCGGGTAACCTACGAGGAGGAGCTCGCGCAGTGGAATGAGTCCCGCGTCAGCTGTCAGCAGACTGGAGTTGAGGTACTGCAAGGGTACCAGGAAGCAGGGGAAACAATTCCAGAGAGAAAACTGAAGCAGTCCAGGTCAGAGCCGTTACGAGCAATGGAAGTGCCAGAAAGGGAGGAGACGAAGCAATCCGGGAGCCAAGCGAGGGTCAGAACCAGGAAGTCAAATCAGAGGTTTGTGAGGGGTTCTCACGAAGGGAAAAAAGACGGACGAAACCGCAGTAGTTAGCAACGCTAATTAGCAGCGGCGAACCTCTTGAAAGATGGTGAATTTAAAGCTGCTGCGGGGGCGTGTCTTGCCATACGTCTCCCACATACAGAATGTGTCAGCTGACACGAACTCTGCTGTAGTTTGTACAGGTGCCATGGCAACCTGTATCTGCTCCACAATGGAGCCTGCAGACGTGCTGTATTATGCCGGGAAGCCCAAAGTGTAACAGCAAATTACATGCACTGCACACAAGTCTGCCCCTCACTGTGTGTCCCTGTGCACTGCTACTTTCCCTGGCTTGGTACGCTACGGGGCTAATACATCTGCCTCAATGGACCATGGTGGACCGGAGTATATGTGCAACTGTCCCTGCGTGTGCCTATGACAACTTTGTCATGAATGAGCCATTAGTCCACCAACGTATCTTAGCTGTACTGTGCGCTTCAACACCAATACCTGTCCAAGCTGACCGTCAGTGGCGCTACTTAGCATGCATGTGCAACTGGCCTGGTGGAAGGTTGGCTGCGGTGTGGCCCCCTTGTGCTGCTCACCTTGCCTGGAGTTCCTGGAAACACGTCTGCTTCAATTGGATGTATGAGCGCAATCCCTGTGGCTCCGCTTGCGCACACATGCGCATGTCTGCACCACCAAACGTGTCCAGCTGCCAGCTGTCCAATGGCCCATGTCTGCTGGCAAAGGTGGTCTGGAGGCTCATTCCCCTGCAGAAAGGGTACAAAACACATGATAAATGCTGGAAATTCCCCTGTGTGTGTCTCTTCAGGCAGGTCATGACTGGACCATGTCAAAGACGTACATCAGAATTCACACCATCGGTGTGACTTTGATAGGCAAAGTATGGTAGCCACTGTCTACAGCATGAATTGCATCAAGCACATGTACAGTAAAGATAACAAACATACTACACAATGTAGATCAATTAATGTACACATGAATCATGAAACCACACATCTCTCAAAAGAAGAAATGCGGTCGATAAGACCCCTATAATCCCCACTAGGGGTGTTAGCACAAGTAGTACAGCAGCAGACACGCCACAGATATGACAGTCCAAAGCCCTTGTGAAATAGGCTGTTACACCGAACCATCCTTGCGAGCCCATGGATAAGGGAAGCAGGAGTGGCTTATGTGAGTCAGAACCCCAAGCTGCAAACACATACACGAGACAAGCTTGAAGGAACCAGCTGGAACAGACAGTGGATGCTTTCAAAAGCCACAAAGCACCACACCTTCACATGAAAGCACAATAGCCAAGCAATGTTAAAGTATATTAACTAATTACACTAACTATACAAAAAACCTACATTACCTAATTAAACTATCTAATCAAAAGTTAACTAACTGAACTAAAAAGAAAAATCAAAAATGGCCACATATGACCCGGGGGGGGGGGCTATCAGGAGGGGGAGGTACAGGGTGCTGATCAACACCCACATGCGATGATGTTGAGGAAAAAAAAAACCTCCATGGGCTCAACGCCTGCACAGCCCGAACTGTGTGGGAGATACCTCGTCGTCCGAGTCTGGCTCTTCCTGAAAAGGAGGACGTGGCACAGGAGCCTGACCATGCCTAGCCGCAGCTTGCCCCTCGTCGGCAGCAAGTCTGCCGGACGGGTGAGCCTGGTTCTGTGCGACTATGACACGTAGGTCTGCATGCAGAACCTCCCGTGGTACGCGTGCTTCCTCTTGCAAGGTAACACGTGTAACACAGAGTTCTTCCTGCAAGGCCTGGCTGGACCTCCCAGCAAGCATGTAGCTCAGCCGAGATGGTACGCTCAAGCTGCGCAAACCTCTCCTCTGACCGCGCCCTCTGGGACATCAAGAGGACACCCAGAGTGGATCTGAGGGACTCATACTCAGCCCTCAGGGCCTCCATGTGTGCCTCTGCGTGAGCAGCAATTGGTTGACGCAAAGACAAAATTTAGCGTGGTGTGCCCTGTCTGAGGCCACCATGCCCAGCCTGAGCGAGCGGGCCGTGTACTGTGCCGCCCGTTGCTGGAGAAGCACCTGGGAGCATGGATTGGGCCACACGAGCCATGCTCACAGCGATGTTTACCATTGCTGGCCCCTGGCATTCTGAATTGGCAGTCATGTCTTGCTCCCACTCAGTATACCTCGGTGGCGCGTGGCCACCGCGTTGCTGATCTTGACACCTGCGGGACCCAAGGACCAGCCGTCCTCGTTGTGTTGGCACCGCCCGCAGCTGCACGACTACATGCCCCTGTTGATGTGATGGCCCAGGACCATCAGCGACTGGTGTGGAAGGTGATCCTGCATCCCGATCCACCACAGGCGGAGTCCCACCACTGTCTGACCCCTCAGTGCAGGAGTCGCGGACAGAGGAGTGTCCACATCAGAATCACTCACCCCTGACGTATGGACCTGATGCACATCCAACTCGACATGGATGTCAGAGTGGTCATCTGGGCTGGACTCATTGCCAGCCAAAGACAAGATGGTTTGTAGCACATGTGGATTCTCGAGGCCTACCACCCCACGACCCCCACGTATGCCGGGTTGCTGTAGTGATAACAACCCTGTGCCTGGCATTACAACACCATCCTCTGACTCCATTGCGTCATCATCTGAAAATTAGAGAGAAAAACAGATCACTACACATGTTAGAAGCAGACAACACACACACACATGGACATCACACAGACAGCCAACACATGAAGCAAACATGTCACACACAAAAGAGAACCTGCCATGCATGCCGGGTGAACTTGACATTGCTTCTGTGATTAGGCATGTAGAAGGGTGTTATACCGCTCAGAAGTGGGACGATGCAGTGCTGGACATTTGTAACTTACTCACCATCTACATGTACAAGTACTTCGTGTTGTGTATTAGAAAATGTGAAGGCAGTGCAAGGTCAAGTTCAGGCATCATGTGAAATGTGCATGCAATGGGTTGCATGGCTACAAGCAAACCACCCCTCAGCCGAAGTGGAAATGCAGGGATGCCTTGCATGGTATCAAAAGGATGACCAGAGACCTGTGCATTGGCAGACAGTGTTGACTTGCATCAATTGCATCCTCTGAGTGAAGTGACAACACAGCAAATGATGATGGGACAGTAAGCAGGACACATGATGAACCCTCAGGAGTACACCCACGTGTGCAGAAGGCACTACACCAGTTGGACAGAGTCAGTGGGCCTGAAACAGGCTGAGGCATGTGACCCACACAGACTGTCACACCTTAAACATGTGTGGGACGAAGGACTGAGCCACAGTGGCCATGGGAAGGCTGATGAAATGCCATGCAATGTGGGTCACCCTGGAATGCACATGGAGCATGAATGGGCACTCGTGTCCCTGCGGAGCATCTGACATCTGCACAGTCCAAGTGAGACACCCTGCATCAAGTACAAAGGATCTACCCCACTGCACATGTCTGGCAGGTTGGCTGGTCGAAGTTAGCATGTACACAGGACGCATGAACAGGCCATTTCACTACGGCAAAATTATGCAGACCAGTGCAAAGGTGATATTGGGGTGCAGGGAGGGTGGAGGGGCAAGGGAGCATGCCTACATGGAGTACCCGCATGCAGGCAGAGGACACATTCATGTGTCAGTCATGCAATGACATAGTCCCAGTGCTGAGAGGAAGGACACCCCAGGCTACATGCAGAAGCCCCATTGAGCTGGAACATGGACCGGAGGGGCATCCAGGTGACCAGCATGTGAGTAGGCTGCAAGTGTGGTGATGAGGACAGTCCCTGTCTGATCAACATGTCCACCATCCTGCAGAGCAACCATGCATCAGTGAAGCATTGCATTACTTGCACATCTGAGCCATGTACACATGACATGTAGTGGCAGTCATGCACAACACATCACACAGGTAAAACACACATGGCCTCAGCAAACACGCAGCAACACTCACTAGACTGGGCATCAAAGTCTGGCATCTCTCCCACTCCTTCGACCGATTCAGGTGGTATGAACTCCGCAATGAGTGACTCGTGCGGAGTGAGGTCTTCCTCCTCAGGTGCCGGCCCACTGCCAGTCACCAGAGTCATGTTGTAATTTAAGGCACGCTTTGCCTTAGCGCTGCGTTTGAGGTCATGCCAACGCTTTTTGTACTCTTACTCCGTGCGCACCTCATGGCCGAATGCACTCACATGTTCCGCAACTTGCTTCCAGTGGGTATCACGATGGGCAGCCGTAGTTTGACAATTAGGCCCCACTAGCATGTCACGGTTGTGGTCCCGCACGTAGTCCATGAGGAAGTCCAGTTCCTGTGTACAGAAAGGCTTCTTCCTCGACGTGCAGGAGGTTGTGGCTGTGTGTGGGGTCCCAGCCTGTGCTGCAGGTGCAACCTTCCTCCTCTTGGATGTTGGGGCAGACCCGGGCAGGCAAATGCTGCCCTGATCACTATGGCCAGTGGCACCAGTGGATTGAGCCAAGGGAGTGGCAGGTGGAAGGACGACCGAAGGCCTGACTTGTGTGAGTGGCAGCTGGGTGCCCTCGAATGGACCCTGCCCAGCAACATTCACTGTGGCAGGGTCATTGACTGTGACTGTCCTGGTTGGTATACTCACAACTGGGGTGTTGTTGGCTACATCTGCCTCTGCACTTGCCAACACCCGGCTGGTCGGGGCAGCAGGTGACATTACTGCCCCAGGGACATGTGTCTCAGTCAGGGCAACCCTGCGTGCCCCTACGCTTTTTCTCCTGCCCTGTTGGAAATCTTCGATGGACTCTTCAAGTGCCAACGCAGCCTGCGCTGGCAGACCCTGAGCCTGGGTGGTGGTGTACACAGCTGCACCTGCAGCTACCACTACCCTTGGGCCCGTGGCAGTCGATGAAACGGACTGCCGGGTGACATGGGTGCCAGTGCCAGATGCAGAAGATGCATCACCTGGAACCACACGGGGTGGTGGCATGACTGCACCAACACATGGCACAACATTGTGCCCAGGTGGCGCACCCCTGCCTCTTCCCCCTCTGCGGCCACCCTGTACATTCTGGAGTCCCCCTACTCCCTGGTCACCCCGGCCACGTCCCTGACCACACCCGCCACAAGGAGTACGCCCAGCTGAGGCGCCCCTCACCTCTACTGGCGTCCCAACTGTTAGGGAGAATTCTCTGTTTAGGCTGAATTTCCTAACCTAGTGAGTCCCCCAGCAGCTTTGCTGGATTTTTGGGGTTTATTTTTTTCTCCTGCCAAGAGTGAGACTCTTTTACCCTCACTCTTGGGCATGATTTGAGTGTGTTTCTTAGACTCTAGATGTGTTTAATGGGCTATGGGGTCTTTTACTCCATAGGGCTTCATGTGTTTTTGTGATGTGTGTTATCAGTGCAGTAACACAGGGGTGTCATAGTGACCCCCCAGTATAGACTCCATACCCTGGGACTGACTACTGTCTCCCAGGGCATGTAAAGTCACCATTGACTTTACTAGTCTTGAATTCTGAACAGAACCAGTACAAACCATCATATTGTGGACGTACTGGCTGGGGCAATTCGATTGCCCCGGGGTCTGTTAGTCGAGGCGGCACGTCTCCGTCCCCCCTGATCGAGTTTTGGCTGGTGGCAGTCGATACTACTTTTTATATTCAACCACAAATATTTCTCTATGGGATTTTCCCATTGTTCGAGGCTACTATCTTTATTTATTTAATTACGATAGCCTCGAACATACCGCCAGTTTATTTAATTATTATTAATTCTCCGGTTGGTATTTTTTGCCAAAACTCGGTTCTAAAATGGCATTTGTGTTCTCTTCTGTGACTCCAACCCAAGTCGAGCCCTTTGTTCCACTTTTTGGCGGGCTTCTCCACAGAAGCCCTCCAAAGTGGTGCCACTCTGTCTGGGGTACTTAGGAGGGGTGGAGGGGGATTTAGGCACCCTGGACTGAGTTGCCTAGGCAACTCAAGTCGCACTCCGTCCTGATTGGCCCAAGTGGTGAACTTCAGAAGTCGCCACAGGACCTAAGAATCCGACAAGGGAGAAGCTGAGCCGACCTGCCATGATGACACCACCGGTGGAGCCCTGCTGGACCGTCTCACCACTTTTCCCAACGACAAAGGAGATCTCCCGCCGGAGAGTCTTATTCCTTTGACTGGTGGGGATAACCAGTTTCACTGTCTTTTCGCCTTCCCGACGCATCTCGTGGCCGCCTTGCCTGTGCTAAGCACCCCGCCAACCGGAATACCACGTTTTACCACAAACGCGAAATAAAGGGTAATACCTTTAACCGGAAAACTCTGCGGCTGCTTTCTTCCCTGGCAGTGCAACGACCTTCATCTTTCCTCCAAGTCGAGATCTTCTCTTCCCCTGGATGATGACGAGACTTGCACCCGCTGCCAGGAACAACTGCCACCACTGGAGGATCCTTCCCACTTAAGGTACCGGGTCCCGCCTGGCGTTCCTTGCCGCCGACTGTACGGTGTAGATTTAGCCCCCGGCTTTCGAACCTGGGTTAGCCTGGGACACCCTGGCTAAACTTTTCCGAGCCTCTCTAAACTCTTTTCGAACTCTCTGCAAGACTTTCTAAGCCTAGTGTAACTGTGTGATCTTGGGCGCATTTGTGCTCTGCTCTCTCTAAGAGTGGGCCCAGCCTATGGACTTTGGCTCACAAGTGACTTTTGCTCTTCTGCCTTGCTAATAGTGTTCCTAAACCTTAGAGTGGTGTATCTTTCCATATTCTGTCTTTTTCCCCTCCCTTCTTCATGAACTTATTGGAGTGCCATCTATAGTTAAGCGCTCACCTCTGTATGAAAATAAGTGGTGTTAACTAAGACTTATCTGATAAGGAAAAAGAGTTGTATATATTATAATAGTAACTGTTATTAGAGTGTTTTACAATAAGAGTGCTGGAGTGTTTCAAACAGTGTGTTTTTAAATAAATAATTATATACTTTGATACCAAAGCTCTGGTCAGTGTTTGTTTGTATTATTGTGTCTAGGTGCCGATTGTGTATACTTTGCATACTGCCTAACTCTTCTTGAGGGAAGTCTGACTGCTCAGCCACAGCTACCAGGTAAATCTGGGTGGTACAGACTGCTACCAAGTGGGTTTACCTTTAACACCTGTAGTCCTAAATCGTTTGCAGTGTTCCCAAAGGGAACTGCTCAGGTTCCTGCCTAACACCAATCATGGCACAGATGGAGTAGTGCCAGCACAGATGGAGAAGTGCCAATGGGAGGTGCACACAACAATTGTCCTGGGCAATTGGGGGGAAGGGGGTGGAATGCAAGATGTTAACAGCACCCCTGCAACTGCAAGGCTGTATGTGACCCCGGTGATGAAGTGACCGGTCACACAATGCTCAGGCACCCCAAAACTGCTGTAAAACCGTGCACGCAACCCCTGCAGCCTACGTGCGTGGAATTAACCTCCCGCAGTATGCAGTGGCACCCAGGAACACGAAAAACGCGTACAGTGGGACACGCAGGCAACTATGACCTCGAAAACGGGTACGCGATACACAGGGGCACCCGCAGTGGGAAAAATAGCATGTGCGACTCACCGTCAGACTAGCGTGATGATGAAAAACACGCACAGCCAATACCCCCGCCAAAAGAAGAGATACGTCCTTGATCCGCTGTGAAGTTGTGATGGCACGTGAAACAACACGAAGTAGCAACACACACGTCGGTCTCCACGAAAGGCACGTACAGCGAACTGCTGGCCCCGCTCACCTTTAACCCGTGCTGAGGGAAACGCCCATGCGCGTCACGTCACTTACGCGCTTAGGCCCTTTCCTCGAATTACACGCATTCACACACAGACGTGTGGTTTTTTCATGTGCTGATCCACTATGCACCTGTGTTGAGGGAAACGCCTGTGCGCGTTACGTCACAGACATGCGCGTTACGTCACAGACGTGCTTACGCGCTAAGGGCCTTTCCTCGAATTACACGCTGATGTGCACTTTTTTCACGTGAAAAATCACTCCGTATCAAGCAGGCCATGCGACAACACACAGAAGACCACGCTCCTGCCCAGAAGGCCATTTTCCTGCCCCCAAGAGCCCCGAGCACGCTCCCACCTGCCATTTGCTGCTGCCTGCCTGCCTGCTGCCCACATGCCCTGCTATTTGGTACCTGCACGTCAGCCATCTGCAGGGGTTCAGTCGCTGTCTCCACCCCTGCTGGAACAGAAGACTCCCGACTGGGATACCATCGCTCCAGAGCCCAGCCCCAGGACCCAGTTGCCCACCACACCTGCCTCGGCGGTTGCCATGCCGGGGCAAACACCATCTGAGACCACTGATGACCCCCAGCCAGAGAGGCAGAGGGCCACCAGCTTCAGTGAGAAGGAAGTTGGTGTCCTGGTGGAGCAAGTTCTGGGGCATTATGATGCCCTCTTCACACCATCGGGTGCCGACAAGGAAGGACGGGAGAGGATCTGGGAGGACGTAGTGGTTGCCATTAACGCGGAGGGGGTGGCAACCCGCGACATCAATCACATCCGGAAGTGCTGGGAGGACTTCAGGTCCAGGACCCTCAACAAGGCCCGGCGCCTCATGTAGGCAGAGGATGCAGAGGGGTGCCAGGTCAGCCTGACCAACATCCAGATGAGGGTCCTGGAACGCATAAGGCCAGCGCTCCACGCCCAGATCCTTCGGAGGAAGACCCGTCTGGAGTCGAGCGGTAAGTGGCCATGCATTGCTGTGTGAAACAGGGCATGTTGCAGTGTGCTGGTAGTCAGCTACTTGGCTGTATGTGTAACATAGGCCATGTATGGATGTGTGTGTGCAGGGATATCATGGTAATGCATGTGAGACCAGTAATGCGTGAACCACATGGATGGTGCATGTGTTCCAATGCAACATGGGGAGCAGCATGCAGAATGCACACACGAATGCATGCCTGTCCCTGTTTTTGGACATGGATGGGGGAGTGAAAGATTGGTGCTGCTCTCATGTACATGTATGGTGTACATGTCTGTGTGTCTGAGAAGTGTGTGTGTGTGACTTTGAAACGCCATGGATGCATGACACATGTCCGTGACGATGTGCAGATTCACTTATGCAGTCTAGTCACCCTTGTATCTACTGTGTCTGTGGTGTACGAGCCATGATGCATGACCCTCCAGTGATGTGTGTGCATCGGATCAGTGTGAGCCATGATGCATGTGAGTTTTAAGGCAACATTTATGTCAATAGAGGCCCTTGTACATGGATGCTGATGTTGATTGCATGCGCCGTGCCTGTTTCTGCATGTGTGTTGCCTGCATTGACCCATGTGTTGTGGAGGGACAGGATGGAAGTGACGTTTGACAGTGCCACTCATGTGTTATTGCTTCCTGTCTAGGGGACCATTTTATAGTACCCTGATGCTTGTGTTCTATGTCTCCCTCTACGCAGCGTCGCGTGAAGAAGAGGGTGGAGACGGCGCTATGGAGCTAAGCGGCGGGGATGCCTCCACCGGGCGGTGACGCAAGGCCCAGCCACCCTCCCAGGAATTGCCATCATCCGGGAGCGAGGGGACTGGTGCCGCGTCTGCCACTACGGCTCTAGCGGAAGGGCCGGGTGAGCCCCCACAGGTGATTGCAATGGTGGAAGACGATGCAGAGACATCCAAGTTGGTGGTCTCCACAGAGGAGTAGGAGCCCGTTACTGAGCCACACATGGGGCCAGGTGGGGGTAGTACCACTGGTGCAAGTGGTGCAGTCCAGGGCCAGGGTCAGGAGGCAGCACAGGTCGCTGCGGAGGGGCCTGTGCATGTTGGTGTCCCTGACCCTGTGACTGCACCACCATGCACCAGCAGGGATGTCCCCGTCCCAGGCCAGTCCGCAGGTAGGGGGCTGGCCCACGTCATCTGGCTCTCCACTACCTGCGGACGAGGAGTCCCATGACCGTATGGCCTCCATCCTGATTGGTGTCGCGTTGCGCAAGCGTGTCATTCGTGATGACATGCGTGCTTCCTGGGGGGGACCACGCACGCCATCACGAAGAGCTGCATGGTAACGTGGCACAGTTGGGAGGGGCCATGGTCGGTGGGTTCCTACATGTGTCGCACACTCAGGCGGACCGCTCCTCCTCTGTGGAGACTATGCGCCAGTCGTTCTCCCTGCCGTCTTCCAGCCCAGATTCCACCAGGGCCCCCTGTGGACCTGGCCTTACCAACACAGCCAGCTTGGTGGAGATCCCATCCCTGCCACAGTCGGGAGTCGGCGGTCCAGCAGGGGTGGACACCCCAACAACTGGAGACCAGCAGATGGAGGATGTGCAGGCATCATCGGACAGGGCACATGGACAGCAGCAGCAGCAGGCTCTAGGTGGGAGCAATGAGGGCTCAGGGCCAGCAACATCAGAGGGGCAGGCAGCGGCCCCTCCTCTGCGTAGAGGGAGACATAGAACACAAGCATCTGTGGCTGCGGTTGGGCCAGCGTATAGATGCGGAGCGGCGGCGGGCGGAAGAGGCGCGGCTCACCATGGTCAGGGCAGAGTTCTCTATGCGTCGGGCGTTGAGGCGGGCTGAATGCCTCGAGGCAACTCGCAGGGAGTTGGAACAGGCCATGGATGCATCCCTGCGAGACCTCGGGGCCCGCTCAGAGGCCCGCCTCCAGGAGATTGACATGGAGTTCGATGATGCCCTGGCCCACAACATCACAGAGTGAGCAGTAGGACTTGCCCGCCGCCATTGTATATAGTTAGTTAGTGTTAGGTTTCCTTTCTCTTTTTTTTTCTTTTGGGACACTTGGACAATGCCCCACGTTTTTGTATATAGTTCTTAATTAGGTCATTTTTTTTTAATAGGTTTCATTTCATTTGTTGGGCTCATGGACCCTGGTTTCAATCTCTGTACATAGTTGGACTGTGGATTTCTGCAAAAATATTATTTTACTTCACCCTGGATCAATGGATTTTAAAATTTAGCTTTCCTTTGTATTTGCTTTGGTGGACAAGGAGTTTTCACTGACTTTATTTTGGAT
Source organism: Ambystoma mexicanum (assembly GCF_040938575.1). Lineage (NCBI taxonomy): Eukaryota > Metazoa > Chordata > Amphibia > Caudata > Ambystomatidae > Ambystoma > Ambystoma mexicanum. The sequence continues at coordinate 1,402,372,239 of NC_090935.1, read as the reverse complement.
GACTGGATTGTGACTTCTTTATTTATTTTTTATTTTTTGGACATGCATTCTTTTTTTGGATTAATATTATTTTCATGCTTTGATTCCATTTGCTTAATTTTGTGCACAATAAATTTTGATTTCTTACTTCCATGTGTGGTATTCGCTCATTGGTTTACTGCATGTCACAATGTGGGTTTGCACAATCACTGGCAAACAGTGTGTGTGACGGACATGTGTTGATGTGCATAGTTGACTTTTTTTTGTGACAAGAAATAGGCCTTTCAGTGTGGGGTGGATGGGAAACTTGATTGTGTCTCAGGACTGGCGTGGCGTGCAGTGGGATTTTGGTGGACATGAGGCCTATGAATGTGCATCTTTATGACATGTTGGGTGGGGACATGTGTCAGGGCCTGCTGGCAGGTGCCCTTCAATGCAGGGTGGGTGGGGGTGCAGGGGGACATGCGTTGGGGCCTGCTGGCAGGTGCCCGTCAATGCAGGGTGGGTGGGGGTGCAGGGGGACATGCGTCAGGGCCTGCTGGCAGGTGCCTGTCAATGCAGGGTGGGTGGGGGTGCAGGGGGACATGTGTCAGGGCCTGCTGGCAGGTGCCCGTCAATGCAGGGTGGGTGGGGGTGCAGGGGGACATGTGTCGGGGCCTGCTGGCAGATGCCCGTCAATGCAGGGTAGGTGGGGGTGCAGGGGGACATGTGTCGGGGCCTGCTGGCAGGTGCCCGTCAATGCAGGGTGGGTGGGGGTGCAGGTGGATATGTGTCGGGGCCTGCTGGCAGGTGCCCGTCAATGCAGGGTGGGTGGTGGTGCAGGGGGACATGAGTCGGGGCCTACTGGCAGGTGCCCGTCAATGCAGGGTGGGTGGGGATGCAGGGGGACATGTGTTAGGGCCTGCTGGCAGGTGCCCGTCAATGCAGGGTGGGTGGGGGTGCAGGGGGACATGTGTCGGGGCCTGCTGGCAGATGCCCGTCAATGCAGGGTAGGTGGGGGTGCAGGGGGACATGTGTCGGGGCCTGCTGGCAGGTGCCCGTCAATGCAGGGTGGGTGGGGGTGCAGGGGGACATGCGTCGGGGCCTGCTGGCAGGTGCCCGTCAATGCAGGGTGGGTGGGGGTGCAGGGGGACATGCGTCAGGGCCTGCTGGCAGGTGCCTGTCAATGCAGGGTGGGTGGGGGTGCAGGGGGACATGTGTCAGGGCCTGCTGGCAGGTGCCCGTCAATGCAGGGTGGGTGGGGGTGCAGGGGGACATGTGTCGGGGCCTGCTGGCAGATGCCCGTCAATGCAGGGTAGGTGGGGGTGCAGGGGGACATGCGTCGGGGCCTGCTGGCAGATGCCCGTCAATGCAGGGTAGGTGGGGGTGCAGGGGGACATGTGTCGGGGCCTGCTGGCAGGTGCCCGTCAATGCAGGGTGGGTGGGGGTGCAGGTGGATATGTGTCGGGGCCTGCTGGCAGGTGCCCGTCAATGCAGGGTGGGTGGTGGTGCAGGGGGACATGAGTCGGGGCCTACTGGCAGGTGCCCGTCAATGCAGGGTGGGTGGGGATGCAGGGGGACATGTGTTAGGGCCTGCTGGCAGTTGCCCGTCAATGCAGGGTGGGTGGGGGTGTAGGGGGACATGATTCGGGGCCACCTGGCAGGTGCCCGTCAATGCTGGGTGGGTGGGGGTGCAGGGGGACATTTGTCAGGGCCTGCTGGTAGGTGCCCGTCAATGCAGGGTGGGTGGGGGTGCAGGGGGACATGAGTCGGGGCCTTCTTGCAGGTGCCCCTCAATGCTGGGTGGGTGGGGGTGCAGGGGGACATGAGGCGGGGCCTGCTGGCAGGTGCCCCTCAATGCTGGGTGGGTGGGGGTGTAGGGGACATGTGTCGGGCCTGCTGGCAGGTGCCCGTCAATGCAGGTTGGGATTGGGGTACAGGAGGACATGACTTGGTGCTCACTGGTGCATGGTGACATGAGGGCTGGCTGGGGGGCATGGCCAGGGTGGATGGGCTGCCTATGGCATATGACCAGGGGTGCAAGGTAATCCCCTGTGGTGTGGGCTGGCTGCAGTAGCTGGGGAGGGGGTACAGGGCACACTTGGGAGGACACACACTGCAAAATCACATTTGGAACTCCCCGCGCACCCCTCAGAATACACGTACCCCGCTTGCACAAGGCCTATTGCGTGTGATTCTCCATGCGCACCCCCGAAATACATGTACCCCGCACAGGCCTATCGCGTGTGATTCTCCACGCGCACCCCCAAAATATACATACCCCACTCGCACAAGGCCTGTCGCGTCTGATTCTCCATGCGCACCCCACGAAATACACGTACCCCGCTCACACAGGACCTATCGCCTGTGATTCTCCATGCGCACCTCCGAAATACACGTACCCCGCTCGCACAGGCCTGTCGTGTGTGATTCTCCACACGCACCCCCGAAATACATGTACAGCGCTCGCACAGGGCCTGTCGCGTGTGATTCTCCACGCGCACCCCCGAAATACACGTACCCCGCTCGCACAAGACCTGTCGTGTGTGATTCTCCACGTGCACCCCCGAAATACACGTACCCTGCTCGCACAGGGCCTATCACGTTTGATTCTCCACGCACACCCCGAAATACACGTACCCCGCTGGCACAGGGCCTGTCACGTATGATTCTCCACACGCACCCCCGAAATACACATACACTGCTCGCACAGGGCCTGTCGCGTGTGATTCTCCACACGCACCCCCGAAATACACGTACCACGTTCGCAAAGGGCCTGTCGCATGTGAATCTCCATATGCACCCCCGAAATACACATACCCCACTCGCACAAGGCCTGTCGCGTGTGATTCTCCACATGCACCCCCAAAATACACATACCCCACTCGCACAGGGCCTGTCGCGTGTGATTCTCCAAACGCACCCCCGAAATACACGTACCCCACTAACACAAGGTCTGTCGCGTGTGATTCTACATGCGCACCCCCGAAATACATGTACCCCGCTCGCACAAGGCCTGTCTCGTGTGATTCTCCATGCGCACCCCCGGAATACACATACCCCACTCGCACAGGGCCTGTCACGTGTGATTCTCCACGCACACCCCCCAAATAGACATACCCTGCTTGTACAGGGCCTATCATGTGTGATTCTCCATGTGCACCCCCGAAATACACATACCCCGCTCGCACAAGGCCTGTCACATGTGATTCTCCACGCACACCCCTGAAATACACGTACCCCACTCGCACAGCGCCTATCGCGTGTGATTCTCCACGCGCACCCCCGATATGTACGTACCCCGCCGCACAAGGCCTGTCACGTGTGATTCTCCACGTGCACCCCCGAAATACATGTACCCCGCTCGCACAAGGCCTGTCGCGGGTGATTCTCCACGCGCACCCCCGAAATACACGTACCCCACTCGCACAAGGCCTGTCGCATGTGATTCTCTACACGCACCCCCGAAATACACCTACCCCGCTCGCACAAGGCCTGTCGCATGTGATTGTCCATGTGCACCTCACTGCGAGCCGGGTTTGTGTATTCAGAGAGGTGCGGGGAGTTTTACAGACATTTTCGTGGTTGCAGGGATGTATGCTGGTCCACTGGCCTGTGCGCCATGTATGGGATTTGTGTGCTGTTCATGGCGCACGGGGCGGGGTTGGGGGCATAACTGGCGCTGCTGCAGGTTCGCTGCACCACTCTGCGCCATGGCTCGTTATGGATGTTAGAATCCATGAATACGCTGTGCGCGGAAATGGATTTTGGCGCGCGTGGCTGGCGCAGACTGCCGCACGCGCACACTGTGAGCCAGCCGCGTGCCCCACGTGTGCGCTGATTTCTATGAATTACCCCAATAGTGTCTGCACTCAGCAGTGTGACGGAAAGTATCAAGAGGTCGCCTGCCGGTGGTACAGTTCAAGTAAACATGCAACTGCAGGTGGGACAGTTTGTAGTAAGTTTGCAAAATGGCAAAGCTGGTGCACCTTCCTCACGCACATACTAGTGCAGGTAAAGGCAAGCAAGGAAACAGCAGAATATGCAGAGCATAAACAATGTTAGTGGTGGTTAGAAAAGCGCTATAGCTGCATGGGTTGCACAGAATAAATGGTTTCCTGCTGCAAGTAATAAAGCTGTGTTTCACGTTGGTGTAGACATTCTTGTATTCCACAATGTATGTATATCCGGGAATGCTACCCCTAACACTAATGGCGTAGCATAAAGTGTTTGTAATGCATGTGATGACAACTGAAATGAAAACACAAGGGACTAGTGGGCAGGCTACCACCCTTCCAACAATCACGTAGAGTACTTTCATGCACAGCATTTGCCACATGTGCAGCGGGCAACAAGAGGGGCAATCCTGTAGGGCAGCAGAGCTGTAAAGCAACCTTTGCAAACCATATGCCGTGCTACAGACCCTTACCCGGCAAAGGGCATTGTATTGTGCATGTACTGCAATGCGCTACTGTACAGAGGGAAGGTACTTGGAAATGCATGGGAACGGTCCTTATGGGAGGATTACAATGACTGCCGCCTATATAGGTGAGAGCAAACCAATAATTCTGTCTCCCAGCACGTCCCCTATAGCATCCAGGCAGGTGTTGCCCCTTCTATACCGGACCTTTTCCTGATGTTCCTTCTGTGGCGTGTGTGAGAACACCATAATAAATGAAAATTAACTGGGAAAGGAAAAAAGATAAATAAAGAAAGCACCTTTCACAGATCAACAACAGAATTGCCAATGGACACAATGGCAGTGTAGTAAACACTGTAGTTCAATTGGTTACACAGGGGGTCGCTGTACAAAGAGGTTTCCTTACGTGTTGCAGAGCGTTTTCAAGAGAGTCAGTGCGCAATACGTAAAAACAAAGAATTTCACTACTATAAAGAAGGGCACCAGGCCAATTTAGATGGGGTGTGCAGAAATAGGGATGTCTGGCATAGTAAGATGAATGTTATAGCTGGGGGAAAGTATTTGTGCTGTGAAACGTAATTTTCCCATGGGCAAAGTATGCCATTGGCACAAGTTGAACAAAGGCACAAATACACTTTTTTGCAATGTACCGTGCTGTCTGCATTCACAACCCAAATAGAAAATGACGCTGCCCCATCGGTGGCTGCATAATGTGATAGAAACGTATGCAAGAGATCGGAAACAAATGCATGAACTGGGCAAGTACCTCCTTCATCGCAAACGGCACTGAAACTCGTGTAACATGCTGTGCAATTTTCCCTGCACAAAGCACAACAATAATATTGGCATGATTGCATCTCACCAAAGTGTCACAGAGAGAAACTAAAATCAGGCACTTCATTGTAGCTACTCCATAGAACTACACATGCACATGATAGATTGCAAAATGAGTAGCCACTGAACAGTGTTTTCCATTCATTTTACATCAATGTATGTCGTAATCCCCTAAAACCCAGACGCTGTGCCTCATGAAACACACAGCCATAACCGCACCTTCTGCATTTCAGTCGACAAACACATTGGGCCTCATTACGAGTTTGGAAGTAGCCATTCGCTTTTAGCGGCATGGCTACCCCCAAACCGAGTAACGGGTCCGGGTCCCGAATATAGGGAATTACCAGGCCATGCCGACTTTTGCAGGCCTGGTAATTCCCATTCTCGTGACCGGTACCCGGTACATCCCCACAGGGCTCAAATGGGAATGGGGAGGATGCTAACAATGGGACTGTTAATGACGGGCACGTTGTTAGCATCCTGTTCTGCTCGCGGGTGCCGCTAAGGATGTCTGGTCTGGACCAGACTTCCTTACCTCCACCCACGAGCAGACCCGTAATGTGGCAGTCCGTAATGAACGGTGCCGGCCCCTTAACAGCACCGTTCATTACGTGGCCGCCTTCCATGTAATGAGGCCCATTGTGTAGCACAGTCTGTCCGTACACACCACTCCCACAAACTTTATTGCCCAATCCTGTAGCCACTGCAGGCCCATTTCTATGGCCGTCATCTGCAAAAGGAGCGTATGTAACACGTGCCACCCTGCAACTATCATGATATTCACGGACTTTTCATGCTGGGCTCGAGCAGGAGTTGGAGAATAACTTTCAACCAGGGGAGCGGACATCATTAGTTGTGGTGGCTCTTAAGAGAACATTTGTGTTTTTTGTTTTTTTTTGTCTTTAACAGTGCTTCCCTAGAAGCACTTTGTTTGCGTTTTTCATATGTAAGTGCGTGTTTTCAACATCAGCTCACCTTCTTACAATAGGGTCTTCAGTGCAGTGTGTAGATTTTGAAACAACATTTCATAGCCACTGGTTGACAAGGTATCACCGACGATAAGCACTGTGCGTCACTCCATCTCAACCACCTTTACGACACAGTATCAGGACGAAATGGTACCGTTCCTTCCAGTGAACCACACACTAAACTCCTAATTGCCTATTTCCCGCAATTCCATTTCCCTTTCCACCCTGCTCATAATGGCAGGATGTGGCACGTGCACTAAACCATCTACAGTCAGAGACACGGCTCAGTAAAGCACACACAATACTTCTTCCATTTGCAGAGTAATTTTTGCAGCACTCCCCCATTGGGTGCTGTCAAATCTTCAAACATGCATTCAGAAATCACATGCAAAACCTCTGCATTGCACACTGTCATTTCTATACACCACTCCATATTTACCATTAAACACTCTCAGTACACGTTCCGTTTCATTACAAAGCCCCTCCACCAAAAACCTCTACTAAAGAATGCACGATTGCAGCATCCACAAACATCCTAAGATGCACCTAGCACACCTTTGGCCATGCTCACAACAGTGCAGCCCTTCCCACACCCTCCACAACACTATACATCCAAGCAAGTGACCACGTGGGCATCTAACATTATGCACAAACGTAACATGCGTAGCAGCACTTCTGCCCAACTCCCAAACATTATAAAACACCCATTCACAAAAATGTGTCACACTTAGCAGCATCCACAAACGTACCACAGCCTGCACCACTCCTAATCACTGCCATTCACAAAGAATAGTGTCACTGGCAACCTATGCACAGCAGCTTCAAAACATTGGGCCTACTTCAATAAATCTGCACACAGCAGAGTAACCAACCAAATATAAGATGCACTTCAACCATACCCACTTCCCTACTCACGTTACGTACACAAGGCACCCTGTGGCAACACTACATAACTTCTTACTGCACCATCTCCTGCCACACACCAAATACTGTAGCATGTTGCAACTATCACCACAACCATAGAACACACAATACACACTTTTCAACTCACTGGTGGTACTGTAACATGTCGAAAATGTGCTCCACATCCATTCTCCAAAGATCACCACCACCCTGTACCTCATACACAGTCAAACCTGCATTGCTCCAGTGGGTGCACTCTTTGCACATATTCCCTGCACTGTAACACAACCGTGCATGTCAGCATGTCACCAATTACCACTATGCACATACGCACCACTAGCACAGCACTCCTAACCAACCTCTACACTGCAATGGACATGCAAAGTGTTACATGCAACAGTTACCATAATGTATAAACATTACACTGTCTCCAGCACTCCTACGCCCTTTCATTCACATACTATTGTCTTACCCACTTCCACTCAGAAAGTATTGTGTCAGTGCCAACTTAACCACAAAATGTTTACAACATTGCCCATACTGAAATCATTGTGCACACAGCACACTATCCAAGCACATATAAGCTGCCCTTCAACCATACCCTCTACCATACTGACAGCATGCAAACACTGCACCCAGTGCCCACACTGCGTGACTTTTCACTGCAGCATCTCCAACCACAGCGCACCGCCGTGGAGCTATGCATCAACAAATTGCAAAAGTTACCATAATGTACACAAAAAACACACTCTCCTGCACCCCTGTGCACTTTCAATCACATACTATGGGCGTGCCAACTTCCATTCACAACGTATTGCACCACTGCCAACCTACCCACATTCTATTTGCAACACTGACCTATGACGGCTGAAATGTGCTCCACAGCCATGCCTTATATGTCACTACCCTCTAACTGATGTACAGTCAAAAATGCATTACTGCCGTGGGTGTCCTCAAGGCCTAGGCTCTTGAGTGCATGGCCTAAGGCCTACGGCCTTCGGCCATGCACCGAATAGTCTAGGCCTTGAACACACCCACAGCAACGTAATGCGACCATGCATGTCACCATGTCAGCAACTACGACAATCCACATAACCACCCCTGCCACCAGCACTCCTACCCAACCTGTGCACCGGCATTGAGCTTTGCAGCATCAAATTGCAACAGTTAATATAATGCCCATGTGGGCAGGTAACATTATGCACAAACGTAACATACATAGGTAGCAGCACTTCACCCCAACTCCCCTACACCATAAAACACTCATTCAAGAAAACAGGTCACAATTAGCAGAATCCACAAACATACCACAGCCTCCACCACCCCTACCCAAGCCCTTCACAAAGTATTGTGTCACTAACCGCAATATTTTCACAACATTGGGCATACTTCAACAAATCTGCACACAGCATAGGCCTTGAACACACCCACAGCAATGTGGTGCCACCATGCATGTCACCATGTCACCAACTAGGACCATCCACATACACACCACTGCCACCAGCACTCCTACCCAACATGCGCATTGCCAAGGAGCTATGCAGCAACAAACTGCAACAGTTAACATAATGTACGAAGAAAACACTCTCTCCTGCACCCCTGTGCACTTTCATTCACATACTACGGGCATACCCACTTCCATTCACAAAGTACTGTGTCACTGCCAACCTACCCTCATTTTGTTCACAACACTTGCCCTATTTACTGCAACCAATCTGCACACATCACACTATGCAAGCACTACGCTCTACCATGTGTTTCTGCGGTGGGTGTGTTGCAGCCCTACGCTCTTGAGTGCATGACCTACAGCCTATGGCCTATGACCTTCGGTCATGCACCCAATAGTCTAATCCTTCCGCAGACCCACTGCACCTTCATTCACCCATGCATGCCACCATGTGCCCAACTACTGCCTTCCATCTTCAGCGCAACGCCACCCGCGCTCCCATCCAACCTATGTCATGTGCAATTAACTCCCCTTCTGCAATTGACCTTCCACCACTCACCACGAAAAGAGGTTGCTGCAAACAGATTGTGACAGTTGCTATGGGGCTGTTACGACAGCTGCCTCCAATCACCAAACAAAGTACTTGACTACATATGTCACATAAACCACTTCTCACTCCCCCACCTGTTCCCTCCCTTATTGCCGCCAACACATTGCATACGGTCCATTTTCCAGACCCTTCTGCCACTGCACTGTCCTCCGATACACCATGGCAGCTTTCCCAAAAAATGTTGACGCACAGCACGCTTCCCTCCAGCCAATCACCGTCCGCGTCCAAACTTCTCCAACAGCATGCCGTACCGCAAGCCAATGACACTTCTGTCCGCAGAGCGCACAGGGAAATGGGTCCGCGGAATGGACACAAATATCACTAATTTTTTGGGATGTACATTTCAGTATTTTACAAAAGAAATACTGGTCGGATTTCCACCAAACACACAAAAGCACACTTTCTAACACAAGTCCCCTCCCTCCTGCTGCAAATTTAGTGAAAATCCGTCAAGTCGTTCGGCCTGTAGCTGTGCGCAAAGTTTTTCCCCATTCAATCTATGGTGCACAAAACCTCGCACAACTTGTCGAAAAAATTCAGAGCCCACCATATACTTTTTTTTGCAAAGTTTGTTAGGATTCGTCCAGGGGGAGAAAAGTTATAAGCCATCAAAAAAGTGCTCTTCCTATGAGTTTAGCAACTTAACCATAACTACACAGCCGCTACCGCGGGCCGTGTAATGATCTGATCTAACCCTATATTATATGATCTGATCTAACCATTTTACATCTGACGCCTAACCTTGAGAGAAAATGTGACATTTACTGTTTTTGGTTTTAATGTTCTATTAATATCGCTGAGGTTTTTCCAGGGTTTCCAACAACTTTGAAAACCTGCTAGTGTTTGACTGGTAAAAGCTCTCAGACCATAGTGTTTTCTCCTTGATTACAAACATATGTTGCATTTATATGTATGAATGGCATGCATGTGTCTTTTGAAGCACTGCTGCTCTTATACGATGAGCGGTGGAACGTATAAAGAATACATTCTCAAGAGATTTCTTAAGACATACAGCTCTGATTACATGTACGTGGACACAAAACAGGGAATGCCCAGGCCTCCATGGATATGCTTAGTGATTACTGTATTGACTCCATCATGGAGCCTATGCTGCTCTTTATTTCCTGGTTTAGGATTAATGTTGTGTGCAGCTTGGCGAGTGAACCTTTTATCATCTGTTTTAAGTAATTTCTGGTAAAATAGTGGCGATTTTCATCATAGCCAACACGTTTGCCTGTTGTGACTCCCTCCCTCCCTCCTGCTTCCTTGACTGGTAGCCCACTCAGCCTACTAGGCCATCAGACGTGCTTATTCGGGGCAACACAGTAGGGTGGGAAGGGCACTGTCACCCACATGCTGCTGTACTCAGTCCTTGCTTGCATGTTGTTGGGCACTTATTCCATCACACAGACTCCACTGCTGTACTGTTCCCTCTTCTTCTTGTGTTTCTTGGTTCTGGGAGAGCTTTGTGTGTGACTGAAAAAGTGAGCCCTTTGCCATAGAATGCAAGATATGTTAGGGCACTTCTGGCCATTTTCATCCTGGCTGTCATGTTGGTAAGCCTATTAATCCCATCATTTTTCTTCCCTGAACCGCAGCCCTCTCAGCTTTCTGAGCCATCCTATCCATGGATTAGGGGGTGGAGGGTTTATTTCCATTGGGTGTGCTGAATGATGCACCCTACCTGCTGCCAAACTGCATCCGTACTTGCATGTTTGTTGCATGTCTGCCGTTGGCTGGGTAGAGCGACCCGCTTGTCGGCACCTGCTTCCATTTACATCATGGAAGCAGGTGAGTGTTGCCGTGTTTGTAGCCCCATTTTGGAGTTTAACATAAAAAAGTGCTTCCAGGCCCCGTACATTAATCTACCCCCAGCTTCCCCTTCCCTTCCTGGTCTCCCTCTCCCTCTCCCTCCCACCTCCCGATGCGCCAACCGCCTCTGTTAGGCCCATTGTCTGCCATTGGCTGGGTCTAGCGACCCGCTTGTCGGCTCATGCTTCCATTTCCATCAGGGAAGCAGGTGAGTGTTGCCGTGTTTGTAGCTCAATTTTGGAGTTTAACTTTTGCAAAAAGGTTCTTCCAGGCCATGTGTGTTAACCTCCCCACAGCGTTCCCTTCCCTTCCGGGTCTGCCTCTCCCTCCCGCCTCCCGACCTGCCCACCGCCTCTGATAGGCTCATTGTCTGCTGTTGGCTGGGTCTAGTGACCCGCTTGTCGGCACCTGCTTCTATTTACATCAGGGAAGCAAGTGAGTGTTGCTGTGTTTGTAGCTCCATTTTGGAGTTGAACTTTTAAAAAAAGTGAATCCAGGCCCGTGTGTTAACCTCTCCGCAGCGGTGCCTTCCCTTCCTGGTCTACCTCTCCCTTCGGCCTCCCGACCCGCCCACCACCTCAGATAGGCTCATTGTCTGCCGTTGGCTGTGTCTAGCAACCTGCTTGTCGGGGTTTAGGTCGAAATTACCTAAAAAAATGGTTGCATTGACCAAAAGTTCTAAAAATGCTACCAACCAAAGGTTCGAACACCAAAAGTTTGAACTTTTGGTGGTAGCATTGAAAAAAAAAAAACGGGGGCTGCGGGTGTGTCCCACGCATCGCCCCGCTCACTATACATATGGTATAGTGAGCGGGGACTCCAGGGGACAACCCAGCAGCCTTCCGATACAAAAAAAGAAAAAAAGAAAAGAAAAGAAAAGAAAAGAAAGGACCCTGCAGCACCGGTTCCCGATCACGGAAGTGAAAGGGAGCTGGCGCTGCAGGGAACCCAGCGTGAAGATGAAGGTAAGTGGGGTTTGTTTACGTTTGGGGGTGTGGGTGGGGGTGTGCTGAGGGTGTGGGTGGGGGGGTGTTATGCGTGTGTTGTGTGTGTGTGAGAATGTGAGTTCGCATGAGAAAGGTGCAAACTTTTGGTAGTTCGTACATTTCTCATGCGAATGATTTGCCCGTGGTACTTTATGCCATGGGCAAATCACTCGGCATCCTTGTCGGTACCTGCTTCCATTTACATCAGGGATGCAGGTGAGTGCTGCAGTGTTTGTAGCTCCGTTTTCGAGTTTAACTTTGAAAAATAGTGCTTCCAGGCCACGTGCGTTAACTTCCCCCGAGCGTTCCCTTCCCTTCCTGGTCTCCCTCCCGCTTCCCGATTCGCCCACTGTCGCTGATTGGCAGACTCATCTGGTCTCAACTGACCCTCCCAGGGCAGGCCTCTGCCCAGCAGCCCCCACAGATAAGGTCCCCAAGGCAAAGGGCGGCTCCAACAGAGGAACCTCCAGAAAGTGTCAGCAGGTGTCTGCAGTGAACGCCAGTGAAGCCAGCAACCAGCCGTCAACCAACAGCAACCCAAAAGTAAGTGTAGCATGGGTTTGGAGTTGAGCAATTACTCTACTCCCGAAAACCCTGCCACTCAACATTAGCCTACCTCAGAACTGTGAAAGTTAGCAATGCCGTTAGATTTGTTAACACTTAGTTAAATTTGTAAATAGTAGCCTGCCCCAGACCCAGATAGGATTGTGATGGTTAGCAATGCCACACTTAGTCAGAACTGTAAACATTAGCCTGCGTCACATCTAGATAGAATTGTGATTGTTAGCAATGCTACACTCAGTTTGAATTGTGAACATTAGACTCCCTCCCGCCTCCCGACCCACCCACAGCTTCTGATAGTCTCATTGTCTGCTATTGGCTGGGTCTAGCGACCCGATTGTCGGCACCTGCTTTCGTTTACATCAGTGAACCAGGCGAGTGTTGCCGTGTTTGTAGCTCCATTTTGGAGTTTAATTTTTTCAAAAAAGTGCTTCTATGCCCCGTGCATTAACATCCCACCAGAGTTACCTCCCCTTCCTGGTCTCTCTCTCCCTCGTGTCTCCCGACCTGCCCAGTGCATCTGATTGGCAGACTCACCAGTTCTTAACTGACCCTCCCAGGGCAGCACTCTGCCCAGCAGCCCCTGCAGATAAGGTCCCAGAGGCAAAGGGCGGCTTCAACAGAGAAGGCTCCAGAAAGTTTCAGCAGGTGTCCGCAGGGGAAGCCAGTGAAGCCAACAACCAGCCGTCAACCAGCAGCAATCCAAAAGAAAGTGTAGCATGGGTGGGAAGTAGAGCAATTACTCTACTCCCGAAAACCCCGCCACTCAACATTATCCTACCTCAGACTGTGAATGTTAGCAATGCCGTTAAATGGGTTAACACTCAGTTAGATCTGTAAACAGTAGCCTGCGTCAATTATAGATAGGATTGTGAGTGAAAGCAATGCCACACCTCGTTTGAATTGTCAATATTAGCCTGCCCCAGACCCAGATAGGAGTGTGACTGTTAGCTATACCACACTCAGTTAGAATTGTGAAAATTAGCCTGCATCACATCTAGATAGGATTGTGATGGTTAGCAATGCCATACTTAGTCAGAACTGTGAACATTAGACTGAGTCACATCTAGATAGAATTGTGATTGTTAGCAATGCCACACTCAGGTAGAATTGTGAATATTAGCCTCCCTCCGGCCTCCTGACCCACTCACCGCCTCTAATAGGCTCAATGTCTGCCATTGGCTGGGTCTAGCGACCCACTTGTTGGCACCAGCTTCCATTTACATCAGGGAAGCAGGTGAGTGTTGCTGTGTTTGTAGTAACATTTTTGAGTTTAACTTTTTTTTAAAAAAGTGCTTCCAGGCCCTGTGCGTTAACCTCCCCCCAGCTTTCCCTTCCCTTCCTGGTCTCCCTCTCCCTCTCTCCTCCCGACCCGTCCATCACCTCTGATAGGCTCATTGTCTGCCGTTGGCTGGGTCTAGCGACCGGCTTGTTAGCACCTGCTTCCATTTACATCCGAGAAGCAGGTGAGTATTGCCGTGTTTGTAGCTCCATTTTGGAGTTTAACTTAAAAAAAAGTGCTTCCAGACGCCATGCATTAACCTCCCACCAGAGTTCCCTTCCTTTCCTGGTCTCCCTCTCCCTCCAGCCTCCTAACCCGCCCACCACCTCGGATTGGCAGATTCACCAGGTCTTAATTGACCCTCCAGGGCAGCCGTCTGCCTGGCAGCACCCATGGATAAGGGCCCCAAGGCAAGGGGCGGCTCCAACAGAGGCGACTCCAGAAAGTGTCAGCACATGTCCGCAGGGGAAGCCATTGAAGCCAGCAACCAGCCGTCCACCAGAAGCAACCCAAAAGTAAGTATAGCATGGGCGGGGAGAAGAGCAATTACTCTACTCCCGAAAACCCTGCCACTCAACATTAGCCTACCTCAGAACTGTGAATGTTAGTAATGCTGTTAGATTTGTTAACACTTAGTTAGGTTTCTAAACAGTAGCCTGCGTCACTTATAGACAGGATTATGAGTGTTAACAATGCCAAACTTCATTAGAATTGTCAACATTAGCCTGCAGCATACCCAGATAGGATTGTGAATGTTATTAATGCCACACTCAGTTAGAATTGTGAACATTAGCCTGTGTCGCCTCCAGAAAGAATTGTGATTATTAGCAATGCCACACTCAGTTAGAATTGTGAACATTTGACTTTGTCATATCGAGATAGGAGTGTGATTGTTAGCAATACCAAACTCAGTTAGAATTGTGAACATTAGCCTATGTCGCACCTAGATAGAATTGTGATTGTTAGCAATGCCACACTCAGTTAGAATTGTGAACATTAGCCTCCCTCCCGCCTCCCGAACAGCCCACCGCCTCTGATAGGCTCATTGTTTGCCGTTGGCTGGGTCTAGCGACCCGCTTGTCGGCACCTGCTTCCATTTACATCAGGGAAGCAGGTGAATATTGCCTTGTTTGTAGCTCCATTTTGGAGTTTAACATGACAAAAAGTGCTTCCCTTCCCGTTCATTAACCTCCCACCAGCCTTCCCTTACTCGTCTCCCTCTCCCTCCAGCCTCCCGACCCGCACACTGCCTCCGATTGGCAGACTCACCTGGTCTTAACTGACCCTCCCACTGCAGCTGTCTGCCCTGCAGCCTCCACGGATAAGGGCCCCAAGGTAAAGGGCAGCTCAAACAGAGGAGACTCCAGAAAGTGTCAGCAGGTGTCCGCAGGGGAAGCCATTGAAGCCAGCAACCAGGTGTCAACCAGCAGCAACCCAAAGGTCAGTGTAGTATAGGTGGGGAGAATAGAAATTACTCTACTCCCGAAAAACCCTGCCACTCAACATCAGCCTATCTCTGAACTGTGAATGTTAGCAATGCTGTTAGATTTGTTAATACTTAGGTTTGTAAACAGTAGCCTGTGTCACTTATAGACAGGATTGTGAGTGCTAACAATGCCACACTTCATTAGAATTGTCAACATTAGCACGACCCAGACCCAGACAGGATTGTGAATGTTAGCAATGCCACACTCACTTCGAATTGCGAACATTAGCCCTTGTCACATCGAGATAGGTTTGTGATGGTTAGCAATGCCACTGTCACCACCTCCACCTCACTTACCTGTTGGAGGGGGCGCGGTTATGGATTCCGACGCGCCCCATCCTGGCGCTGTTATCCCCGATACCGGTTGGGGGGTTCGCGGTTGTCCGCGACACCCGGCGCTTCCGGGGTTTCTGTGTCCCGGGGCCTGCGCATGCGCGGAAGACCGCGTCTTGGTCTTCGCGCATGCGCAGTCCTCGAGACGCTTGGGAAGCCACAAGCTTGCTTCCCAAGCCTCGTTTCGGACGCGGCAGCACTCGGGGAAAACACGGCTTGCGTTCCAAGCCTCCCGAGTGCTGCCGGTCTTATTTAAGGCGCATGATCCTGAAACTCACCGCGTCTCAATGCGGTTTGTTTCACGGATTGTGTCTTCGCTCCTGAAGCCTCGCTGCTTCAGCTCCAGTCCTTGCCAGCTCCAGCCTGCTCTCCTGTCCTTGCCTGCTCAGCCAGCCCTTCAGTCCTCACCTGCTCCAGCCTGCCCTCCATTCCTTGCCTGCTACAGCCTGCCCTACAGTCCTTGCCTGCTCCAGCCAGCCCTTCAGTCCTCACCTGCTACAGCCTGCCCTTCAGTCCTCCCTGCTCCAGCCTGCCCTCCATTCCTTGCCTGCTCCAGCCTTGTTCTACTGTTGTGCCCGCTACTGTCTTGCTCTACTGCCTCGCCTTCCAAGACTTGCCTGCCTCCTCCAGTTATTTGCATCCTCTGGGAACACCACGGCATTCCGTCCGCAATTCTATCTTGCTACTCTGCTCCAACACTGCAAGGTGCACTTTAGTGGCGTTGGGAGCTGGTCCACCTCTAACCCTGTTGACTCTAGGGGAAGGGGTGTGCTGGTTTCTCGCGTCTCATATTCTTCAATCACCTGTCGGACAGCCTGGCGACCTCACCAAGAACAACTACCGGAAGCCCAGGTACTCAGCGCCCAAGAGACGCAATCTTTAACAGATTGAGACGCCTACCTTCCGACTTCGAGATGGACGAGGCTCAAGATCTCCAGGAAGAGATGCGTGTTCTTCGGGCTGAAATGACAGCACTCCGTCAAGAGAACATCGGTCTAAGACAGATGGTGTCACAAGCCTCTGGGGTAGCGTCCCAGGGAGAAGGGGCTATGTCCCAGACTACGCCCATCAAGTTCGACGGCGACCCGAGACGAGTGGCAGAGTTTTGCAACCATTGCAGAATACATTTCCTGTTCAGAACCTCTCATTTCAATTCCGATAAAGCCAAGATAGGATACATCCTGGGGAATTTGACGGGAAACGCCCTGGCCTGGGCCGCTCCATTGGTGTCTGCCAATAGCCCCATACTCAATGACTTTGCAGCTTTTGAAAAGGCATTTCTGGAGGTCTTTCAGTCACCTAATCTAGCCTCCGCAGCTCAGAATCAGTTGATGGAACTAAAACAGGGTGTTATGGATATTATAGCTTACATCGGCCGTTTCCGTCAGTTGGCAACTGACTCCCAGTGGCCTGAGATAACTCAAAAGACTTTGTTCCGAAGAGGTCTACGAGAGGAGTACAAAGATGAATTGCTCCACATTCCTGAACCTGATACCTTGCAACAATTAATTGAACAAGTGTTGCGAATAGACCATCGATTGGCGGAACGGAAGGGTGAGAGACGACGAGCTGAACGGCTGTTCACAAGACCACCCAACGTTCAAACTGGTAATTCCGGACTTTCGGATTCCGGCCCCGAACCCATGCAGTTGGGAGCCGTTAGGGGCCCACTCTCGGAAGCTGAACGGAAACGCAGACGGAATCTAAGACTTTGCCTGTACTGTGGGGCTGCTGGGCATTTCTTGGGTACTTGTCCTTTACGCCCACAAAGAAAGCCGGAAAACTAGTTGGCCTGTCGTCAGTTGGAAGGGCAACGACAGGTCTAGATCCGTATTCAGTCCTTTCCAGTTCCGCCTTTTCATTTCAGCCCATGCAACCGGCTGTTTTACTGGTGGTGAGGATCAAGTTGTCATGGTTTAACAAGAAGACAGAGGTGCTGGGCTTACTGGATTGTGGAGCATCTGGGAATTACATAGACAAGACATTTGCAATTAGCCAAGGAATACCCTTGCTACCCCGGAGAAGTGTCTTGCCAGTCGAGGTCATCGATGGAACCCCTTTATCTTCCGGTCCAATCAGCAAACAAACCATGTGTCTCCATATGCAGATTAAAGAACATGGGGAAGAGATCGCCTTGGATGTCATCAAATCACCCTCCTATCCCGTGGTCTTGGGTTTACCTTGGCTTCTTCACCATAATCCTACCATCAATTGGGGAGCTCGTCTTTTGGATTTCACCTCCGCTCTCTGTCTCCAGGATTGCTGTTCGGCCGGTGTGTTAGGAAGGGAGATCTCAACCATACCCCTCACGAGGGGTACTGGCTCTCTTGAATTTTGTGCCCTGTTGTCTGTCCCTCAGGAATATGCCGAATTCCAGCCAGTATTTTCTGAACCCGAAGACATTCCACTGTCACCTCATCGAACGTTTGACTGTACTATCGAATTAGCACCTGGTTCAGTGATACCTCATGGGAAGGTATACGCCCTGTCCCTTACTGAGAAGGCAGTTCTTCAAGAATACTTGTCAGACTGTATTAGGAAGGGTTATATCACTCCCTCGAAATCACCAGCTGGATTCCCGCTATTCTTCGTGAAGAAGAAGGAAGGAACCTTACGACCCTGTATTGACTACCGTCAATTAAATGACATTACAAGAAAAGATAGGTATCCATTGCCATTGATTCGAAGCGTCATGGAGTCCCTTCGAACTGCCCAGGTGTTCACTAAGTTGGATCTACGAGGCGCTTATCACTTAATAGGAATCAAAGAGGGAGATGAATGGAAGACGGCCTTTAAGACTCCTTTCGGGCATTACGAATACCGGGTAATGCCATTCGGTTTGTGCAATGCCCCGGCTGTCTTTCAGCGTTTTATGGATAGCGTTTTTTGTGATCTAATCGGGATATCAGTTTGGGTGTATCTCGATGATATCCTCATTTTTTCTGTCTCCCTGAAGCAACATGTAGAACACGTTCGAGAGGTACTTCGACGTTTGTCCCAGAACCACCTGTACGTTAAGCTCGAGAAGTGCTCTTTTCACCAGAAAAAGATGGAATTCCTGGGCTATGTGATCAGTGGCACTGGAATATTCATGGATCCGGCCAAGGTACAAGCCATTCAAGTTTGGACTCAACCTTCTGATATAAAGTCCCTACAACGATTTTTGGGGTTTGCTAATTTTTATCGGCAATTTATACCCCATTTTTCTCAACTCACGGCTCCCTTAACTCGACTAACTAGCAGTAAGACGCTTTTTGTCTGGAATACACAAGCAACCAAGGCTTTCAACGTCTTGAAACAAGCCTTCAGTACTGCTCCCATTTTGCGTCATCCTAATGACGAAGTGCCTTACATAGTAGAAGCCGACGCTTCCGATCTTGCCGTGGGTGCTGTCCTTTTGCAAATGGAACCAGAATCCGGTGTGGAACACCCTGTGGCATACTTTTCCCGCAAGCTCACGCCTAGCGAACAGAATTATGCAGTAATCGAGAAAGAACTATTGGCAATAAAAACTGCATTCGAAGAGTGGAGACATAATCTCCTTGGAGGCCGGCATTCTGTGGAAGTACGTACAGACCACCGAAATTTACAGTACTTAAAGTCTCTTCAGTGCCGCACCTCTCGCCAAGCCCGATGGGCCTTTTTTTTCTCCCACTATGACTTCCATATCACATACATCCCCAGTGCTCGCAATGTAAAGGCCGATGCCTTGTCCCGATCCTTGGAGGTAGAAGCTAGAAAGCAGTACAGGGAGGAGCCAATTATATCCCCAAAGCATTTCTTATACACCTTATCACCTTATCTCCAGAAGATTCTACAAGACACTAGTACCGATCCTGATCGGGAAGGCCTCATGAGGAATCCTCAGGTAACTGAAGAGAATGGACTACTTTTCTTCCGGAACAGGCTATATGTTCCCACAACCTCTCTTCGAGCTCTTGTGCTTCAGGGGTTTCACGACTCCCGAGTTGGTGGCCATCGTGGTATCGGAGCAACTCGAGAATTAATATCCAGACAGTTCTGGTGGCCAGGTTGGGCCCATGATATTGAACGTTACGTAAAGAGTTGTCCTGTGTGTGCCCAGGTGAAGATTCCTAGGAAGAGGCCCCTAGGGTTGCTTCATCCCACCGAGATTCCTCCTTACCCTTGGCACACCATAGCAGTTGATTTCATCGTAGAACTCCCTCCGTCTGAAGAATATACCTGCATTATGGTTGTGGTGGACTGCTTTTCCAAAGCAGCACATTTTGTTCCGTTCCTTAAAATACCAACCGCTACTCAGATGGCATCGGCATTTCTTCTGGAGATATACAGGTTACACGGACTGCCGCAAAAGATTATATCCGACCGAGGGTCTCAATTCCTGTCATCTTTTTGGAGTCAATTGTGCAGTCATCTCGGCATCCATCGTCCACTCAGTTCTGGTTATCATCCTCATACCAACGGCCAGACTGAGAGGACTAACCAGACTCTGGAACAATATCTTCGCTGTTTTGCCAATGCCACTCAATCTAACTGGAAGTCCCATCTGGTTTTTGCCGAGGTCTCCTATAACAATACCGTTCATTCAGCTACGGGCCTGAGTCCGTTTTTCTGTTTGTCTGGCTTACATCCTAAATTGGTACCCTTTTGTCCTGTACCTTCTAGTACGGTTCCCTCCGCTGATTGGCTCGTCACTTCCATTCAGGATCAACACTCCTTGGCTCACAGTACTTTGGCGGAAGTACAGGCACGGATGAAGCGACAGTCTGATAAGGGAAGGACACCTGAACCTGCTTTCCAGGTTGGGGATCTAGTTTGGTTGTCCTCCAAACATCTCCCCATTCGTAATTTACCCACCAAATTGGCTCCCCGATACTTTGGCCCTTTCAGGATCACTAAACGCCTGTCTTCTGTGGCTTTCCGTTTGCAATTGCCTCAAACTTGGCGGGTGCATCCGGTTTTTCACGTCTCCCTGTTGAAGCCATATGTGGTGGACACGTTTGGCCGTTCTGCCCCTCGTCCCGCACCTGTTGTTGTCCAGGGGTCTCCCGAATTCGAGGTACAGGAAATTTGCGATTCTCGCTTCAGGCGAGGAGTGCTCCAGTATTTGGTGGACTGGAAGGGTTACCCAGCCTGTGATAGAACTTGGGAACCACGCAGTTATGTGCATGCCCCCCGCCTGATCCGTGATTTCTATCGCCGCTTTCCGTGGAAACCAGGGGCTCCTGGGCCTTCTGGGAGGGAGCATAGTGTCACCACCTCCACCTCACTTACCTGTCGGAGGGGGCACGGTTATGGATTCCGACGCGCCCCATCCTGGCGCTGTTATCCCCGATACCGGTTGGGGGGTTCGCGGTTGGCCTGCGCATGCGCGGAAGACCGCATCTTGGTCTTCGCGCATGCGCAGTCCTCGAGACGCTTGGGAAGCCACAAGCTTGCTTCCCAAGCCTCGTTTCGGACGCGGCAGCACTCGGGGAAAACACGGCTTGCGTTCCAAGCCTCCCGAGTGCTGCCGGTCTTATTTAAGGCGCATGATCCTGAAACTCACCGCGTCTCAATGCGGTTTGTTTCACGGATCGTGTCTTCGCTCCTGAAGCCTCGCTGCTTCAGCTCCAGTCCTTGCCAGCTCCAGCCTGCTCTCCTGTCCTTGCCTGCTCAGCCAGCCCTTCAGTCCTCACCTGCTCCAGCCTGCCCTCCATTCCTTGCCTGCTACAGCCTGCCCTACAGTCCTTGCCTGCTCCAGCCAGCCCTTCAGTCCTCACCTGCTACAGCCTGCCCTTCAGTCCTCACCTGCTCCAGCCTGCCCTCCATTCCTTGCCTGCTCCAGCCTGCTCCAGCCTTGTTCTACTGTTGTGCCCGCTACTGTCTTGCTCTACTGCCTCGCCTTCCAAGACTTGCCTGCCTCCTCCAGTTATTTGCATCCTCTGGGAACACCACGGCATTCCGTCCGCAATTCTATCTTGCTACTCTGCTCCAACACTGCAAGGTGCACTTTAGTGGCGTTGGGAGCTGGTCCACCTCTAACCCTGTTGACTCTAGGGGAAGGGGTGTGCTGGTTTCTCGCGTCTCATATTCTTCAATCACCTGTCGGACAGCCTGGCGACCTCACCAAGAACAACTACCGGAAGCCCAGGTACTCAGCGCCCAAGAGACGCAATCTTTAACAGCCACACTTAGTCAGAACTGTGAACATTAGCCTATGCCAGACCCATACTAGATTGTGAGTCTTAGCAATGTCATACTTTGTAAGAATTGTGAACATTAGCCTACGCCAGACCCCTACTAGATTGTGAGTCTTAGCAATGTCGTACTTGGTCAGAATTGTGAACATTAGCCTGCCCCAGACCCAGACAGGATTGTGAATGTTAGCAATGCCACACCTCTTTAGAACTGTTAATATTAGTCTGCATAACCTCTAGATAGGATTGTGAATGTTAGCAGTGCCACACTTTGTTAGAATTGTGAAAATTAGCATATTCCAATCCCATAATAGATTGTGAGTGTTAGCAATGCTGCACTTGGTTAGAATTGTGAACATTAGCCTGCACCGGACCCATACTAGATTGTGAGTTTTAGCAATGACGTACTTGGTTAGAATTGTGAACATTAGCCTGCACTAGACCCAGACAGGATTGTGAATGTTAGCAAGGCCACACTTAGTTAGAACTGTGAATATAATTGTGCATCACCTCTAGATAGGATTGTGAATGTTAGCAGTGCCACACTTAGTTAGAATTGTGAACATTAGCCTACACCAGATCCATACTAGATTGTGAGTGTTAGCAATGCTGCACTTGGTTAGAATTGTGAAAATTAGCCTTTGCCGGACCCAGACAGGGTTGTGAATGCTAGCAATGCCACACTTCATTAGAATTGTCAACATTAGCCTGCCCCAGACCCAGACAGGATTGTTAATGTTAGCAATGCCACACTTAGTTGGAATTGTGAACATTAGCCTTTGTTACATCCAGATAGAATTGTGATTGATAGCAATGCCACACTCAGTTAGAATTGTGAACATTAGCCTGCATTACAAATAGATAGGTATTGGATGGTTAGCAATGCCACACTCCGTTAGAACTGTGAGCATAAGCCTGTATCACATCTAGATAGGATTGTGAATGTTAGCAATGCCACACTTAGAACTGTGAACATTAGCCGATGCCAGACCCATACTAGATTGTGAGTCTTAGCAATGTCATACTTGGTTAGAATTGTGAACATTAGCCTACGCCAGACCCCTATTAGATTGTGAGTGTTAACAATGACACACTTTGTTAGAATTGTCAACATTAGCCTGCTCCAGACCCAGACAGGATTGTGAATGTTAGCTATGCCACACTCAGTTAGAATTGTGAACATTAGCCTTTGTCACAACGAGATAGGATTGTGATTGTTAGCAGTACCAAACTCAGAATTGTGAACATTAGCCTGCATCACATCTAGATAGGTTTGTGATGGTTAGCAATGCCACACTTAGAACTGTGAACATTAGCCTATGTCGCACCTAGATAGAATTGTGATTGTTAACAATGCCACACTCAGTTAGAATTGTGAACATTAGCCTCCCTCCCGCTTCCCGAACAGCCCACCACCTCTGATAGGCTCATTGTCTGCCGTTGGCTGGGTGTAGCGACCCGCTTGTTGGCACCTGCTTCCATTTACATCAGGGAAGCAGGTGAATATTGCCTTGTTTGTAGCTCCATTTTGGAGTTTAACATGACAAAAAGTGCTTCCCTGCCCGTTCATTATCCTCCCACCAGCCTTCCCTTACTCGTCTCCCACTCCCTCCAGCCTACCGACCCGCACACTGCCTCCAATTGGCAGACTCATCGGGTCTTAACTGACCCTCCCAGGGCAGCTGTCTGCCCTGCAGCCTCCACGGATAAGGGCCCCAAGGTAAAGGGCAGCTCAAACAGAGGAGACTCCGGAAAGTGTCAGCAGGTGTCCGCAGGGGAAGCCATTGAAGCCAGCAACTAGGTGTCAACCAGCAGCAACCCAAAAGTCAGTGTAGCATAGGTGGGGAGAATAGAAATTACTCAATTCCCGAAAACCCTGCCACTCAACATCAGCCTATCTCTGAACTGTGAATGTTAGCAATGCTGTTAGATTTGTTAACACTTAGGTTTGTAAACAGTAGCCTGTGTCACTTATAGACAGGATTGTGAGTGTTAACAATGCCACTCTTCATTAGAATTGTCAACATTAGCACACCCCAGACCCAGACAGGATTGTGAATGTTAGCAATGCCACACTCACTTCGAATTGCGAACATTAGCCTTTGTCACATCGAGATAGGTTTGTGATGGTTAGCAATGCCACACTTAGTCAGAACTGTGAACATTAGCCTATGCCAGAACCATACTAGATTGTGAGTCTTAGCAATGTCATACTTGGTAAGAATTGTGAACATTAGCCTACGCCAGACCCCTACTAGATTGTGAGTCTTAGCAATGTTGTACTTGGTCAGAATTGTGAACATTAGCCTGCCCCAGACCCAGACAGGATTGTGAATGTTAGCAATGCCACACCTCTTTAGAACTGTTAATATTAGTCTGCATAACCTCTAGATAGGATTGTGAATGTTAGCAGTGCCACACTTTGTTAGAATTGTGAGAATTAGCATATTCAAGTCCCATAATAGATTGTGAGTGTTAGCGATGCTGCACTTGGTTAGAATTGTGAACATTAGCCTGCACCGGACCCATACTAGATTGTGAGTGTTAGCAATGACGTACTTGGTTAGAATTGTGAACATTAGCCTGCACCAGACCCAGACAGGATTGTGAATGTTAGCAAGGCCACACTTAGTTAGAACTGTGAATATAAGTGTGCATCACCTCTAGATAGGATTTTGAATGTTAGCAGTGCCACACTTAGTTAGAATTGTGAACATTAGCCTACACCAGATCCATACTAGATTGTGAGTGTTAGCAATGCTGCACTTGGTTAGAATTGTGAAAATTAGCCTTTGCCGGACCCAGACAGGGTTGTGAATGTTAACAATGCCACACTTCATTAGAATTGTCAACATTAGCCTGCCCCAGACCCAGACAGGATTGTGAATGTTAGCAATGCCACACTTAGTTGGAATTGTTAACATTAGCCTTTGTGACATCCAGATAGAATTGTGATTGATAGCAATGCCACACTCAGTTAGAATTGTGAACATTAGCCTGCATTACAAATAGATAGGTATTGGATGGTTAGCAATGCCACACTCCGTTAGAACTGTGAGCATAAGCCTGTATCACATCTAGATAGGATTGTGAATGTTAGCAATGCCACACTTCATTAGAATTGTGAACATTAGCCTAGGCCAGACCCATACTAGATTGTGAGTGTTAGCAATGATGTATTTGGTTAGAATTGTGAACATTAGCCTACACCAGACCCAGACAGGATTGTGAATGTTAGCAAGGCCACACTGAACATTAGCCTACACCAGACCCATACTAGATTGTGAATGTTAGCAATGCTGCACTTGGTTAGAACTGTGAATATAAGCCTGCATCACCGCTAGATAGGATTGTGAATGTTAGCAGTGCCACACTTCATTAGAATTTTTAACATTAGCCTACACCAGACCCATACTAGATTGTGAGTGTTAGCAATGCTGCACTTGGTTAGAATTGTGAACATTAGCCTGCACCGGACACAGACATGATAGTGAATGTTAGCAAAGATGCGCTTGGTTAGAATTGTCAACATTAGCCTGCCCCAGACCCAGACAGGATTATTATTGTTAGCAATGCTACACCTGGTTAGAATTGTGAACATTACCCTGCACCAGACCCAGAAAGGATTGTGAATGCTAGCAATAACACACTTAGTCAGAACTGTGAACATAAGCCTGTGTCGCATATAGATAGGATTGTGATTGTTAGCAATGCCACACTCAGTTAGAATTGTGAACATTAGCCTACGCCATACCCATACTAGTTTGTGAGTTTTAGCAATGCCGCACTTGGTTAGACTTGTGAACATTAGCCTGCGCCGGACCCAGATAGGATTGTGAATGTTAGCAATGCCACACTTAGAACTGTGAACATTAGCCTACGCCAGACCCATACTAGATTGTGAGTCTTAGCAATGTCATACTTGGTTAGAATTGTGAACATTAGCCTATGCCAGACCCCTACTAGATTGTGAGTGTTAACAATGACACACTTTGTTAGAATTGTCAACATTAGCCTGCCCCAGACCCAGACAGGATTGTGAATGTTAGCTATGCCACACTCAGTTAGAATTGTGAACATTAGCCTTTGTCACAACGAGATAGGATTGTGATTGTTAGCAGTACCAAACTCAGAATTGTAAACATTAGCCTGCATCACATCTAGATAGGTTTGTGATGGTTAGCAATGCCACACTTAGAACTGTGAACATTAGCCTATGTCGCACCTAGATAGAATTGTGATTGTTAACAATGCCACACTCAGTTAGAATTGTGAACATTAGCCTCCCTCCCGCTTCCCGAACAGCCCACCACCTCTGATAGGCTCATTGTCTGCCGTTGGCTGGGTCTAGCGACCCGCTTGTCGGCACCTGCTTCCATTTACATTAGGGAAGCAGGTGAATATTGCCGTGTTTGTATCTCCATTTTGAAGTTTAACATGACAAAAAGTGCTTCCCTGCCCGTTCATTATCCTCCCACCAGCCTTCCCTTACTCGTCTCCCTCTCCCTCCAGCCTCCCGACCCGCACACTGCCTCCGATTGGCAGACTCACCGGGTCTTAACTGACCCTCCCAGGGCAGCTGTCTGCCCTGCAGCCTCCACGGATAAGGGCCCCAAGGTAAAGGGCAGCTCAAACAGAGGAGACTCCAGAAAGTGTCAGCAGGTGTCCGCAGGGGAAGCCATTGAAGCCAGCAACTAGGTGTCAACCAGCAGCAACCCAAAAGTCAGTGTAGCATAGGTGGGGAGAATAGAAATTACTCAATTCCCGAAAACCCTGCCACTCAACATCAGCCTATCTCTGAACTGTGAATGTTAGCAATGCTGTTAGATTTGTTAACACTTAGGTTTGTAAACAGTAGCCTGTGTCACTTATAAACAGGATTGTGAGTGTTAACAATGCCACTCTTCATTAGAATTGTCAACATTAGCACACCCCAGACCCAGACAGGATTGTGAATGTTAGCAATGCCACACTCACTTCGAATTGCGAACATTAGCCTTTGTCACATCGAGATAGGTTTGTGATGGTTAGCAATGCCACACTTAGTCAGAACTGTGAACATTAGCCTATGCCAGACCCATACTAGATTGTGAGTCTTAGCAATGTCATACTTGGTAAGAATTGTGAACATTAGCCTACGCCAGACCCCTACTAGATTGTGAGTCTTAGCAATGTCGTACTTGGTCAGAATTGTGAACATTAGCCTGCCCCAGACCCAGACAGGATTGTGAATGTTAGCAATGCCACACCTCTTTAGAACTGTTAATATTAGTCTGCATAACCTCTAGATAGGATTGTGAATGTTAGCAGTGCCACACTTAGTTAGAATTGTGAACATTAGCCTACACCAGATCCATACTAGATTGTGAGTGTTAGCAATGCTGCACTTGGTTAGAATTGTGAAAATTAGCCTTTGCCGTACCCAGACAGGGTTGTGAATGCTAGCAATGCCACACTTCATTAGAATTGTCAACATTAGCCTGCCCCAGACCAAGACAGGATTGTGAATGTTAGCAATGCCACACTTAGTTGGAATGGTGAACATTAGCCTTTGTCACATCCAGATAGAATTGTGATTGATAGCAATGCCACACTCAGTTAGAATTGTGAACATTAGCCTGCATTACAAATAGATAGGTATTGGATGGTTAGCAATGCCACACTCCGTTAGAACTGTGAGCATAAGCCTGTATCACATCTAGATAGGATTGTGAATGTTAGCAATGCCACACTTAGAACTGTGAACATTAGCCGACGCCAGACCCATACTAGATTGTGAGTCTTAGCAATGTCATACTTGGTTAGAATTGTGAACATTAGCCTACGCCAGACCCCTACTAGATTGTGAGTGTTAACAATGACACACTTTGTTAGAATTGTCAACATTAGCCTGCCCCAGACCCAGACAGGATTGTGAATGTTAGCTATGCCACACTCAGTTAGAATTGTGAACATTAGCCTTTGTCACAACGAGATAGGATTGTGATTGTTAGCAGTACCAAACTCAGAATTGTGAACATTAGCCTGCATCACATCTAGATAGGTTTGTGATGGTTAGCAATGCCACACTTAGAACTGTGAACATTAGCCTATGTCGCACCTAGATAGAATTGTGATTGTTAACAATGCCACACTCAGTTAGAATTGTGAACATTAGCCTGCCCCAGACCCAGACAGGATTGTGAATGTTAGCAATGCCACACTTAGTTGGAATTGTGAACATTAGCCTTTGTGACATCCAGATAGAATTGTGATTGATAGCAATGCCACACTCAGTTAGAATTGTGAACATTAGCCTGCATTACAAATAGATAGGTATTGGATGGTTAGCAATGCCACACTCCGTTAGAACTGTGAGCATAAGCCTGTATCACATCTAGATAGGATTGTGAATGTTAGCAATGCCACACTTCATTAGAATTGTGAACATTAGCCTAGGCCAGACCCATACTAGATTGTGAGTGTTAGCAATGATGTATTTGGTTAGAATTGTGAACATTAGCCTACACCAGACCCAGACAGGATTGTGAATGTTAGCAAGGCCACACTGAACATTAGCCTACACCAGACCCATACTAGATTGTGAATGTTAGCAATGCTGCACTTGGTTAGAACTGTGAATATAAGCCTGCATCACCGCTAGATAGGATTGTGAATGTTAGCAGTGCCACACTTCATTAGAATTTTTAACATTAGCCTACACCAGACCCATACTAGATTGTGAGTGTTAGCAATGCTGCACTTGGTTAGAATTGTGAACATTAGCCTGCACCGGACACAGACTTGATAGTGAATGTTAGCAAAGATGCGCTTGGTTAGAATTGTCAACATTAGCCTGCCCCAGACCCCGACAGGATTATTATTGTTAGCAATGCTACACCTGGTTAGAATTGTGAACATTACCCTGCACCAGACCCAGAAAGGATTGTGAATGCTAGCAATAACACACTTAGTCAGAACTGTGAACATAAGCCTGTGTCGCATATAGATAGGATTGTGATTGTTAGCAATGCCACACTCAGTTAGAATTGTGAACATTAGCCTACGCCATACCCATACTAGTTTGTGAGTTTTAGCAATGCCGCACTTGGTTAGACTTGTGAACATTAGCCTGCGCCGGACCCAGATAGGATTGTGAATGTTAGCAATGCCACACTTAGAACTGTGAACATTAGCCTACGCCAGACCCATACTAGATTGTGAGTCTTAGCAATGTCATACTTGGTTAGAATTGTGAACATTAGCCTACGCCAGACCCCTACTAGATTGTGAGTGTTAACAATGACACACTTTGTTAGAATTGTCAACATTAGCCTGCCCCAGACCCAGACAGGATTGTGAATGTTAGCTATGCCACACTCAGTTAGAATTGTGAACATTAGCCTTTGTCACAACGAGATAGGATTGTGATTGTTAGCAGTACCAAACTCAGAATTGTAAACATTAGCCTGCATCACATCTAGATAGGTTTGTGATGGTTAGCAATGCCACACTTAGAACTGTGAACATTAGCCTATGTCGCACCTAGATAGAATTGTGATTGTTAACAATGCCACACTCAGTTAGAATTGTGAACATTAGCCTCCCTCCCGCTTCCCGAACAGCCCACCACCTCTGATAGGCTCATTGTCTGCCGTTGGCTGGGTCTAGCGACCCGCTTGTCGGCACCTGCTTCCATTTACATTAGGGAAGCAGGTGAATATTGCCGTGTTTGTATCTCCATTTTGAAGTTTAACATGACAAAAAGTGCTTCCCTGCCCGTTCATTATCCTCCCACCAGCCTTCCCTTACTCGTCTCCCTCTCCCTCCAGCCTCCCGACCCGCACACTGCCTCCGATTGGCAGACTCACCGGGTCTTAACTGACCCTCCCAGGGCAGCTGTCTGCCCTGCAGCCTCCACGGATAAGGGCCCCAAGGTAAAGGGCAGCTCAAACAGAGGAGACTCCAGAAAGTGTCAGCAGGTGTCCGCAGGGGAAGCCATTGAAGCCAGCAACTAGGTGTCAACCAGCAGCAACCCAAAAGTCAGTGTAGCATAGGTGGGGAGAATAGAAATTACTCAATTCCCGAAAACCCTGC
Organism: Ambystoma mexicanum; assembly: GCF_040938575.1. Taxonomy (NCBI): domain Eukaryota; kingdom Metazoa; phylum Chordata; class Amphibia; order Caudata; family Ambystomatidae; genus Ambystoma; species Ambystoma mexicanum. The sequence continues at coordinate 1,402,342,402 of NC_090935.1, read as the reverse complement.
CACTCAACATCAGCCTATCTCTGAACTGTGAATGTTAGCAATGCTGTTAGATTTGTTAACACTTAGGTTTGTAAACAGTAGCCTGTGTCACTTATAAACAGGATTGTGAGTGTTAACAATGCCACTCTTCATTAGAATTGTCAACATTAGCACACCCCAGACCCAGACAGGATTGTGAATGTTAGCAATGCCACACTCACTTCGAATTGCGAACATTAGCCTTTGTCACATCGAGATAGGTTTGTGATGGTTAGCAATGCCACACTTAGTCAGAACTGTGAACATTAGCCTATGCCAGACCCATACTAGATTGTGAGTCTTAGCAATGTCATACTTGGTAAGAATTGTGAACATTAGCCTACGCCAGACCCCTACTAGATTGTGAGTCTTAGCAATGTCGTACTTGGTCAGAATTGTGAACATTAGCCTGCCCCAGACCCAGACAGGATTGTGAATGTTAGCAATGCCACACCTCTTTAGAACTGTTAATATTAGTCTGCATAACCTCTAGATAGGATTGTGAATGTTAGCAGTGCCACACTTAGTTAGAATTGTGAACATTAGCCTACACCAGATCCATACTAGATTGTGAGTGTTAGCAATGCTGCACTTGGTTAGAATTGTGAAAATTAGCCTTTGCCGGACCCAGACAGGGTTGTGAATGCTAGCAATGCCACACTTCATTAGAATTGTCAACATTAGCCTGCCCCAGACCAAGACAGGATTGTGAATGTTAGCAATGCCACACTTAGTTGGAATGGTGAACATTAGCCTTTGTCACATCCAGATAGAATTGTGATTGATAGCAATGCCACACTCAGTTAGAATTGTGAACATTAGCCTGCATTACAAATAGATAGGTATTGGATGGTTAGCAATGCCACACTCCGTTAGAACTGTGAGCATAAGCCTGTATCACATCTAGATAGGATTGTGAATGTTAGCAATGCCACACTTAGAACTGTGAACATTAGCCGACGCCAGACCCATACTAGATTGTGAGTCTTAGCAATGTCATACTTGGTTAGAATTGTGAACATTAGCCTACGCCAGACCCCTACTAGATTGTGAGTGTTAACAATGACACACTTTGTTAGAATTGTCAACATTAGCCTGCCCCAGACCCAGACAGGATTGTGAATGTTAGCTATGCCACACTCAGTTAGAATTGTGAACATTAGCCTTTGTCACAACGAGATAGGATTGTGATTGTTAGCAGTACCAAACTCAGAATTGTGAACATTAGCCTGCATCACATCTAGATAGGTTTGTGATGGTTAGCAATGCCACACTTAGAACTGTGAACATTAGCCTATGTCGCACCTAGATAGAATTGTGATTGTTAACAATGCCACACTCAGTTAGAATTGTGAACATTAGCCTCCCTCCCGCTTCCCGAACAGCCCACCGCCTCTGATAGGCTCATTGTCTGCCGTTGGCTGGGTCTAGCGACCCGCTTGTCGGCACCTGCTTCCATTTACATCAGGGAAGCAGGTGAATATTGCCTTGTTTGTAGCTCCATTTTGGAGTTTAACATGACAAAAAGTGCTTCCCTGCCCGTTCATTATCCTCCCACCAGCCTTCCCTTACTCGTCTCCCTCTCCCTCCAGCCTCCCGACCCGCACACTGCCTCCAATTGGCAGACTCACCGGGTCTTAACTGACCCTCCCAGGGCAGCTGTCTGCCCTGCAGCCTCCACGGATAAGGGCCCCAAGGTAAAGGGCAGCTCAAACAGAGGAGACTCCAGAAAGTGTCAGCAGGTGTCCGCAGGGGAAGCCATTGAAGCCAGCAACTAGGTGTCAACCAGCAGCAACCCAAAAGTCAGTGTAGCATAGGTGGGGAGAATAGAAATTACTCAATTCCCGAAAACCCTGCCACTCAACATCAGCCTATCTCTGAACTGTGAATGTTAGCAATGCTGTTAGATTTGTTAACACTTAGGTTTGTAAACAGTAGCCTGTGTCACTTATAGACAGGATTGTGAGTGTTAACAATGCCACTCTTCATTAGAATTGTCAACATTAGCACACCCCAGACCCAGACAGGATTGTGAATGTTAGCAATGCCACACTCACTTCGAATTGCGAACATTAGCCTTTGTCACATCGAGATAGGTTTGTGATGGTTAGCAATGCCACACTTAGTCAGAACTGTGAACATTAGCCTATGCCAGACCCATACTAGATTGTGAGTCTTAGCAATGTCATACTTGGTAAGAATTGTGAACATTAGCCTACGCCAGACCCCTACTAGATTGTGAGTCTTAGCAATGTCGTACTTGGTCAGAATTGTGAACATTAGCCTGCCCCAGACCCAGACAGGATTGTGAATGTTAGCAATGCCACACCTCTTTAGAACTGTTAATATTAGTCTGCATAACCTCTAGATAGGATTGTGAATGTTAGCAGTGCCACACTTTGTTAGAATTGTGAGAATTAGCATATTGCAGTCCCATAATAGATTGTGAGTGTTAGCGATGCTGCACTTGGTTAGAATTGTGAACATTAGCCTCAGCCAGACCCATACTAGATTGTGAGTCTTAGCAATGTCATACTTGGTAAGAATTGTGAACATTAGCCTACGCCAGACCCCTACTAGATTGTGAGTCTTAGCAATGTTGTACTTGGTCAGAATTGGGAACATTAGCCTGCCCCAGACCCAGGCAGGATTGTGAATGTTAGCAATGCCACACCTCTTTAGAACTGTTAATATTAGTCTGCATAACCTCTAGATAGGATTGTGAATTTTAGCAGTGCCACACTTTGTTAGAATTGTGAGAATTAGCATATTCCAGTCCCATAATAGATTGTGAGTGTTAGCGATGCTGCACTTGGTTAGAATTGTGAACATTAGCCTGCACCGGACCCATACTAGATTGTGAGTGTTAGCAATGACGTACTTGGTTTGAATTGTGAACATTAGCCTGCACCAGACCCAGACAGGATTGTGAATGTTAGCAAGGCCACACTTAGTTAGAACTGTGAATATAAGTGTGCATCACCTCTAGATAGGATTGTGAATGTTAGCAGTGCCACACTTAGTTAGAATTGTGAACATTAGCCTACACCAGATCCATACTAGATTGTGAGTGTTAGCAATGCTGCACTTGGTTAGAATTGTGAAAATTAGCCTTTGCCGGACCCAGACAGGGTTGTGAATGTTAGCAATGCCACACTTCATTAGAATTGTCAACATTAGCCTGCCCCAGACCCAGACAGGATTGTGAATGTTAGCAATGCCACACTTAGTTGGAATTGTGAACATTAGCCTTTGTGACATCCAGATAGAATTGTGATTGATAGCAATGCCACACTCAGTTAGAATTGTGAACATTAGCCTGCATTACAAATAGATAGGTATTGGATGGTTAGCAATGCCACACTCCGTTAGAACTGTGAGCATAAGCCTGTATCACATCTAGATAGGATTGTGAATGTTAGCATGCCACACTTCATTAGAATTGTGAACATTAGCCTAGGCCAGACCCATACTAGATTGTGAGTGTTAGCAATGATGTATTTGGTTAGAATTGTGAACATTAGCCTACACCAGACCCAGACAGGATTGTGAATGTTAGCAAGGCCACACTGAACATTAGCCTACACCAGACCCATACTAGATTGTGAATGTTAGCAATGCTGCACTTGGTTAGAACTGTGAATATAAGCCTGCATCACCGCTAGATAGGATTGTGAATGTTAGCAGTGCCACACTTCATTAGAATTTTGAACATTAGCCTACACCAGACCCATACTAGATTGTGAGTGTTAGCAATGCTGCACTTGGTTAGAATTGTGAACATTAGCCTGCACCGGACACAGACATGATAGTGAATGTTAGCAAAGATGCTCTTGGTTAGAATTCTGAACATTAGCCTGCACCGGACCCAGACAGGATTGTGAATGTTAGCAATGTCACACTTCATTAGAGTTGTCAACATTAGCCTGCCCCAGACCCAGACAGGATTATTATTGTTAGCAATGCTACACTTGGTTAGAATTGTGAACATAAGCCTGTGTCGCATATAGATAGGATTGTGATTGTTAGCAATGCCACACTCAGTTAGAATTGTGAACATTAGCCTACGCCATACCCATACTAGTTTGTGAGTTTTAGCAATGCCGCACTTGGTTAGACTTGTGAACATTAGCCTGCGCCGGACCCAGATAGGATTGTGAATGTTAGCAATGCCACACTTAGAACTGTGAACATTAGCCTACGCGAGTCCCATACTATTTTGTGAGTCTTAGCAATGTCATACTTGGTTAGAATTGTGAACATTAGCCTACGCCAGACCCCTACTAGATTGTGAGTGTTAACAATGACACACTTTGTTAGAATTGTCAACATTAGCCTGCCCCAGACCCAGACAGGATTGTGAATGTTAGCTATGCCACACTCAATTAGAATTGTGAACATTAGCCTTTGTCACAACGAGATAGGATTGTGATTGTTAGAAGTACCAAACTCAGAATTGTAAACATTAGCCTGCATCACATCTAGATAGGTTTGTGATGGTTAGCAATGCCACACTTAGAACTGTGAACATTAGCCTATGTCGCACCTAGATAGAATTGTGATTGTTAACAATGCCACACTCAGTTAGAATTGTGAACATTAGCCTCCCTCCCGCTTCCCGAACAGCCCACCGCCTCTGATAGGCTCATTGTCTGCCGTTGGCTGGGTCTAGCGACCCGCTTGTCGGCACCTGCTTCCATTTACATTAGGGAAGCAGGTGAATATTGCCGTGTTTGTAGCTCCATTTTGGAGTTTAACATGACAAAAAGTGCTTCCCTGCCCGTTCATTATCCTCCCACCAGCCTTCCCTTACTCGTCTCCCTCTCCCTCCAGCCTCCCGACCCGCACACTGCCTCTGATTGGCAGACTCACCGGGTCTTAACTGACCCTCCCAGGGCAGCTGTCTGCCCTGCAGCCTCCACGGATAAGGGCCCCAAGGCAAAGGGCAGCTCAAACAGAGGAGACTCCAGAAAGTGTCAGCAGGTGTCCGCAGGGGAAGCCATTGAAGCCAGCAACTAGGTGTCAACCAGCAGCAACCCAAAAGTCAGTGTAGCATAGGTGGGGAGAATAGAAATTACTCAATTCCCGAAAACCCTGCCACTCAACATCAGCCTATCTTTGAACTGTGAATGTTAGCAATGCTGTTAGATTTGTTAACACTTAGGTTTGTAAACAGTAGCCTGTGTCACTTATAGACAGGATTGTGAGTGTTAACAATGCCACTCTTTATTAGAATTGTCAACATTAGCACACCCCAGACCCAGACAGGATTGTGAATGTTAGCAATGCCACACTTAGTCAGAACTGTGAACATTAGCCTCTGCCAGACCCATACTAGATTGTGAGTCTTAGCAATGTCATACTTGGTAAGAATTGTGAACATTAGCCTACGCCAGACCCCTACTAGATTGTGAGTCTTAGCAATGTTGTACTTGGTCAGAATTGGGAACATTAGCCTGCCCCAGACCCAGGCAGGATTGTGAATGTTAGCAATGCCACACCTCTTTAGAACTGTTAATATTAGTCTGCATAACCTCTAGATAGGATTGTGAATTTTAGCAGTGCCACACTTTGTTAGAATTGTGAGAATTAGCATATTCCAGTCCCATAATAGATTGTGAGTGTTAGCGATACTGCACTTGGTTAGAATTGTGAACATTAGCCTGCACCGGACCAATACTAGATTGTGAGTGTTAGCAATGACGTACTTGGTTAGAATTGTGAACATTAGCCTGCACCAGACCCAGACAGGATTGTGAATGTTAGCAAGGCCACACTTAGTTAGAACTGTGAATATAAGTGTGCATCACCTCTAGATAGGATTGTGAATGTTAGCAGTGCCACACTTAGTTAGAATTGTGAACATTAGCCTACACCAGATCCATACTAGATTGTGAGTGTTAGCAATGCTGCACTTGGTTAGAATTGTGAAAATTAGCCTTTGCCGAACCCAGACAGGGTTGTGAATGTTAGCAATGCCACACTTCATTAGAATTGTCAACATTAGCCTGCCCCAGACCCAGACAGGATTGTGAATGTTAGCAATGCCACACTTAGTTGGAATTGTGAACATTAGCCTTTGTGACATCCAGATAGAATTGTGATTGATAGCAATGCCACACTCTGTTAGAATTGTGAACATTAGCCTGCATTACAAATAGATAGGTATTGGATGGTTAGCAATGCCACACTCCGTTAGAACTGTGAGCATAAGCCTGTATCACATCTAGATAGGATTGTGAATGTTAGCAATGCCACACTTAATTAGAATTGTGAACATTAGCCTAGGCCAGACCCATACTAGATGGTGAGTGTTAGCAATGATGTATTTGGTTAGAATTGTGAACATTAGCCTACACCAGACCCAGACAGAATTGTGAATGTTAGCAAGGCCACACTGAACATTAGCCTACACCAGACCCATACTAGATTGTGAATGTTAGCAATGCTGCACTCGGTTAGAACTGTGAATATAAGCCTGCATCACCTCTAGATAGGATTGTGAATGTTAGCAGTGCCACACTTCATTAGAATTTTGAACATTAGCCTACACCAGACCCATACTAGATTGTGAGTGTTAGCAATGCTGCACTTGGTTAGAATTGTGAACATTAGCCTGCACCGGACACAGACATGATAGTGAATGTTAGCAAAGATGCGCTTGGTTAGAATTCTGAACATTAGCCTGCACCGGACCCAGACAGGATTGTGAATGTTAGCAATGTCACACTTCATTAGAATTGTCAACATTAGCCTGCCCCAGACCCAGACAGGATTATTATTGTTAGCAATGCTGCACTTGGTAAGAATTGTGAACATTAGCCTGCACCGGACCCAGACAGGATTGTGAATGTTAGCAATGCCACACTTAGTTAGAATTGTGAACATTAGCCTGCGTCACATCGAGATAGGATTGTGATTGTTAGCAATTGTCACGACTCCTGCCCTTGGGCTGGGGTGCCAGTACCTCCATCAGGGATGCAAGGGCCTGGACATTTACCCCCAGGCTCACTTGGAGTCAGTCCTGGCGCTTTTGGCACCAGTCTCATATGAAAAGCCAATAATCTGGGACATAAGGGAATTTGTACAACAACATGGATGCTCCCACATGGCTCAGTTCCATAACTGAGCCATGTGGTCTAGCATTTTGGGTGTGTCAGGCCCAGGGACACCTGGGATACCTGCAGGCTACATAAGCCACACTCGGATTGCAGAACACGCTTCACTTCGCTCTGCTTGCTGCAGCGTGACATTCACGGTGGTTAGCTGGAATCTTCCTCCGCTCACCGGACCAGATCCTGCAAGAACAAAGAGAAGACACCATTAGTAGTCGCGTACCTTTTGGAATCAGCACTCGTACTCCGCTCCTGGATCCCAAACAGTAAACATCTCAGCGGATCTTGCTCCATCAAGAGAACTGCTACCTGAGAAAAGAAACAGAGAAAACAAACATCAGTAAGCATTTATTCTTCACTTTCAAAAAGCACTCGCTTACCTGCATAGATCGGCTTCCAAATCCGGCAGAAGAACAGAAAGGCTGGTTCCAACTTAGAGTGCCAGTAAGCGGTTCGCTCACCACAACTCACTGCTCTCCATCTTCTTGGCACACGTATTCCGGATCACCACCGCAGCCTGCAAGAAAGACAATATAACAGGTTAGCACAAGAACAGCATATAGCGCCACGCTTCGCGCTTTCTTACCATCTCGTGCACAACTGCGCGACATCACGAGGACAGCATCCCCACCTATAAACAAAGGAAGAACTAAATAGAGACTACTACAAAAACAAAGAACACACAGTCAATACAGACTCACCTGAAAAATTGAGTTGCAGCAGGCCTGGTCTCCGTAGAGTCGCTCCAGTGAAGTAACTAGGCAACGACAAGCCAATCTCAATGCACCCCTGCACCAAGTGGCTGGATGGAGAGTGCACCTTATCAAGAAGCAAGGTGAGAAGTGTGCCAGGGGGTTTCTGGGCCAAAGGAGACAACCAAGCTAAAATCTAACTATTGTGTTTCAGACCTGGTCTCCAGTCGCACAAAGGTCCAAAGAAAGAGGTCCAAGGGTGAAACAGTTCGGGCTGGGTGGCGCCCCCGTGGATACTAGGTGAGCGTTACAGAACGTGAAGCCTCACAATACAAAATCCACCTGGGCGTCATGGAAACCTCTGAGACCGACCAGCTAGCACAGCTGTTGGGGCAATTACGCGCAGAAGTGCATACAGCCAGACAGGAGACCAATGCATTGCGGAGGGAGTTGATTGTGTCAAAGGAACAGACTGACGAGCTGAGTAGACAGCTCCTCCAATCACAGGCCGGCCAAGCTCCATTGCCTGGGAACGCTTCATCAATGTCCACACCAGCGACCAATCCTGTACAAATCACTCTCCCTGGAGCTGTTCCATTAGCCCCACTGGAACGTTTTACGGGGACCCTAGAAAATATGCCACCTTCATGAACCAGTGTCGACTTCGTTTTTTTTGCAGACCTGGAGCTTTTCGTAATGATCAGTCGTGAGTTGCCTTCATGTTGTCTTATTTTAGTGGCAGTGCTGCAGACTGGTCAGTATCTTTTGTCAGTCAGGACGATCCTCTGTTAGGAGATTTTGGGGGTTTCCAGTACGAGTTGGACAAGCTTTTCGCCCGTCGTACTCATGGACAGGCAGTGGATAATGAACTCTTGTCTCTTTGTCAAGGAAACCAGGACCTACTAACCTATATAGCAACCTTTAACAGGCTCGTGGTCGAAGCAGGGTGGCCGGAGGAGAAAAGGACCACGTTATTTCATCGGGGTCTACGGGGAGAGTTAAAGGACGTACTTGCCCAAGTAGTGGATCGGCCGAAAGACTGTGGAGAGTTCATCAACCTTGTGGTTCCACTTGATCACAGGTTGCAAGACCAAAGGGCAGATCGGAACAGGCCTGACGTTCGCCCACTGTTCGTGCGGCCTAAAGTACAGATTCCACGAGCAATGGGTAATTCAGTGGAGCCAATGCAACTGGGAGGGGTGAGACCGCCTTTAACTAAGGCGGAAAGAGATAAAAGAAGGGAACTGCAGTTATGTTTATACTGCGGAAAAGCAGGTCATTTTCTCAAATAGTGTCCAGTAAAACCTCCAAGGAGAATAAGGAGACCACGAGTGAAGAGTCAGAAAACTACCAAGCTCGGCAAATGTAGGGGTCCATTTGTCGAGCGAAGAAAATCAACTACAGACCTCCCATTTTGCTCTGCCCGTGATTCTAATCAACCACCAACAACTGTCTAAGATGCATTCCGTGGATGCGTACATCGACAGAGGAGCAGTTGGGAATTATATGGACCAGGATCTAGCAGCAAAGATGGGGCTCTCCCTATGTCCTAAGCCGACCACTGAAACAGTAACCACAGTAGATGGTACAGAAATCTCTTCTGGCCCAGTATCCCAGTGCACTAAAGTCCTAACCCTTCTGTGTCAAGATGGCCACTGGGAATCGATTGCCTTCCATCTCATCAAAGCGCCTCAGTTCTGGTTGATCCTCGGGATGCCGTTGTTGGTTGCACACAATCTGCTTATAGATTGGCGTGCTCAGGAACTGGTGTTCTCGAAGGGCTGTCTCCGCATGTGCTATCCCAAGGAAAGTAAGGCAACGACTATCAGTCCCTCAGTCACTAGAACCGCAGCAATGACCCTGGGGGTGGTTGGTACTCTACAGAGTGAATATCAGGACTTTCAGAATGTGTTTCAAAAAGAGCAAGCTAACACCCTACCACCACACAGGCCTTATGATTGCCAAATCAATCTGGTACCAGGAGCTCAAATCCCTTGTAGCCGAATCTATGCACTCACGGAACTTGAAAACCAACATTTGAAAACCTACCTTGAGCAATATCTGGCTAATGGCTTTATTCGCCCCTCAAAGTCACCAGCAGCATCCCCTTTATTCTTCGTACCAAATAAGGAAGGAGATTTGAGGACTTGCATTGACTTTCGTGCACTGAACCAAATCACCATAAAGAATCATTACCCCCTGCTACTTATTCCGGAATTGCTGGACCAGGTCAAAGATGCCCAAATCTATACAAAGTTAGATCTTTGAGGAGCATACCATCTCGTCCGAGTTAAAAAAGTAGATGAATGGAAGACTGCGTTTCACACCAAATATGGCCTATACGAGTACCAGATAATGCCATTTGGCCTTTGCAATGCCCCCACTGCATTCCAGTATTTCATGAACAATGTCCTGATAGAGCTGATTGACGTCTGCACTCTGGTCTATATAGACGATATTCTGGTATACTCGGCCTCGCAACAAGACCACGTGAAGCATGTCCGATCTGTCCTTGCGGAACTCCGCCTGCATCATCTCTATGCCAAACTTGAGAAATGTTCATTTCATGTCAACGAGGTGGAATTCTTCGGCTTCATTCTCACTCCAAAAGGAATCCAAATGGATTTGCATGAAGTCGATGCCATCCTAAACTGGCCAGCTCCAAACTCATTCAAGGGAATCCAGAGCATGTTGGGCTTTGCAAATTTTTACCGCCGATTCATTCCAGGATTTTCTGAAATAGTGCATACAATCACATCTTTATTGAGAAAGTGCAAAACGAAGTTCCAGTGGACGGAGGAAGCGGAAAAGGCCTTTCAGAAACTCAAGGTGAGATTTACCTCTGCCCCGATTTTACGACACCCGCGACCGGATCTACCATACATGGTGGAAACAGACGCCTCCAGTATGGCAATGGGTGCAGTTCTTTCACAAAGGGACCCACAAACTGGCCAACTGCACCCGGTAGCCTCCTGGTCCCGTAAATTCTCACCACCAGAACTCAATTATGCTCTCACTGATAAGGAGCTTCTAGCTATCCAATCAGCCTTTAAGGCCTGGCGACACTATCTTCTCGGTGCCAGACACACTATCACTGTAATAACAGACCACCGGAATCTGCAATACCTAAAGACTGTCAAGGTCCAATCTTCACGACAATTACGTGGGGTCTTTTTCTTCGCAGAATATGATTATGTAATCACTTTTCGGCCAGGAGTCGTGAATGGAAAAGCTGATGCCCTATCCCGCATGGGTACGGATGAACTGGTATATACAACCCCCGATCCCGCAGCTATCATTCCGACTGAAGAGGTCCTAGGCATTACCACCATGATGACTCAAGATGAATTGAGGCCTGAGATCCAACACGAGATGACTCCCAAGTTGTTACAGGAATGGGATTCATGAGGAGAACCCTACACAATCAATGACCAACTACCATACTTTGGAAGCCGTTTGTTTATTCCCACAAAAGAGCTTCAGGTCCAAGTAATCTCAGGATATCATGACTCGTTATTGGAGGGCCACCCCGGAATTGCGAAAACGTTAGCCAAAGTAAAGCGAAATTACTGGTGGCCCACGTGGCGTAAGGAAGTTATCCAATTTATCACTTCATGTGGGGTCTGTGCACAAAACAAATCATCAAAGCAGAAACCAGCTGGGCTCCTCAAACCATTAGACATTCCACCTGCACCCTGGCACACTTTGTCTCTTGATTTTATCACTGATTTACCACCCAGTCAAGGATACAATACCATTCTCGTGGTAGTAGACTTGTTTTCAAAGATGGCCCACTTTCTGCCATTTAGAGGGTTCCCAAAGCATCCAGCCTGGCAAAGGTTTTCCTTGAACACATCATACGCCTTCACGGGTTCCCGTCTGTGTTGATCTCAGACTGAAGTACCCATTTTGTGTCCAACTTCTGGAGAAAATGCAGTGCAATGGCTCAAATAGACATCAGACTATCCGCTAGCCATCACCCCCAGACAGATGGTCAAACAGAGAGAACGAACCAAACGCTCGAACAGTACCTACGCTGCATGTTACACCAAGTTGAAGGAAACTGCAAAGACTTACTATGGGTAGCTGAGTATGCATATAACAATTCCCTGCACAGCAGTACGAGGCAAACCCCATTCTTCACAATCTATGGCAGACACCCACGCACTTCCGAACTGGACATTCCAACGACACTGGAGATGCCGGCCATTGAAACCTTACACACCATCATTTCTCAGGCCTTCACAAGTGCTGTCAAACACCTACATCAAGCCAAGGACCGGCAGAAGAAATACGCAGATCAACATTGTGAGAAAGCCCCAAACTACCAGGTGGGGGATGAAGTTTGGTTAGCTTCAAAACATGTGCTTATTAAAGGGACTCAGACATTTTTCCCACAGTATTTGGGACCTTTCACCATCACGGCTATCATAAAGCCAGCTGCAGTGAAACTGGCCTTGCTGGCTAACATGCAGATCCATCCAGTGTTCCATGTGTCTCTCTTAAAACCAGTCCAACCAAGGACACGAATAACCATTCCACCTGAACCAATAATGGTAGATGAGAAACCAGAGTTTGAAGTCAAAAACATCCTGGACTCAAAGTATGTCAGAAGGAAACTACACTATTTAGTGGATTGGAAGGGGTATGGCCCACAGGACTGGACATGGGAGCCTTATGATTATATCCACGCTCCTCGCTTGATTCAGAGTTTTCATCGGGATTACCCTACCAAGCCCGGACCAGAGACAAGGATCACCTTGAGAGGGGCCTTGGGGGAAGAGTGCTGTCACGACTCCTGCCCTTGGCCTGGGGTGTTAGACCATGTGAGCTGCACCAAGCTGCACCAAGTACATCCATCAGGGCCTCAAGGGCCTGGACATTTGCCCCCAGACTCACTTGGAGTCAGCCCTGGTGCTTTTGGTGCCAGGCTCATATGAAAAGCCAATAATCTGGGCCCATAAGGGCATTTGTACAACAACATGGATGCTCCCACATGGCTCAGTTCCATAACTGAGCCATGCGGTCTAGCATTTTGGGTGTGGCAGGCCCAGGGAAACCTGGGATACCTGCAGGCTATATAATCCACGCCTGGATTGCAGAAAACGGTTTGCGTTGCTGTGCTTGCTGCAGCGTGACGTTCACCGTGGTCAGCTGGAATCTGGCTTCGCTCGCCGGACCAGATCCTGCAAGAACAAAGAGAAGACACCATTAGTATTCGCTTACCTTTTGGAATTAGCGCTTGTACTCTGCTCCTGGATCCCGAACAGTCAACATCTCGGCGGATCTCGCTCCAACAAGGAAACTGCTACCTGAGAAAAGAAACAGAGAAAAGAAACATCAGTAAGCTTTTATTCTTCACTTTCAAAAAGCACTCGCTTACCTGCATAGATCGGCTTCCAACTCCGGGCGAAGAACAGTAAGGCTGGTTCCACCTTAGAGTGCCAGTAAGCGGCTCGCTCACCACAACTCACCGCTCTCCATCTTCTTGGCACACGTATTCCGGATCAACACCGCAGCCTGCAAGAAAGACAATATAACAGGTTAGCACAAGAACAGCATATAGCGCCACGCTTCGCGCTTTCTTACCATCTCGTGCACAACTGCGCGACATCACGAGGACAGCATCCCCACCTATAAACAAAGGAAGAACTAAATAGAGACTACTACAAAAACAAAGAACACACAGTCAATACAGACTTACCTGAAAAATGGAGTCGCAGCAGGCCTGGTCTCCGTAGAGTCGCTCTAGTGAAGTAACTAGGCAGCGACAAGCCAATCTCAACGCACCCCTGTAACGAGTTGCAGGACGGAGAGCGCACCTTATCAAGAAGCAAGGTGAGAAGTGCGTCAGGGAGTTTCTGGGTCCATATGGGAAGAGTGCCCCAGGCCAAAGAAGACAACCAAGCTAAAATCTAACTACTGTGTTTTAGACCTGGTCTCCAGTCGCACAAGGGTCCAAAGGAAGAGGTCCAAGGGTGAAAAAGTTTGGACTGAGTGGTGCCCCCGTGTATACCAGGAGAGCGTTACAGCAATGCAACACTCAGAACTGTGAACATTAGCCTACGGCAGACCCATACTAGATTGTGAGTCTTAGCAATGCTGCACTTGGTCAGAATTGTGAACATTAGCCTGCGCCGGACCAAGATAGGATTGTGAATGTTACCAATGCCACACTTCGTTAGCATTGTCAACATTAGCCTGCCCACGACCCAGACATGATTGTGAATGTTAGCAATGACAAACTTCATTAGAATTGTCAACATTAGGCTGCCCCAGACCCAATGCTGCACTTGGTTAGAATTGTGAACATTAGCCTGCACCGGACCCAGACATGATTGTGAATGTCACCAATGCCACACTTAGTTGGAATTGTGAACATTAGCCTTTGTCACATCGAGATATGATTGTGATTGTTATCAATACCAAACTCAGAATTGTGAACATTAGCCTGCGCCGCATCTAGATAGAATTGTGATTGTTAGCAATGCCACACTCAGTTAGAATTGTGAACATTAGCCTACGCCAGACCCATACTAGATTGTGAGTCTTAGCAATGCCGCACTTGGTTAGAATTGGGAACATTAGCCTGCGCTGGACCCAGATAGGATTGTGAATGTTACCAATGCCACACTTCGTTAGCATTGTCAACATTAGCCTGCCCAAGACCCAGACAGGATTGTGAATGTTAGCAATGCCACATTTAGTTAGAACTGTGAATATAAGCCTGCATCCCCTCTAGATAGGATTGTGAATGTTAGCAGTGTCACACTTCATTAGAATTGTCAACATTAGCCTGCCCCAGACCCAGACAGGGTTATGATTGTTAGCAATGCTGCACTTGGTTAGAATTGTGAACATTATCCTGCCCCAACCCAGACACGATAGTGAATGTTAGCAATGCCACACTTAGTTGAAATTGTGAACATTAGCCTACGCCAGACCCAGACACGATTCTGAATGTTAGCAATGCCACACTTCATTAGAACTGTGAATATTAGCCGGCATCACATTTAAATAGGGTTGTGATTGTTAGAAATGCCACACTGAGTAGGAATTGTGAACATTAGCCTATGCCAGACCCAGACAGGATTGTGAATGTTAGCAATGACACAATTCATTAGAATTGTGAACATTAGCCTATACCAGACCCATACTAGATTGTGAATGTTAGCAATGCCGCACTTAGAATTGTGAACATTAGCCTGCACCAGACCCAGACAGGATTGTGAATGTTAGCAAGGCCACACTTAGAACTGTGAATATTAGCCTGCCCCAGACCCAGATAGAATTGTGAATGTTAGCAATGCCACACTTTGTTAGAATTGTGAACATTAGCCTGCCCCAGACCCAGACAGGATTGTTAATGTTAGCAATGCCACACATAGTTAGAACTATGAATATTAGCCTGCATCACCTCTAGATAGGATTGTGAATGTTAGCAATGCCACACTTCATTAAAATTGTGAACATTAGCCTACGCCAGACCCAGACAGGATTGTTATTGTTAGCAATGCCACACCTAGTTGTTATTGAGAACTATAGCCTGACCAGATCCACACTAGATTGTGAGTGTTATCAATGCCGCACTTCGTTAGAATTGTGAAAATTAGCCTATGCCAGACCCAGACAGGATTGTGAATGTTACCAATGCCACACTTCGTTAGCATTGTCAACATTAGCCTGCCCAAGACCCAGACAGGATTGTGAATGTTAGCAATGCCACATTTAGTTAGAACTGTGAATATAAGCCTGCATCCCCTCTAGATAGGATTGTGAATGTTAGCAGTGTCACACTTCATTAGAATTGTCAACATTAGCCTGCCCCAGACCCAGACAGGGTTATGATTGTTAGCAATGCTGCACTTGGTTAGAATTGTGAACATTAGCCTGCCCCAACCCAGACATGATAGTGAATGTTAGCAATGCCACACTTAGTTGAAATTGTGAACATTAGCCTACGCCAGACCCAGACACGATTCTGAATGTTAGCAATGCCACACTTCATTAGAACTGTGAATATTAGACGGCATCACATTTAAATAGGGTTGTGATTGTTAGAAATGCCACACTGAGTTGGAATTGTGAACATTAGCCTATGCCAGACCCAGACAGGATTGTGAATGCTAGCAATGCCACAATTCATTAGAATTGTGAACATTAGCCTATGCCAGACCCATACTAGATTGTGAATGTTAGCAATGCGGCACTTGATTAGAATTGTGAACATTTGCCTGCACCAGACCCAGACAGGATTGTGAATGTTAGCAAGGCCGCACTTCGTTAGAATTGTGAAAATTAGCCTATGCCAGACCCATACTAGATTGTGAATGTTAGCAATGCGGCACTTGATTAGAATTGTGAACATTTGCCTGCCCCAGACCCAGACAGGATTGTTAATGTTAGCAATGCCACACATAGTTAGAACTATGAATATTAGCCTGCATTACCTCTAGATAGGATTGTGAATGTTAGCAATGCCACACTTCATTAAAATTGTGAACATTAGCCAAGCCAGACCGAGACAGGATTGTGATTGTTAGCAATGCCACACCTAGTTGTTATTGTGAACTATAGCCTGACCAGATCCACACTAGATTGTGAGTGTTGGCAATGCCGCAACTGGTTAGAATTGTGAACATTAGCCTGCACCAGACCCAGACAAGATTGTGAATGTTAGCAATGCTGCACTTAGTTAAAATTGTGAACATTAGCCTGCACCAGACACAGACAGGATTGTGAATGTTAGCAAAGCCACACTTTGTTAGAATTGTGAATATTAGCCTGCCCCAGACCCAGACAGGATTGTGATTGTTAGCAATGCCACACCTAGTTGTTATTGTGAACTATAGCCTCACCAGATCCACACTAGATTGTGAGTGTTAGCAATGCCGCACTTAGTTAGAATTGTGAACATTAGCCTGCACCAGACCCAGACATGATAGTGAATGTTAGCAATGCCACACTTAGTTGGAATTGTGAACATTAGCCTGCACCAGACCCAGACAAGATTGTGAATGTTGGCAATGCCACACATAGTTAGAACTATGAATATTAGCCTGCATCACCTCTAGATAGGATTGTGAATGTTAGCAATGCCACACTTGGTTAGAATTGTGAACATTAGCCTGCACCAGACCCAGACAAGATTGTTAATGTTGGCAATGCCACACATAGTTAGAACTATGAATATTAGCCTGCATTAAATCTAGATAGGATTGTGAATGTTAGCAATGCCACACTTGGTTAGAATTGTGAACATTAGCCTGCACCAGACCCAGACAAGATTGTGAATGTTAGCAATGCCACACATAGTTAGAACTATGAATATTAGCCTGCATCACCTCTAGACAGGATTGTGAATGTTAGCAATGCCACACTTCATTAAAATTGTGAACATTAGCCTACGCCAGACCCAGACAGGATTGTGATTGTTAGCAATGCCACACCTAGTTGTTATTGTGAACTATAGCCTCACCAGATCCACACTAGATTGTGAGTGTTAGCAATGCTGCACTTGGTTAGAATTGTGAACATTAGCCTGTCCCAGACCCAGACAGGGTTATGATTGTTAGCAATGCTGCACTTGGTTAGAATTGTGAACATTAGCCTGCACCGGACCCAGACATGATAGTGAATGTTAGCAATGCCACACTTAGTTGGAATTGTGAACATTAGCCTGTGCCAAACCCTTACAGGATTGTGAATGTTAGCTATGCCACACTTGGTTAGACTTGTAAACAATAGCCTGTGTCACTTCTTGATAGGATTGTGAATGCCACCAATGCTGCACTATTAGATTTGTGAACATTAGCCCGCTCCAGACCCCAACAGGATTTTTTTTTTTTTAAAATTTGGTTTTATTGGTTTTAACAAAGGAACAAACAA
Organism: Ambystoma mexicanum; assembly: GCF_040938575.1. Classification (NCBI taxonomy): domain Eukaryota; kingdom Metazoa; phylum Chordata; class Amphibia; order Caudata; family Ambystomatidae; genus Ambystoma; species Ambystoma mexicanum. The sequence goes on along the minus strand of NC_090935.1, from coordinate 1,402,324,689 downwards.
GATGGAATACATATTACATGTTTCACCATAGTAGGCATATGTTTGCAGAACAAGGAAGATATATTTGTTGTTAAAAGAAGAACAGGCATAGTTATGCAGCATATGTTACATTGGGTACCTCAAAGTATATCCATCTTAGTCTAACGAACCCTACCCTCCCCCCTCCCCCCTCCCTTCCTTGATTGAGCACACATCCATTAAAGTTTGTGAAAGCATGGGGATTTCCAAAGTGTTTTATTCAGAGCTCCATTGCGTGGTCGGTCAGGTGCTACTTATTACAGAGTCTCTTCCATTGTTTTCTGTCGAGTGTTGCCTTTCCATCAGGGTCCGATAGATTCCTCCGATTGGAGCCCAGAGTCTGTTATGAGATATTTATTTTTAAAGTCCATCCATAGAGCTTCGCATTGGGCGGCTTTGCCGTGCAGGGAGGCGGTTATTGTCTCCATTAAATAGATGTTTGTGGCTGGGGCGATCCATTCCCACTTACCGGGCGTCGTTGTGGATTTCCATTTAATCACTAAGAGGGCCCTGGCTGCGAGCAGTAAGTAGGGGGTCAAGCCTTTCACTCTGGTCCATTCATCTTCATCTTTTTCGAGGCCAAACAGTATTAGGTAGGGATCGGGATCTCTTTGGATACCTTCTATTTCTTTAATCCACCCCAGGACCTCGTTCCAGAATACTTTGATGTGTTGGCAGCCCCACCACATGTGCCAATAATTGGCTATTTCTCCGCATTCCCTCCAGCATGTTGGACTCATTGTCTGGGACATTTTGGAAAGTCTAAGGGGGTCGTATTGCCATCTGTGTAGCAGTTTGATGGCATGAAGCTTGTATTGACTTAAAATGGACGTTTTGGAGGCTGCCTTACACATTGTTTCCCATAGGTTGGAATGCATTTCTTCCCCAAAGTCTTTTTCCCATCTCTTCCGCAGGGGTTGCGTTGACCCGTTTCCCGCCGCTATTAATTCTTGGTACATTGCGGATATGAGGCCTTTCATCTCGGATTTAGAGTCAAGGAGTTTCTCAAATGGGGTGAGATCTCTGTTTAGTTTGTCTCTCCATTCTGCCTTCGTTAAGACCCCTTTCAGTTGGATGTACTGGAATGTAGATAGGGTGCCTATACCCAGCGCTTCCGTTAGATCTGGTAAAGTGATAAACGCGTCTTTTTTCTGTAGCTGTCCTACTCTCTCCAAGCCTGCCTCGTACCATGCTTGGAATCTGCCCACATCAGGTATGTGGTTGTTTATGCCAGGTGACCATAAGTGGCTGAGCGGGGATGGCCAGGTGGTGATTTTGCACATTTCTTTGCCTGTGCGCCAAATACTCCATATAGTGCTTAAGATAGGGTGGCCCTTGATTTTTCGTTGAACCCTTTTGTGCGGGGTCCAAAGCCATTCCGATACCGTGGCAGGCGACAGATAATGATTGTCCAGTTAGTATGGTCTCTAAGGTGTGGGATCAGGACGCGCAGCTGAGCGGCTTTGTAGTAGGTTCTCAGGTCAGGAAGCCCGACTCCTCCCTTGTCCTTGGGGAGCGTTAGTGTGTTGTATGGGATTCTTGGTTTCTTCCCCTGCCATATGAATCTTACCATGATCTTTTTGGCTTCAATAAAAAACTCTTTGGGTATCTCAACCGGTAGCATTTGGAATGGATACAGGAAACGGGGAAGGCATACCATCTTAACTGCATTGATTCGTCCAAGCCAGGAGATCGTGAGTTTCTCCCATTTTTTGAGGTCGGCTGCGAATCGCTGGAAGAGCGGAGGAAAATTGGCTTCGAAAAGATCGTCCAGGGTTTTGGTGATCTGTATGCCCAGATATTGTAGTGTGGCATGTTCGAGCTTGAGGCCCAACGGGAGGAACTTGGCGTTATTAACTTCTGCGGTTCCCTGAAGGGGGAACAAAATGGACTTGGTCCTATTTACCTTAAACCCCGAGAATTGCCCATATTCATCCATTAATTTGAGGGCATGAGGGATGGACTCTGTGGGGTTAGTTATGTGGAGGAGAATGTCATCTGCATAGAGGGCGGCTTTGTACTCTGTTGGCCCTAGCCGCATCCCCTCTATCAAAGGGTCCGCTCTCATCTTTTGTGCCAGGGGTTCTAGTGAGAGTGCAAATAGAATTGCGGAGAGGGGGCATCCCTGTCTAGTCCCGCGATGCAGTTCGAACCATCTGGAGTATTCCCCGTTAACGAATATCGCTGACATGGGGGATGTGTATAATACTCGTATTCCCTTTCTAGTTCTCGGGCCTATTCCCACTTTCTGCAGGACTGCTCCCAGAAAATCCCACTCCACTCTATCAAAGGCCTTCTCGGCATCAATCGATAGTAGGACAGGGTCGCCAGGGAGGTCATGGGCCGTATGGATGAGGTGTAGTGTTTTGCGCATGGAATCAGCTCCCTGTCTCCCCAGTATAAACCCAACCTGGTCTGGGTGGACCAGGCGGGGCATTAGCCTTTCCAGTCTGGCAGCTATTACCCTAGCATAGATTTTGGCGTCGAGATTGAGGAGGGAAATGGGACGGTATGATCCACAGCACTTGGGGTCTCTCCCTTCCTTGGGGATCACTGTTATAAGCGCTCTTTTAAAGGAGGCTGGAGCCACACCTGTTTCTATGATTTCATTAAATAGTTCCGTTAGGAAGGGTGTTAGTTGGTTGCTGAAAGTTTTATAGAATCCAGCAGTGTAACCATCTTCCCCTGGGGACTTGCCGAGCGTTAACCTTTTAATTGCATCATGGATCTCCTGTTCACTAATGGGGGAGTCGAGGAGCTCGGTGTCAGCCTGCGTTATTGTAGGCATAGTGATCGGGGATAAGTAAGCGGTTATGTCTAACTGGCCAGAGGTTATTTCGGAGGTGTAGAGTTTCTCATAGAATTGGCAAAGGATTCCGGGATGGTGTGGGGGGTCTGGGAAAAGGGGACAGAGTCATCCAGATTTTGGTCACCCTGCGCTCTGTCCTTTGTTCTCTGAGCCTGGCAGCTAGTAGAGCATCGGCCTTGTCTCCTTTTTCGTAAAATTTCTGTTTTAAAAACTGCAGTTTGCGTACTACTTGGTCGCGCTCTAACAGCCTAAGTTCTTCCCTTTTCTGTTGGGCTATTTTCATTCTGTCTGGGTCTACCTCTGGGTCTTCCCTTATCTCACCCTCCAATTGACATATTTCGGTCCGTAGCCTATGTTCTATAATCTTCCGCTCCCTTTTCTTGGAGGACCCCTCTCGCATCAGAATGCCTCTCCATGTGGCCTTCCCTGCCTCCCATACCATTTGTTTGGAGACCTCCCCATTATTATTTATTTTAAAATATTCGTCAATTTCGGTCTCCATGGTGGTTTTGAAGACCTGATCTTTCCAAAGAGACTCGTTACATCGCCACTTTCCTCCGTTGACAGGTAGGTCCGCCCAATTGATATCAGTCAGAACCATGTCGTGGTCGGACCAGGTTATCGGGACTATGTCGGATTGCTGTGTCGTGGTTGTGAGAGCACTTGAGAGATATATATAGTCAATCCGTGTAAATGTGTGATGGGGGTTTGAGTAGAAGGTATATCCGCTTTCGGTGGGGTGTATGAGTCTCCACACGTCCTTCATGTCGTATAGAGCCATCATTGCAGCCAATTCGGTGGGCTCTCTCTTGTTTTGTTGTCTCGCTTCAGGTCTGCCTGGCTTCCAATCCTTGTACGGGTCAGCCCATTGATTAAAGTCTCCTCCCAGGATGATATGCCCTGTGGCTTCTAGCATTATTTTAGGGATCGTTTTCTCAAGGAATGCGACCTGACCAGTGTTGGGTGCGTATACGGTGGCAATAGTCACCTGAGATTTTGCTATTTTGCCCGTTATGAGCAGGGCACGGCCCCCAACGTCGGACCATGTTTTATCCACTTCAAAGGTAATTCCTTTCTTGAGTAGAATTCCAACACCGCCTCTTCTGAGGGGGCCCGAACCCCAAAACTCGAGGCCTCCTCGCTTCCCCAGGATGCTCCGCTCCTCGCCCCTAGCATACTTGGTCTCCTGCAGGAGGAGTATGTCAATATTGGATCTACGAAATTCCCTAAGGACCAAGGATCTTTTAGTCGGGGAGTTCAAGCCTTTCACATTAATAGTCCCGACCCTGAGTGAGTCTCTCACCATGTGTTCGTCAGATGTCGTCATTGTTAGGTACTTTTAGAGGATCGCTCACTTCAGGTGGCCAGACCGGTGTTTGATTCTTCCCTCCCGTGCCTTTGGTATTAAAGCAAATTCGTTCAGATGTTGGTGCTACTGTTCTCAAGTTCCTCTTTTCCCTTCCCCCCTTCCCCCCCTCTCCCTGAGTTGATGGTGTTCAAGTGAACCCAAGAACTGAAAATGCGCCATTTTAGGCGCTTTGACGGCGTCCAATTCGGACTTGGTGGAAATGTTCAGTCCAGTATTGGACCACCAGTGGAGACCGTTACATCCCGGTCCGGTTCGAATATACTACCATAACATACCATTGAGCCCCCTTATCCCCCAGCCCCCCCCCAACATACTTTAATTCAACAATAACATTAAAAAGGAAACAAAGGTGTAACGATACGTGTGCACTCCGGCTTTTTTCTTCAGTAGCTCATTTCCCTCCTACTTCAGGAGGGGGTTTTGCGGCTGAGCGCCGTCGTCCAGCAAGTGAGCTCCTCCCTCTGTGACGATGGATGGTCGTTTCGGAACATTTGCAGGCGTGGGTTGCAGTCAGTTGGCTTGCAAGGTTCTTGAGATTCTCTTTCATTTTCCATTCTCGGGCGTATTGTTTGGTCGCATGTATTTCCTTGATCCTTTCACTCTTTTCCTTCTACTTCTAGGACCCTGAAGTTCCCATTGCATTACCGCTTGTTCATGCCCGTCCCTTTCACCTCCTCTAGGGGCCGTTCCGAGGATGTCCGCAATGCAGTCCTTGATCTCTTGCTCTGATCGAAGGACAATCTTCGAGCTACCGTGTTCAAATGTGAGGGAGAAAGGATATCCCCACCTGTATCTTGTGCCCTGTTCCTTGAGCCACTTCGTCAGGGGGCTGCAGAGGCGCCTCAGTGCCAGTGTAAGTGAGGATAGGTCCTGGAAGATGGTGATTTGCGCACCTCCCAGTGTAAGCGAGTCCCCGGATCTGGCCTTCATCAGGATCCTGTTCCTGTCCTGGTATCGGTGAAACTTTGCTAGGACAGAGCGTGGTCCACCAGGGGGCCCACCTGCCCTGTGTATCCGCTCCATTTTAGGTTCATCTATCTCCTCGTCTGCCATTAAGATCTTTATGATGTTGTGTATTGTGGTTTTGAGTGAGTCCTCAGTTTCCCCCTCAGATTCCGGAATTCCGAAAAAGCAGAGGTTGTTCCTTCTCTCTCTGTTTTCCAAGTCATCCATTTTGAGGCGTATCTCCTCTTCCCTTTGTTCGATGTTACGAATCCTCGTGTCCATTTGGGCTTCAAGGGTGTCAATCGAGGCCTGATTGTTCTCCACACCTTCTAACCTCTCCTCGAAATTGTCCATTCTCTGGGTGATCCTGTCGATTTTACCGCCTAGGTTGGCTTCAAGTGACTTTATCTCACTTAGCAATGCAGCAATGTCCCCTTTGGTGGCGGCGGCTCCCGCTTCCGCGGGGTCTGTTGACATTGTTGCTTTCTGTTGAGGATTCGGGGAGGATGGGGCGTAGGTGTATTTGGCGAGCCTACTTTTTGCGCTCATGGGGTGGGTCCCAGATCAGAGGAGGCACACGCCCCGTAGTCGGGGGCCTTACCCTCTTTGTCGGAGCGTGGGTGCCCACCTAGCAGGTTGTCCTTGAGAATCCAAGGCACAGGGGACAGCACATTGGAGGGAGACAATCCACGTTGTTTGTATTCCGCGAGGCGAGGGCAGGGTGTGGTGTCTCAGGCAAAGTCTTGGGTGGGGGTATCCCCCAAAGGAGTGTCTTCGTCTGATTTGGGTGCTTGTTGCAGGGTTAATAGCAGATGAAGGCTGGTGGAGGTAACGGTGCAATAAGGGTGACAGCCCTTGACGGCGCTTCTGGGTGCTTCGTGGTGTGGCAGGAATCAAGGGAAAGCGTTGGCGAGGATCGTATGCTCACTGATGGCCTTGATGCACAGTGTCTTATAGGTGGGGTATCTATTCAATCGTGAGGCCTTTGTGCTTTATTGTCTCCTTTCCTCTCCCCTCTCCCCTCCCCTTTCCTTTATTTGGGGAATTGCGCTGTTTCCGCACAATCAGGTGAGTGTTGAGGGGTGGATGGGTCCGTGAGCAGATCTCCTCTTTGTCCCGCGTACTCCTCCTCGAGCGCGAGTCTCTGGCGGGTCTCTGGAGCCGCGCCCGCAGGGCCTCTCGCGCAATACGCGGTCCCTCGGTGAGAGGAGAGGCGGCGCGCAGCTCCAGCTTCCCGCGACCGCTGGGGTGAAGGGGGGCACGGGGCGATTGCAGCTCACAGGGAGTGTTGGAAGGGGGGAGACGGCCGCGTACCTTTCTCCCTCCACGTGACCCAGTGGGCGCTTCCTTCAGCGCGGGCACTGGCAGCACAGCGCCGGGTGTGGTGTCAGCGTCTCCGCTCACGGGTAGAAAGCTGCCGTCACAGGGGGAGAGGCAGAGGAGGCTCCACCAGTCCCGGAGGTCCGAGGCCTGCCACTCGTTGCTGCTCAGGGTACCGGAGCGCCGCGGGGCCGTCACACGTCACACGCGTTGAAAGGCACTTTTCTCAGCCTTCCGAGCTCCGTTTTGGATCGGATTTTTTGCCGGCATGGGGGGGTGATCTGACTACTGCTCCACTATTTTGTTCGTGGGGGGGGGGTCCCAAGGAGGGGGCTCAGTCCGCCTTATGGACCTACGGTGTCGGAGCTCACACAGAGGGAGGATCCATCCGTGCGCCCCCTGATGGCCAGTCCCCAACAGGATTTTGAATGTTAACAAGGCCACACCTCCGCACTTAGTTGGAATTGTGAACATTAGCTTGCCCAGATCTATACTAGACTGTGAATGTTAGCAACGCCACATCTAGTTAGATTTGTAAACAGTATCCTGTGTCACTTCTAGATAAGATTGTGAATGTTAGCAATGTCACACTTAGTAGTCTTTTGAACATTAGCCTGCACAAGACCCAGACAGGATTCTGAATGTTAACAATGCCACACTTCTGCATTTAGTTAGAATCATGAAACTTAGCCTGCCCCAGACCCATAGTAGATTGTGAATGTTAGCAGTACCATACTTAGCTAGAATTGTGAATATTAGCCTGTGCCGAACCCAGACAGGATTATGAATATTGGCAATGCCACACTCAGTTAGAAGTGTGAACATTAGCCTGTGCTAGACCCTGTTAGGATTATGTCCGATAGCCTGAGTTGCGTCTTGATAGAAATGCAAATGTTGGCATGTCCAACACTTGGCTGGAGCTGTGAACATTAGCCTGAATCACATGTGGATAGAAAGGCAAATGTAAATGTTACCATGCCCCACACGTGTACAACTGTGTACCCTGCTTTGCTGCTCCCCATGATGTTGCTATATATCTGTATCCCCCTAATGTCGCTGTAAGCCCAGCCCCATGTTTCTATGTGTCCGTGTGTCGCTCCCTGTTCCCTGCCACCCTGTTCACGTGCATGGTCTCGGGCGCTTTAAAGATAACCATTATATCACATCACTACGCTCACTCTACTATTCACCATCATTCAACTAGAACACAACTATACCACTGACTAATTCGGCCTAGCTGTTCACATATGAATACAACCCCATGAACACCTCATCACCCGAACAAAACGTAGCTAGCCAAGCACATTTGGACCTAGTTGCTCACATATGTGTCCTTCAGGTCTAACACAACCAGAGCCCAGACTGGGTGTCCACCCACCAGACTCCACACATCCAACTGATATCTTCAGCACCACACCTAACGCTAGGATGCAGCTACCATCCGGCAATTACATCAGCTGCACCCATATCTGGTGCATCCATGCACCCTAAGACACTCTCTCTCTCTACTGACCAGAACTACCGTTCCCGAGGGCCTTCAACCTACCAGCACTTTGAGGTCATACCAATGATATATAGAGCGCTATATAAATGCCAAGTAACACAACATAACATAACATTTACACATTGTTCATTGCACAGTACTATTATTCTTCATTAATACATTATTAACATGATCATTTTTAATGTATTTTAAACATTGTTTGATCAAATATAATCTGTCTTAACGTTTGTAAAATGATATAACTTCTTTTAATTATCCTACACATTGTGTGTATATAAATATGGAAATGGCCAAAGTGGCTGACAAACCAAATTAAATTTAATACTGATGATATTCCTCTGTGAACCATTAATTATCGGTTCTCTAAATTGGCACAAATGAGCTGTGTAAAATAGTAACAGTAGCAATAGGAAATTTGGTAATTCAGCTTGCCACCTTTGTTTGTGTGATATATTTTTACTATCAGAAAATGCACATATGATCAACATGATAGCTCATGAATGTATTGAAGTTGCACTTTTTCTTGTATATCTGCTAATGTATTGGACTTTTCTCTCTTGAACATGAACTGTGTGTATTGAAAGGTTGAATTTTTTAACCAAATCAATAAAATAAAAAAATAAATAAAACAAAGAAATGTTTAAAATCATTTTATTACAAAATGTTGATTACTACTATCCTACATGTACCCGTCCCATTGCCCCCAGCACTCACCCCAATCAAATTAACAAAACATAAATCAAACAAGGTTTGATTAAACATCTCTCCCACTCTCCCTAGATGATGACTTTATTGAAATTCTTAGTTGATCTGTCAACTTTTTCAAGGTCTAAATTCAACTTGGTATTATGGGGAGGTCCGTGGACAGTGCCCCTGAAGAGACCCACACATTACTTTTAGTCATTCTCAATCTACAGACCAGGAGAGAGCATCTTTTGAGAGCTACTTCCAGGAGACTTCCAGGAGTTCAAAAATGGCATCTGTCATGACCACCCCACTTTCCCATGGGCCACCACCACTATCACCATGTGGAGGAGCTGGACAGGGGAACAAGTGCGATGATGCGGAGGAAGATGACAAGGAACAGGAAGATGAGGTAGAGGAAGTTCCTACCTCAAGCACCAAGAGAGAATCATGTGTGTGGTGGTGCTTTTAGACCATTGGGGGTGTATCAATAGTTTGGGTTGCCAAGGTTGAATGTATTGAGTCCAGGGTCGAATTCAATTACGGACAACATAGGAAGTACTCTTTTGTGACCACCTCCATGCAACATCACAGGTGCTCTAATTAAGGCTATTCCTTTCTGTTCGAGAAGTAGGATATCTTCCTCTACCCCATTATCCTCAACCGCTTCTACCACCACACAGACTACTACCGTGAGGCAGAGGATCCCACCAGCTGACTTGCTTGCCATGGAGACTGCTGTTGACCCTTACCTTTCAAAAGTCACAATACTTAGATACTGTTACACACCATTTTGCAGGGAGGAGCAGTTTCAGATTGCTTTTGAGGCTGCAGTTTTAAGGCATTAAGGCATGTGCAACATCTTCCCCTGTCCATCTGCCTCTCTGTATCTGTGGTTGGTGCCCCTTCTCTCTCTTCCCTCCCCCACCTTACCTCCTCGCCTATCCTACAAAAAAAACAAAATCCCCAAAAAATACAAAAGACAAAAAGACAAAAAGACAAAAAAAAAAGGTTTTTTTAAGACCCAACTTTCAAAGTTAAAATCACTGGACCGTTTGCAGTCTACATAGTCTGCGGACAGTATGAAAGTCTGCAGACATCTGGAAAATTGCAGTCATGGGCTGGGGGAATTAAAATCAATTAACTTGATTTTTTCGTTGAGAAATGGTGGCTCTTAAAATAACCTGTTTTGTTTGTTGGGGGGTTTATATACTGCCTGAACAAATGTCCAACTGCACTTAATTATTTTTTCTAATTTTCACAAAAACTACTTCTACTTTTTTCTGGTTTTGTTTTTTATTTACTACAACTACTAAAAAAATACTTCACAATATATTTCTCAAGTTCGCAACATTTTGTCAGTGTATTTTGGATATTCAAAAGAAAAATCTGATTTCCGACATCAGTCAAATGCATGGAATCTCCTCAAAAAATATTTACACCATCCAACTTGATATTTGTGTTGTCAAAAGATGCCATTCCTAAACCACATAAAAAAGCACATACACCTTTATTGACAGGCTGTCTAGCTTCTTCCATTTCAGAACAAAACAGGTTTGGATGTCTCCATATAGTTGACTTTCATGTATTTCAGAAAAAATAATATTTGCAACTGGAAACAGTTCCAGTCGGCTTTTCAACATGTCCTTCATGGCACACTGCAAAGATCCTTCAGTCACATAGCGCAAACTGTTGCCTCAACAATCACAATAATAATATCTGGGCATTTAAAGTGAGTCATACTCTCACAGAATGGTAAGGAAGTCTCCTACTTCAATCCGCAATCTGCATATCACGAAAAAGTCCACTTCTTCCAATCCAATAGTCGCAGAGATGCAGCAACATTCAGTCTAAATCTTCAATGAATGGAACCAAGAATCTCCCACCATCCACACACTCTGTTTCTTCATAGCCATAGCCATAGCCATCTTCACTACACATTACAAAGACAATACTTGCTCTCCTGTACTCCTATAATCTTTGAACTCATCCTCCCAAACCACAAAACCTGGTCCCCAAATGTCCTCTTTCTATGCCAGGCCTCCTTAAAAGATCCGGATGGCACGTGCGGGTCTGCAGACTACTGCCGGTTCTGCGGACACCATAGTAGCTGCACACCATTTTTGTCAACTATAAAAACTATAAACACAGCTCCTTATCAACATTATTCCAGTCCCTGTTGTAGCCAACAAATAAGCCAAAATGTGTTTTCCACACTTTTCCTCACTGCGCTATCTGTGCACACCAGCAGCTGTCCGCGGATCCAACATGGTGACCGTTCCAAAAAATATGAACATCTAATCAACAGGCGCGTACGATGTCCACGGACATCACGATGGACCATGATTGGTCCAGAGGCGTCAGTGGACCCCAAATCAGGAAATTAGTCCAGACCCAAATATCACTCATTTATTTGTACCGACTTTTTGCCTATTTTTAAGAACTACTGGACAGATATACACCAAATTTACAAAAGTGCCAAGCCGCCGCTCGTGGTCTAGATTTGGTGAAAATTCATCCAGCAGTTTGGACAGTAGGTGCGAGCAAATCTTTTTTCCATTGATGTCCTGGGTGTTAGTCTTAGCAGGTGCGATGGTGGCGTGATTTACGGTTGCTTAGCTGACCATAACGGGAGAATTTCTGTGGTTTTTCAGTTTTATTTGTAACCATAACGTCCCGTTAACAAAGTTTTTCAATTAATTTCATAACTTTTTTATCAGTGCAACTTAACCATAATGTCTCTTTAACAAAGTTTGTTCACTGAATTTCATAAGTTTTTACCAGTGCACCCTTAATTTGCTAAATTTTCTTATATTATACTCACCCCCAATGTAGCAGCTATAGAATCCGTGAACAGTACAAAAGTCCACGGATATCAGATAGTATTCACAAAAACCAGAAGCACAGGGGACAACAAAAAACGTTTTACCCTTCAACCAACAAACACATATACATAAAACAACATTAATTATATTTACTATAGCTAAATATACCTCTTTTTGTACACAATCATCATTTGAAAAAGTACAAATTATGTTTTCATTTAGCACAAAATATGATAGAATGCACCAAGCACAAACCATAACTGTACACCTCATATTATCACATCAGTATAACTCTTCATACAGACTCACATACATGGGCGCTCATTCCAAAACAAACTCTTACCAAAGAGTAAGTACACTATATTTATTTCTCTATTATTACCATTCATTATATAAACATTTCTTATAAGCAAAAAGTAATGTTTTTTTTTCACAGACATGGCAAACGTGCTTAAGTGGTTGGAAGAAAACTTCCCAAAAGAAGAAATGAGTGATGATAACATCTCTAGTGGAAAACAATACATCTTCCAATATAAACAAATAATGTAATTTATACAGAGCTCAGTGAAATAATGATTTCTTCTTTTCTTGTAGCACATACTTTACACGAAGAAACAACACCCCAATTTAATTATGGAGAACCAAGAATCACAAAGACAATCTCTGTCCCCAACTGTACATAATGAAATCATGGTTTTGTCTGCAAAATTGGATGAACTTAGTAATGACTTTAAGGAACTTTTAAATTATGTTAAAAATCAAGTATTTAGAAATGTTGATTATCACTGCCCTTCTTGTACCTGTCCCCCTTGCCCCAGCAATCACCCCCATCAAATTCTCAAAATATAAATGAAAGACACTTTGATGAAACTTCAGTCCCTCCTCCCCTGATGATGATTAAATACGAATTAAACATTCTCCCATTTATGTTTCACATTTCGATACCCCATCCGTTTCATAATTACTTTTTATACTATAAATACCATGTATATTGTTTTGACATATATATTTTTTTAAACCCAATTAATAGTCTTTGGACTATACAACTGTTCGGGGTGTCGATTTATGCAATCGGATGTCCACGGACATCGCACTGTGTCCGTACATGTCCAGTCTGGTGTGAGGCACTTTTAACTAGTCCATGGACAATGAACCCATTTGGGACATCCATGCACATGTGCCCTGCGGCTCCTGCCCGATGGGTGTACGCGGACATCCAGCATCGCTGCAAATGTCTGGGGATGTTATCATGTGACCACACCTGTGCATGTTGACAGCATGTCGCTGATGGTGTCCATCACCACGGACAGTTTAAAACTGCATTACCGGCCAATCTAGGGTTTTTCAATTAATAGGTGTACACTTCCAGAGCTCCTAGAGCCATTCTTAGTTGATCTGGCAACTTTTTACAACTTTACAAAGTCTATTTTTGGCTCGGAAGTCTGCGGACAGTCACGCGGTCCACGGACAGTTCCTCTGAAGGACCAACACATTACTTTTAGCTATTCTCAATCTGGCAGACCAGGAGAGAGCACCTGCTTTCATGGTCCCTTATCAATGCCATCTGCTATGGCCATCCTGACCCCTTCCCAGGGACCAACACCACCACCACAACAACCTGAAGGGCCTGGAAAGAGGAACAGCCACAGAGGTGAAGAAGAAGATGAAGAGGAAGAGCACGATGAGGTTGAGGAAGTGTCTATCTCCAGCACCTGGAGTGAGTTATGGGTGTGGCAGTTTTTCACCACCTTTGGCTTCAGCAGCCAAGGTGAGATCCACTGAGTATGGGGTTGTACTCAGTCACAGAAAACCTGGGATGTACTCATACATGACCACCCCCATGCGCCTGCCACACCAGATCCAACCACCCAAGTGCTTTGAGAAAGACTGTTCCTTTCTCAGGAGAAGCAGTTTGACAGCCCCTGCCCCATCTTCCTCAACCGCACCCACCACCACACAGGCTACTCCTGTGGGGCAGAGGATTCAAGCGGCTGCCTCGCAGGTCATACAGAATGCTGTTGACCCTTACCTTTCGAGGGTCACTGTACTGTGTTTGCACAGCGACAAACCAATCTGCAGGGGAGAGCGATTTCGAAGTGCTTTCGAGGACGCGGTCAAGGAGCACAAGAAACACTGTGACCTACCTTAAATTTAAGGGGCTCCTAACATCTTCCTCTGTCCATCTGCCCTGCCATATCTGTTGTTGGTGTCGTTTCCCTCCCCATCTTACCTTGCCTCTCCTGTAAAAAATGAAAAAAGCCCCAAAAAATACAAAATCACAAAATACAAAAAAAAAATTGTTCCTTTAGGAGCCACATTTCACAGTTAGAAAAATATAACTTCACAGGACCCTTTGCAGCCTCGGTAGTCCATGGACAGCGAGGTAATCCGCAGACACCTGAAAAATTCCACACATAGGGTGGGGGAATGAAAATCATATAAATTGTTTTTCATTCAAAAATAGTGATTCTCAAAAGAACCTTTTTTTTTCTTTTTCTGGCTTTTATATATTTTGTGTAAATATTTGGTTGTATATACTAAACTAACAAATGGTCTACTAAACTAAATAATGTGTTCTAACTTTCACAAAAAGTGCATCCATTTTTTCTGTGTTTCCTTTTTGTTTACTTCAACTACTAAAGATACTTAAATCCATCCACCTTTGTCTCTGAGCTATCCACAAATTTGTTTTTTTGCGAATGTAGAAACAGTTTTATCAACTTTCAAAATGTATCCTTCATGGAAAACTGTAATGTGATTCAGTTAACATAGCCCTAACTGTTGCCTCCACAGTGTACTACTCTGATGTCCGGATGCTTCAAGTTAACCATATTCTAACAAAACAAGAAGATGTCGACCCACTTCATTCTTCAAACTCCATACCATGAAACTTGAAATGCATCTAATCCAAGATTCTCAGACAATCCACACTTCTCAGAATATACCTTTAGCAAATGGACCCAAGAATCGCCCACTATCCAAACACTCGGCCTTCTCAAATTCATAGCCATAGCCATCTTCACGGCGCACAACAAAGATAACTCTTACTATCCAGTCTTCCTGTACACCACACCCACGAAATATTGATTGGCTGATCCCCTGATGTACGTGAACATCTACAACTGGCCACCATCTCAGCGGTCCCTTTTCCATGCCTGTCATGCTTTAAGAACCCGGATGGCACGTGCAGTGTCCACGTAATACTGCAGTATCCATAGACAGTGTAGCAAAGAGCAGCCTTTTTACCCTTTTTTTCTTTTATGTTTGTAACATTCCCTCATTGGCCTCTGTCAGTTACACATCCATCCACGAATCACATCTAAAAACTGTCATCTCAGTTCAACACTTCAGATGTACTGTTGAACTCTCAGAGTATATGTCTCTGTAAAACTCACAACAAGATATAGAACAGGTATGCTTATATATTTTTAAGTATTTTTTTCAACTCTTTTACAAATGTATTTATACAGGGTTCCTGTCCCTTACCCTGTAATAAGCTTCTCAATGAGCATATTTTTTTTGTTTGACCATTCTAGCAATTGCCTTGTATCACAGCATTCAGCACCTGCTCGCATCAAGCGGCAGTTACTTACAATGCTGTGTGTTGAAAATATTTGTTTTTAGGAGCATTTTCATAAAAGTAAAAAAATGCATATGTGCATTTATAGCAGTGCTTATTGTAACTTTTTTCTAGAAGAAAGGAAAATCAGATTGAAATGATTTGTCCAACATTTTTAAATGGCGATTGGTGTGTGGAAGTTTAATAAGTTGGCAGTACATGCATACTGGCCAACATGACCCATTCCAATTTATAGGTGCTTATCAAGTTTTTTTTTTTCTTTGCATTATGTGACTTGTAATAACACTTCTCCTATTACACAACTCAGACTACAAGTCCCAGAATGCAAAAAAACAAAAACAAAACAGGACTGGACTGGAAGATTAGAAAGTGTGACATTTATATGGTGAAGAGGAGAAATGAAAGTGTCCCTTACCTCAGGGCACGCCTCCTATTTGGAAGATGACATCACGGCTAAAGAACCACCAGTCACGTGAGGCTGCACCTCCACCCACTTCCCAAAACACCAACGCACACTGCGACCAGGCTCGACCTGCGAAACTAGGCCGTATCCTGCCCAAGATACACAATGGGAACAAAGACCGAGCTGGAAACGATAACATGGACCAGCTCGACTAACCACCACGCAAGCTAAAGCTGCCATCATTAGAGATGACATGATAACATATCCAAGTCAGGCGCGCGCGCGCGCACGCACGCACGCACGCACACACGCACGCACGCACGCACGCACACACACACACACACACACACACACACACACACACACACACACACACACTCACACACACACACACACATACACACACACACGTGCATCTTTATTATTTTCCATATAGGCCATCAACCGCATCGCAGAAACGCAAGATGCTGGAAGAGTTTTTCCAGATGCTTAATGCTACTAACCCCGTGGATGGGACCCTATGGACAGGCGGAAGCACAAGGGACCATACTAAGCACCACACCTGCCACCCTCTTTACCCTTCGGACGCTAGGTTGGGTACACAACCCAAGCTGAAGTAGGCCTCAAAACAGAACCGACAGACCAGAGATGGCCCACAGAGACATCAGAGCTACAAGATGCTGAGAGAGCAGAACAGCCCCTGGCCGGAGCCACTTCAGACAAGGTTGCAATGTTGCAATCCAAATTCCGCACTCGCCAAGCCAAGGTAACACCCGCCACCGCCATGACTATCCGAAGCAAAATACAAATGAAATCTTCGTGATTCTGCCTCAGCAACGGTCTCCTAACACCTGACCTGGCCAAACTGACATTATGTATATCCCCGGAGACGGAAGGAGCACTGGTGTACCACGTCTGGGACCATGCTTGCAACAAAGTTGTAACAACCCATACACAGGCAGCTCTGGGAAAGGAACACTCTAACGGCATCAGCAGAATCTGTCCATTGTTTCTCACTGACACATAGTCACACATTGTTGCTAGCACTAGGTACATCGTGGGCTGGGAATGAAGATGGTCCCAGGCTTGGGGATTGCTGATGGACAAATCAGGACACGGGGGGATAACTATTGATGACCATACCACATGACCAATCACTAACCCTCTCTATGTATTACTTTCGGTGTAGCAATTATTGGGGACGAACCAAGTGTACCACCTGACCTCTGATCCACCAATAACACCTTTCCCTATATGGTCCTATACCAAACCTACCACTCGGGGAACCAACCCGGAGTGGCGATAGGCTTGGGGATGAACTTTTTCAGGTGACGCAAATTGTTACATCACACAGGTATAAAATGGGCCTGCGAGCCCGACTTGCATGAGAAGTTGCCTGGAACCTATGCTCCATGAATTTGTCCCTGCTTGTTTCTTCTAATAAACAGCAGTAACTAATTGCTCATGTGTGGGCCCTCTACTTCTTCGGGACGCTGAACAAGTTAGGGCTTTCCGAGAGCTGGAGTTCTGCGGACCCTGGGAATGGCGGAATGGCTCTGCTGATCACCAGAAATGCCCCTAACACATTGGAGGCCCCAGCGAGATTGTCTGTGATAAGGTGGGCCGGCAACACAGCCCCCTTCGCCGTTGTCCCCTTGGAGGACTGCAGGACCATCGCGGAACTGCGACAAAACCGGACAGCGCAATCGGAGATTGGTCGCTGGGAGCCGATTTAAAAAATGATCCCGTCCATGGTTGGCGAGTGTTCAGACGCAGTCCAGAAGAGGGGAAGTGGTGAGCCAATTGGGAGGGGTGCCCACAGCGGAGCGGCACCAGCAGACATGAGCCTAATGTGAGTATGGATCACACAATGAGCAATATTGTGTTGTACGGGGGGGGGAATTGTAAATAGGGTGGCGGGTGGATTTACATTGCCGCAAAATTTGGTTTATCAGTGGTGATCGGCACTTGAATTGTAGTACGGAACGGAGCAGAGGTAGTCCCTTCTGTGTTGATGAGCATATTGGGTGGGGTAACGAGTCCCCATGTGTAGGACGGAGTGCCGCGCTGATTGGTCTGGATAGCGAACACATGTATGGGGATGTTGTTTTCCAATGAGTCAGCATTGTAGTCGGATGAGTAGATGAGGATTTCCTATTAATTGAGTGTTTTAGCTCAGTGAATAGATGAGATTCCTGCAGGAGGTAGCTAGAGTCTCTCTCAGATGTGGAAGATAGTTGGCTGATTAAGTTCCCCCAGTGAGGGAACGTATCACACGTGAGGCGACGCAGCGGGTGCAGACTCAACTATATTGAGAAAGGTGATTGATAACGTATACTCCACTCCAGGGGTAGTGGGAAGACAGCTGTGGGGATTATGGGATCTTATTACAGGGAAATGATCAAGCAAAACCTGTTTGTAAGTACTATTTGTGGCTAGCTGGTGATGTCACCCATAGAGTATTGCATAGGACATAGCGTTTTTTACGCAAGAGTGGAGCCACGGCCAATGGCTATGACAGGGTGCAAGTTAGCAGGCAGCTGCGCACGGAGAATGCTGGCACTTCCTCGAGGGGGGTGTGCTGGGTAGCAGTGTAACTCGTGTGGGCGGGACGGTACGAGACTATGCAGCGAAGGCTGTGAGGCAGCATAAGAGAGGAGAGGTTCAAACAGTAAAACAGGAGTGCAGAGCAGCGGCTACCCCAAAAGGGTGGGCAGCCTAAGAGCACACCGCACCAGACAAGGGGTTGCAGAGGACATTACATGCCACGGGCTGAAGGGGGCCCTAGCAGCTCAGAGGGGCATGTCAGAGGACGGCAGCCCAGTGCATGACAACAGAAAGATAGACATTGAAGAAATTAACAGGATTTTAACACACATTTTTTCCTTCCTGCTGACAGCAGAGTCAGAAGTCCTCAATTAGGGGCCAGGTAAAAGTGATACATATTGAAAATGACATACTATGGGGGAGGGACCCAGCATACGTGTCACACATTGACAACACCACTCCAATACATTTGTAAAATTCTGTCCACCTACAGAGATAGGATAGTAAAGTATAGTGTAGAGTGAACTAAAGGTACAGATGAAAGAATAAGAATTGCTTGGCTGCCCAATGGTAGTTTTTGCAAGGAAACTCAACATTCATTGCTAGCGTACTTACACAACACATACAAGGGGAAGACGTTGGCAAACCGTTTAGAAATTTTCCAGCTTTGGAAAATGTTTCAGGGATATGGCCCAGGGATGATGAGCGTGCGAGAAGTGAAGGATGGTGAAGGAGAGGGGTGTGCTCTGCCTCATGCCCCTTCCAGCAGTGTCCCAGACAATGCTGAGGAGAGTGAGGAGGATGAGGGATTGTACCCAATGAGAGAATTAAAGGAGGCAGCTGAGCCCCGAGAGTTGACAGCGGCAGAGGGATATATGAACCCTATGTACAACCCACCACTGTATGCCCCGGGAGAGCATTACTAGAACAACCCGCGTAACGAGGGCACGGTAGGCATGGAAGGGAGGCAGGTGGATGATGGCGGCATTAGAACAGCACAGCTTGAGTTAGCAGGGGTAGGGCCGGAGGAATGGATAGCATCACATGTACTATTAAAGCTACAGCGAACGACCACAGGAAAGGAGGAGGGGGCAACCAAAGCAATAGAAGGATTGGACACAGAACAAGCAAAAAGGGAGAAAGAGGTAAGCAACAGAGAGGAAGGGAACCCAACAAAGGAGGAGGAAGTGAGATTGGAAGCAAAGATAGCAGAAATAAAGGAAAGAAGAAATATACTCATTAAACAGCTTGATCCAAAAGGAACTAGAGCGACAGGTGCAACTAGAGTGGGAAAGAGGAGAGAGGATAGAACTACAACAAAAGGAGAAGGAAGACAGAGAGCTGGAGGAGGCACTTGTATGGGGCATTACAGAATGGGCAGCACGCATGGGACAGCGGGAGGATAGGAGAAGGGAGGAAGAGAGGGAGGCGGCTGACAAAGAAATGGCAATATGGAAGGAAAAGATCATATCAGAGAGCGCACGTAAGTACGAAGAGGGCCGAATAATAGAAAGCATACTAGGAAGGGGTAGTGGAGACCAGAGTACGAGGGATCGGGATGCGAAGACCGTAAGCGAAGTGAGTAACGCAATAATGAGGGAGCTAAGAAGGGTCAAGGCGGACGCGGACAACAGGACGAGCAGCTAGGCGAACGGGCACGAAAGGAAGATGAAAGGGACATCGGGAGTAAGCTGAGTAGCTGCGTTACTAAATTAGTGGCAGCAAACCGGGTAGGGACGGATATAGAAGACACGGGTAAGTTTGCAGACATAGATTTGGAAACGGTAACAATACGAGGCTCACATGCGAGGAATGCCACGTGCAAAGCTTACATTCTCAGGGGTGATGAGAATGAGGAAGAAATGTGCAAACAACTAGGCGATGTAAAACTGAGAGGGGCTCAGCAAACTCTACATCACACGTACAAGCTCAGGGAAGTCATGGGAATGCAGAACACAAGACGGGAAAGTGACAGGACAGGGAAGTACAGACGCACGGAGGGAAGATTTATTGCAGACAATAACACCGTCAGCCACACGTACTCCATATGTACTCAGAAATCTTCCAGGGCGCAGAAGGGAGGGGTCAATAATAGCACACAACAAAGGACATTCATGCCAACGTGGGGGGCATAGGGGAACGGGAGACACGTCTTATGCACACAACAGCATAGACCTCCCTGACCGGTTGTCCGATATGGAAGATGACACAGAACACATACAGACTACACAGCCTAAATGCACACCGGAGGAAATAGCCAAATACACACAGATTCCCTTATTGGAAAGGGGAGGGACAAGGCCACAATATGTACCTTGGAAGCATGCCGACAGGGAGAACTTTAAGTTCAGACTGTGCCCTCCCTGATTGGAGGGTCAGGGAAATGGATATATGAAATGGAAAAATTGACCGCAGGGCACAGGCTAGCAGTGGGTTACGTAAAGGGGCTCTTGATTTCAATCTTGGGTGACGCGGCAGATGACATCTGGAAGAGGGCAGGATTCCCTGGATGACTATTAATAACACATCACATGACTGGGTCGCCCTTTGCAAACTGTAGACACGCAATATGGCAGGTCTTAAGGGTACAATACACCGACACTTCAGATATAGGGGCAATAAGGTCACACAAGATGCAAAACAATGAGCATCTGGTTAATTACATCCAAGAAATCCAGGAGAAGTGGCGCATGGAAACGCGGGAGACGTGGGACAAAACTTTAGCTATTTTTTATCATGTATTGATACAGGAACTTCCAGAACCTGTGCAACGACAATTGCAAAAATTGGTGGGGATGGAAGCGAAGGCATGGCCAGAGATACAACTGACTATAGTACACCACTGTAGACTATGGCAAGAAAAGATGAAACAGAAAGAGGAAGACCGGAAGGCAGACCAGGCAAAATTAGTTCAGAAGAAACTATCAAAATACACCCTAGAGGGAGCACTCATAACAAGCCCCACCCCACAGGCGCAGACAGCTATATCACAACAACCACCACAGCCCATGCCCCAACAACTACCACAACCACCCCCATATACAGCACAGCAACAATACACACAACACATGGGAGGAGGTTATATGACTATGGGCAATGGCTACACAAACAACTGTAGATGGAGAGGAGGGTCAAACGGAGGTAGTGGATTAGGGCCACTGGCACACCACCCGGTAGGAGGGTTCTGCGGTTACCCCCAACAAGGGTCACAGGGATACAGGGACAGCACAGATGCATTTCCATGGCAGGCACGGGAACTGCCCACATGCTGGACATGTGGGCTGATAGGACACATATCACGCACATGCAGGTCAAGTCCGGCACAACTAGGGTGGGGCAAACAAGGACAACAAGGCTACCAAGGGGGACCAAGTGACTAGTACCAGAAAGACACCCAACAGACTGGCCAGGTGTGAATGGGACAGCAATATTACATGCCACAGCCACAACAGCACACACATGCAATGCCAAATGCACAACAGTTGCAACAACACCAACCTTCCCAACAACAGGCAGAGCAGCAAATGGTGACGGCACAACCACAACATATCCAGACAGTTCAGCAACTAACACAACTACAAGACAGTTCACAACAACCCATGGATACAACAGTGCCAATTACAAAATTGGGAGGAGTGACGATCATAGGACATAACCCCTACACGGGTAATGGACAATCATTATACCCTCAATAGGACAGCCCACAGACTACCTTGTGTGTCCCATCTTGTCGGTAACACCTAACCGTGTGGAGGAACCACGCATAGGTGAAAAGACATTCTCCTTCCTAGTAGACACAGGGGCCACTAGGTCATGAATAAGGGAAGGGAATTTTAAATTTCAGGCGAAGCCATGAACACTCAAGGATTTTCTGGGGCTCAGGAGTGGTTCCATTTACTAATAACATCTCCTTATCTGCGGAGATCACAATTTATCTCTGCCATTGTTATACTCAAAACAAGCACCAGTAAACATACTTGGGTGTGACATCATGAGCAGATTGAACATGATCATCTCATTCACTGACAATGACATAATATGCTCTACACCAGCCATACACATGGTCAAAGTGAGACAAATACTCCAGGCTTATTGTGGTAAAAGCGTGCTAAGAGCCGAGCCAGTTGACCCCGAAGTATTAAAATATGGAACAGATATGGCGATAGCATAGCTACCAGGCATTGCAGGTAAAGTGTGGAGGAGACCGGCAGCCTATCTATTTAGACCAGAGACACCCACAGGTGAGGAAGAAGGAACAGTAATATCAGTGGATATCGAAGAGATAGTGGCAAAGCAGGACTGAATAGCCGTGCATGCTATGGAAGGGGAGGGAAAGGCATGGAGAGCAGTGATAGCACTGGCGGAGCGGTGTAGGTTGACGCAGGTATCAGACGAGGAACTGTTCTCAGATGACAGAGGAGATGGCGAGATGGTGTTTGGAATGAGCGTCTATGTCTGGTTAAAATTGACATACAAAGAGATAGCACAGAAAATGACAATGGCACTGGAGACACCCCCTCCCTGCACCACGCAATTTTTGCGAGGAAGATTTGGCTACTGTACCAGACTCACTATGGACGACTAGTCCCTATGATGAAGGGTGCATGAAAAGCATTGGAGGTGTGAAGATAAAATTCAAAAAAGGGAGCAATACTACCCAGAGTTAGACAATACCCACTGTCAAAGGAAGCTGATGAAGGGATTTACGAGACAATAAGTACCTTAATAGAGAGGGGTACTTTGGTACCATTAGAGTCACCATGTAATGCTGCGGTGTACACAAGGCAAAATGAGGGTCTTGGCATTTCATGCAAGATTTGAGGCCTCTCAACAACATTGTAGAGACAGAGTACCCAGTGGCAGCCAACTCAGCCATGATACTATGCGGGATACCAGCAGGGGCCTCAGGATTCACTGTGATTGACCTCAAGAATGCCTTCTTTTCAATACCCCTGCACCCGGGATACTGCGAATCACCATCCATTTTTAACAGGGTAATACAGATGGACCTAGGGAATGTTAAGCTAGAGAGCACTGTATTGCAGTATGTAGATGACTGTGATGCTGGAAATGCATCGGAGGGACAGGGCCTCCGTATCCTTGTCCTTTACTGCTTTTTATCGTGTGTTCTGTCGTGTTCTCCGCACAGGAGTTCATGTGGGACTCCTGGCGGTGCAGCTCTCTTTCTTTTGGTTTGGTGAACGGACCCGTGGGATACCCTTATGGCACCCATGGGTGGGGGTACAACCCTGTGCCCCTAGTGTATGTTTTTGGGCACCTGTGGGTGGCCCACAGAGCAGGGTATGGGCTGGTGGCAGCTCCATGCTGAATTTGACAGGTGCGCGGAGTTTCCTCCATTTTGGGATACCCTGGCCCTGCCATTGGGATCAGTTGATTCCTGATGGAAAACAAGATGGCCCCGGTGGCCTCTTGCTTTCTATTACCCATTACCTTGTTTTCCCAAAGTCCTGGGAAGCCCTGACTCTGTCCCTTCCCCCTGACTGGCTGTTGGATGGAAGTGCCATATATGGTGTTTGTTGTGAAGGCCCAGTCAGACTAGCTGGAGCCTTCCTGGTGATGTATGTTGTGGGTACCTCCTGTGGGTGGGACCTGGGTTAATAGAGTGTGTGACGAATATGCATTCTGTGTTGTGGGTGTCTAGTATCTGGTGGTTGACACAATGACTGAGACAACCCTGCCCGAAACCGGTATGAATGCATCTTGGAGTGTTGAATGGCTCGGTACTTGTCCCAATACACATAACTTGTTGTGAGTGTCTGGAGAGAAGTGAATGGCCTGAATACCTCGTGTGCCTGATTGGCTGCCTGCCTGCATGAATGCCCGTAGTCATGATTGGATGCTTGAGTGTGACCCAGCGGAATGAATGGGAGATCAACAGTATATCTGGGGACCTCTCACTGCTAGGAATCGTGTTCAGAAGCTGAAGTCCACTACGACGAGTAACTGGATTAACTGACGCTTGACCTTGAAGCCCTGCTGGATGAGAAGAATTGCTGTTGCTCTCCTTCACAATCTGAAAGCTGCTGTGCCTCCAAGGACTGACACAGAGAGGACCTGGTAAGGCGCCCTCTTCCCAAGCTATGAGGGACCATCGTGCACAGCTGATCTTTGCCAACGCTCCCTGGTAGACAGACCTTCGACAGGCTGTCGACCCGATACAGGGACTGCTGCGGAACTCCAAGGAGAAGCACTCGGACTGTTGTCCGCCACTGTCGACGACCGCCGTAGCCGACCGGAGCCGCCGTGCTCCCGTTTGCCTAAGAACTTCATTGATCATCGGACGCTCTCGTCTGCATCGTCATCCACTTGTCTCCCGCTGGAGAAGGCCCGATCGTCGACGCGCTGAGGAGTATCCACTGGTGGGTTTTCCGCCACCTACAGACCGCAGAGACGCGGACGACTCGACGCCCTTGCTGGGCCACCGTTCTTCATCATCTCTTTGCAGTCCAGAACTATTGTCACCGAGGTGTCCCGCACGCCTCCTCCTTGCAGGACGCCAACGCTCTGTCGTCGATGAACACCGCTCGGAGCGAAGCTGCCACTTCCCTGCCATAGTTCACCCTGTTCACTGTCGGACGTTCGACGACCCGTGACTCCTGCCTTAAAGGGAGGGCACTCAAGAAGGGCCATCGATTCCCCGACACTGAACGCCAAGTTCCCCAAAACCTCTCGACGATCCGTGGCTCCCGCCTGAAAGGGAGGCACTCAAGAAGGATCGGTCGGTGCATCGTAGGAGAACTCTACTCCACCAAGTATATTGGGGGGGTAAAACCTTAACAGGAAGAAGTAAGACTATTGAACATTTGGACTGGGCTTGTGCTATATATCTTTATTTTACAGGTTGCCCAGGTGGGGGGATCTCCACACAGAACTGTGCCTAGCGGTAGGGGTCAGTATTCTGCCTATTGTTCTAACCATCTTACGCTCCTTCCTATCTCTATTGCTGGTTTACTCGTTATTGATCTGTGTGACATTTTAACCGTACAGTTGATGCACTTTAATGAGATTTGATAACATTAGTGGTACCACTCTAGACGTGTACATATTAATCATTATTGACTTCTAAGTACAAAGTGCGTTATTGTGATCGTGTACATACCTTTGGATATTAATTATATAAAGACTGTGTTTTCAGTAATACAGTGTCTGGACATTCCTTTGTGGGGGTTCGGGGAACATACTGTACTTAAGAACCAGCCTGCATCACCTCCTGAGAAGCTAGGCCTTGATTGCTTGTCCATTGCTACCCTATAGAGAATCTTGGCTGGGGTCCGCTGTGCCTCTCCTCTACCATATAGAGAGCGGAAGTACAGACACCCCCTACCGGTCTTTACAATGACATTCTCATCTGCAGCACTACTGAAGAAGAATGCAGGAAGGACTATTCCTAGATGTTCACAGTGCTGGCTGAGAAAGGATACAAGGTTGACAAAGCAAAATTACAATACTGCCAGGAACAGGTTCTATACATTGGTCAGATAATGGGCCTCATTACGAGTCTGCCATCCCAGACTTAATGCCACCGTTAAAACCATACCGGCGCTGTTTCCGTGACTGTGTAATCACGACCCACGATCCCAGAAAAACCACCACCACAAACCACTGCCGCAGAGTTAAGGGATCCGTAAAATGCGTCGGCGGCAAAACTCCCCAGTTACCGGCAACACGAAACACCATGGGCATCACGAGTACCACGTACATGGAAACTCTGCCATAAAAATGGCGGAGAAACCGTGGCCACGGAGGCGGTATCGGCACCACCGCGAACATGACGTTAAACAGTACCAGGTGACCTGAATCAGGCCACAGGTGCCCCAAATGAGCCCAGTGTGGACCCAGCAGGTCACTGGGAGGCCACAAAAGGGCCACACCCACACCCAGGCCAACTCCAAACACAACTATGCAGGCAGCAGCTGCAGCAGCATTGGGACTGGGACTATTGAACCTACAGGCAGCAGTGCACATGGTGGCAGTAATGGTGCAGAGGAGGATGAGGCGGAGGAGGCGGAGGAGGCGCAGGCGGAAGTTAGCAAACCCTGCACCCATGCCAAACCCAATTGTGCAGCTGGCATGAACCCACAGGCAGCCTGCAATACCCCGCATCAGGCCCTCCCCCTGGAACCTGACCCCAGGACAGATCCACACATTATACCGGCTGGACCGTCCAACAATCATGTACATCACCGCCATGATTGAGGATGACATCAGCAGCCACATTTCCATTTCGACCGCAATCCCCCCCTCCTGAAGGTGGTGTCAGTACTGCATTTTCTAGGCACTGGAACTTATCAGCACACAGTTGGTGAGCTGCACGGGCTCTCACAACCCTGTTTCTCAAAAATATTGGGACAGGTACTGGATGCCCTGCTGCGCCATGTGTCGGAACACATCGCCCTACCCCTTACACTTGCAGAGGTCATTGCCACCAAGTTGGCCTTCCATGCCATTGAAGCCATGCCAAATTGCATAGGTGCAGTAGAATGCACCCACATAGAGCTGACAGTACCACATGCAATAGAGATGTTGTACCGCAATAGGAAACAGTACCACTCACTGAATGTACAGATGGTATGTGATGCCGGACTGCTGATTGCACATTGCTGCGCACGTTTCCCAGAGTCAACACATGACTCAATGGTCCTGCAGAATTCCACATTGCCACGGTACATGGAACGCTACGCTGGACAAAGCACATGGCTATTGGGTGAGTACAACTGCCAATGCACAGGCCCTGTGGAAGTGTGTTGTATACCCAGGCCAATGACCTGTGTGAGTGGACTGCTACAACTGCACATGCATCACCCACTGGCCCATGTAATGTATGGTCAGCATAACCCACACATCACGGAGCTACACATGACAGGTTGGCACAGTACACACCCTACCTAAATAGACATACGACCAATGCTACCACAAGGACATACAAGTTCATCCACTCAAACCAGCCACCCACACTTAGCACCACTGCCCCTCCAATGCACATGACGGCTGCACATGAGACATCCTGCAACAGCCAAATCATCACAGCCCATAGATTTACTCCTCCATGTGTGCACATCATTGCACAGTGCCATACTTACCAACCACTATTGTCCACAAGGTCAACTTCATATGCACAGCAAGTAATAGGGCAATGTCCAAATGCCACCATCTACAACAATTACCCATGAATGGCAATCACCCTCTGTCCGACCACTGCTTGGCCCATATGGATGAATGAATGATGACACAAGATTGCACTGCATCAGATCAAGAGATGATACCACAAACACTGACATGTCCCACACATTTCCATTCCATGTAGGTGATGCTGGGTATACACTCACGCCATGGCTGATGACGCCTGCACGGAGGCCAAGGAACAGGCATGAGGAGGAGTACAACAGGGCACACGTCCGCACACGTGGCATGATTGAGAGGACATTTGGCCTACTGAAGGCCAGGTTCCGCTGCTTGAGCAGATCTGGAGGTTCACTGCTCTACAACCCAGTGAAGACGGGTAGAATTGTGCTTGTATGTGCCATGCTGCACAATCTGTGCTTGTGCAGGAACATGCCGCTGCCCCCAGACGCAGAGGATGAATATGGGGATGGGGATGGGGTGGCTCCACACCCTCCCGGGGGTGCGAAGATGGCCAACAAGCACGGGATACACTCATTCGCATTTACTTTTGAGAGACTGCACATTGACAGCAAAGCATGGATATGATGATGCCGGTGAATACATGTATTTTGTCTGCTAATGAAATGACAGATGTCCACTCATTATGGTAGTTTTCAAAGGTGTTGTATTATCAATAAACCAGGAAGGAAAGTGCATTGGGTAGGGAAGCTGTACACCCGTGCCCACCCACCACCCAAACGTACCCACCCCCAACCAGGCCCCAAACAACTAACCCCCTAATGGACCTCCCCCACCACCCAAACGTACCCACCCCCCTACACCCATGGTGTCCCCAAATGTCATGTTGACTGGCATCCCCACATGCCACTATTTGCGGGGGCGCTTATGCGCAGGCGTGTCCTTGCTGGCGGGTCCAGTCAGCCAACTAGAACGCCTCCGTGGGCTGCCAGTGGCAGAGCTGGATGGGGTGGTGCTGGCTGAGGTGACTGTCGGTTTGACTATGGGCAAGCATCCTTGAAACGCCTGCTGGGCTACCAACATTGACTCAGCAATGCTGGATTGCACACTTTTCCCTTCCCTGTCATGGCGTGCCAGGGTGACAATGGTTGCCGCAAATCGTCCAATCGACCTGGAGAGCTGACGCACCGACGCAGCATTGCTCTCACGCTGCAGCCTGGCCTCCTCCCGCTGATGCATGGCCTCCTCACACTGCAGCCTGGCCTCTGCCAGCTGCCTTTCCACCAGCTGCTCTGTCTCTGCTTCCAGTCAGGCACGCACTGTGTGCATTTCCAGGGGTCATGCTTTGGGATGTGGTACTTGTCATCTGGCCAGTCAGTGGGTCCATTGGGTCACTCCTGCCTTGTTTGTGGGGCGGGGCATTGTGAGTGGGTCCATTGGGTCACTCCCATTCACACTTAAGGCTCTGTACTCTGTGCACTTACCAGAATCTGCAGGTGGGCTCACTCCTGCCTTTGCCTCTCCTATGCCATGGATGCCTTCGATGTGCATGACACTGCTGCAGGGCACCTCCCACGATTGCAACTTGAGAGGGGATGTAGGGCCTCCACCAGTGCCAGTGCTGTGTTGGCGGTGTGCAGTGATGAGGTTGTGAACCCAGAGCCTGAGGTCATCCCACCTCTTATGGCAGTCCTTCACAGAGCATGTGGTCACACCGACCACTGTGCACTTGTGTGCTGTCTCCGCCCACACCTCCTTGCGGCGTTGCTGAGTAGCACGCCGCTGGTCTGCACTAAAGAGCATTTCCGCATGCTCAACAATGTGCTCCACCAGAACTGTGAGCTCAGCCTCACTGAAGCGCTGCTTTTGCAGTCTGTGTGCTGGGATCCTGGGTGCCATGATGGTGTTAGATGAGTTGTCAGTCTCAGGGAGGTGATCTGACCTGTGGTGTCTGAGGATGGCAGTGGATTGTGCTTTATAAAATGGCCACCTCTCTGTTTCCGTTTTTTTTCCCGCGGTCATGGTATTTCCGCTTCCGGTGTTTCCGTGTCAGCTGGGGCGGACACGGGTTTTGCACCGTTTTCTGTGGCGTAAAGTCCATGTGCGTGGGTGTTTACATGACGGCAGTGACTCCGTTTCCACCTCGGTGTGTTGCGCGTGTAATTGGCCCTTCTTTTCAAACCTTGTGATCGCAGAAGCGGAGTCACCGTCGTCACGGAATCACCGGATTCCAGCACAGCGGACTCGTAATGAGGCCCAATATCTCAAAAAGGGAACAAAATAGCACCACAAAGAGCACAAACATTAATGAACACAGCACAACCACAAACGGTGCACGAATTACAGCAATTCCTCTGCCTGTGCAATTATTGCAGAGCATGGGTGTTTGACTACAGCACATACATAGGCCCCCTACTAGCAGCTCTCAAACAAGCGCAGAGAGGGGGGAGAAAGTTAGGCTGGACAAGAGAAATGACTGAAGCATTTAATGAATTAAAAGAGGCCATATCAACTGCAGTCCTGGGCACCCACAATTATAAACGAGAATTCTACATCTTTTCGCACTGCGATGGTGCAGTAATGAAAGCTGTGCTTGCACAAAACACAAGCCTGGGATACAAACCTCTTGCATTTTACGGCAGGCACCTAGACCCAGTAATGATGGGACACTTCCCGTGCAAACATCACCTGGCTGCTGCAGCATTCACTGTAGAAAAATCATCATCCATAACAATGGGATGCTCAACAACACTGTATGTAGAGCACGCCCTTTTTGCAATTCTTCATAAACCAAAAAGTACACTCACTACCCAGAGAGCGACAGGATATGAGATCATACTATCAAGACCAGAACTGAAAATAGTGAGATGCAACAATGTTAACCCTGCACATTTCATAGCAGAAGAAGTAAGAGAGGGGGAACACGGTCACGATTGTACACCTGCCATTGAGTACCACTCATACACTCGTAGGGTAGATGAAGATGCCCTAGAGGGGGGTGATGTTCTGTAAATTGAAAGGTCATCAACTATTGATCAGAGTGATGGCATAAGAAGAACAGGAGCAGCTGTAGTGAGATTGAGGGAGGACTGGTCATGCGAGCCAGTGAGATGTGTTAAATTACCCCCACAATACCAAGCACAAGCAGCAGAACTAGTGGCCAAAATATTGGCACTGGAAGAAAGCAAAGGCAAGAGAGTTACAATCTATTTGGATAGTGCCTATGTCACGTCAATGGTACACTCAGGGTTAATAAAATGGCTATGAAAAGGACTTAGGAGAGCAGATGGCATCCCAATGCAACATGCTCTACTCCTGGGTGAACTAATAGAAGTCATACCCACATGAACTAGCACTGGTGAAATGTCAGGCACATACAAATGGCAAAGATCCAATATCCAGAGGTAATGAGGCAGCAGAATCTCATGCCAAGCATGCTGCATATTTTGGAGAGATGTGGGACTTCCAAGAAAAACTAAAAGAGAGGGGGACTTCACCACCCTACTCATACAGGAAAGGAAGTCATTGCAGCATGAATAAATGAGTCATGGTTCTGCCATGAAGAAGAAGGAGAAGGTCCCTGGGACAAATTGGTCACCCCTCCCAGGCTGACACCACCACATACAAGGCACTGACCAGAGTGAAAAGATAAGGAGACTCGCTCACCGGAAACTACCTCTGGGGCACAGCAGAAGCTGCCCTCAGTGAAATACCAGCCCCTCACAGACTGTTCAGTAGAGCGGCGATGTTCTTCTCGTCAATAATACATCCAGGGATACAAGCATATGTGAATGCGAAAGGGCTGCAGATAACCAGATGGGAGCTGATGATGATAATAAACTCCACGGTGAATGGATTCAACGCCATAAAAGAAGAATGTAGAGCTATATTAATGGTGGCCTTACAGAACAGATATGTACTGGACCTTCTCACTGCAATGGAAGGAGGAGTTTGTACGAAGATTGAAAGTTCTTGCTGCATGGTCAGCCCCGCAAATGACAAAGATAATGGCGCACTATCAGAATCACAGTTGGCGAAGATGCACGCGAAGATGGAGAATGAAGCTAAAGCAACCAAAAAGGATCAGAGCTGGTTCTCGTACCTCTGGTCATGGATTCCATCACTGCTAGCAGATGGCCTTAAAGTGTTAGTAGGGTGTATAATACTGGGACTGGCATCACTGCTGGGAATAAGAGTATGTATGGCAAGATCAAAACAGACAGCAGAAGAAATGATCGGAATGCATATGCCTGTGGACGACAAATTACACACCGACATGATCATCAAAGACTGTGCCAGCAGCTGATGGAAGCAGACTTGTACTCACCATCAATAAAACTAGAAAATCCATGGAATCCGAAGATCTATGTTTGGAAATGGGTGTACTGTAAACCCGGTGGGGGATGTGTGTATATGGATTGGTCGTTTGAAGATCATGTTAACCATTAGGGCCATCTGGCAGGCAGAAGGGGGACTGAAGAGGAGAAATGGGAGTGTCCCTTCCCTCAGGCCATGCCTCCTATTTGGAAGATGACATCACGGCTAAAGAACCACCGGCCATGTGACGCTGCACCTCTGCCCACTGCTACAAATGCCAACACACACCGCGACCAGCCTCCACCTGTGAAACCAGGATGCATCCTGCCCCAGATACACGATGGAAACCAAGACAGAGCTGGAAGCAATTACATTGACCAGCTCGACTAACTGCCACGCAAGATAAAGCTGCCATCATTACAGATGACTTGATGACATAGCAACATCAGACAGAAAACATACGGGCCGTCGCACCTCAATCACTCACACACCGATCTACATGAAGAACTTGTCCAGTGCTGTCAGTTAGCGGACTGCACACACACACCTGCATCTTTGTTATTTTCCATACAGGCCAGCAACCGCATCGCAGAAAGGCAAGACGCTGGAAGAGTTTGTGTACATGCTTGCAGATGCTTCATGCTACTAGCCCCATGGACGGGACCCTATGGACAGGCAGAAGCACAAGGGACCACACTAAGCACCACACCTGCCACCCCCTTTACCCTTCTGATGCTGGGTTGGATGCACAACCCAAGCCGAAGTAGGTCTCAAAACAGAACCGACAGGCCAGAGATGGCCCACAGAGACGTTGGAGCTACAAGATGCTGAGAGCACAGAACAGCCCTTGGCCACAGCCACCTCAGACAAGGTCACAATGTTGCAATCCACATTCCGCACTCGCTAAGCCAAGGTAACACCCGCCACCGCCATGACTATCCGAAGCAAAATACAAATCAAATCATTGTAATTCTGCCTCAGCAACGGTCTCTAAAATAATGGCAATCCCTGGAGACAGAAGGAGCACTGGTGTCCCACCACGTCTGGGACCATGCTTGCAACAAAGTTGTAACAACCCATACACAGGCAGCGCTGGGAAAGGAAACCAATCCATTGTTGCTCACAGACACATAGTCACACATTGTTGCCAGCACCAGGTACATCGCAGGCTGGGAACGAAGATGGTCCCAGGCTTGGGGGATCGCTGAAGGACCAATCAGGACACGTGGTGATAGCCACTGACAACAATACCACATAACCAATCACTAACTCTCTCTTTGTATCACTTTCAGTGTAGCAATTTTCGGGGATGAACCAAGCATACCACCTGACCTCTGATCCACCAATAACACCTTTCTCAATATGGTCCTATACCGAACCTACCACTCGGGAACCAACGCGGAGTGGTGATAGGTTTGGGGACGAAATTTCTCAGGTGAGGCAAATTGTTACATCACACAGGTAGAAAACGTGCCTGCGAGCCCGACTCGGATGAGAAGTCACCTGGAACCTATGCTCCATGAATTTGTCTCTGCTTGTTTCTTCTAATAAACAGCAGTAACTAATTGCTCTTGTGTGGACCCTCTACTTCTTTGGGACGCGGAAGCAGTTAGGGCCTTCCGAGAGCTGGAGTTCCGCAAACCCTGGGTATGGCTCTGCCGACCACCAGAAATTCCCCTAACAATGGAATTAAAAATGGAAAATATTAGGATATGATAGGTTATTTATAACACGCTTAATATTAAGACGTTTCTAAGTGCAGACCTGGTGACTGAACCTGTGTTGTTCTGTGTCGTCTTGCTTCCTAGGTGAGTACGTTGCCGCTGAGCTATCCTCCTGAGATGAAAATGATGTGTGTTTAAAAGTATTTCCTTTTAGGAGCGTTTTCATTAAAGTTAAGAAAGGCATATATGCATTTATAACAGCACTGCTTGTAACTTCTTTGTAAAAGAAAGAAAAAGCAGATGCAAAAGATGTGTACAACATTTTTAAGTGCCACTTAGTGTGTGCAAGTTTCATTTAGTGTCAGTGCATGCATACTTGCTAATATGGCCCATTTCAATCTCTAGGGGCATATCCAGTCCTAGTTTGCTACGGCAAAAAGTGCAACTACAACTCCCAGAATTCAAAGAAAAAAACAAGACTTGATAAGCACCTACATATTGGAATGGATCATGTTGGCAAGTATGCATGAACTTCCAACATATTAAACTTCCACACACCAAGTGCAACTTAAAAATGTTCTACACATCTTTCCGTCTGCTTTTCTTTTCTTTTACTAAAAAGTTACACGCAATGCTGCTATAAATGCACATAGCATTGTTTAAACTTCATGAAAATGCTCCTAAAAAGAAACATTTTTAAATGGTCAGCATTTTCCATTTTTCATTCCAAATAAATGTAACACTTTCCAACTTCACTCATTACATCTGTTACACTGCCACCATTCTCCAACTGCTGACACATATCTGTGTACCACCAAAGTATCTATATACAACACTTCACCTTACATATAACGTACTCTTCTTTCCAAACCTCTACTATAAAACACAACACACTGCTACAACAATAATCCACCATTGGATCACCATTAGGCCACAGTTTCCTTATTCTTTAAAAATGCTGCAACACATTACAAATACATCACACCACAAACACAGCACTTTATTAAAAGCACCAGCACAGAACATAACCTAGATATGCAATTTTTTCTCACACCCGTTCTTGCCCTGTTCCTTCGAATGTGCCAAACAGCAATACTCATATTCCAATTGTTCTAACAACATAGTTAACACACTTTAGTACACCACCCATAACACAACTGCATTAACTATTTTTCGCAAAACTCCTCCTACCGTCATGAATAGCAACCTTGCTTCCTAAAAGTACTTCACCATTGCCACATATACCCACTACATTTTGATTACAATTACAGGAAAGAGGAAGATTGCCGAAGATAGCTAGCGAAAAAAGAACACTCTTCACATCCTGCAAAGTAAGTACATTAATATAGCATGTATATCTCTCTTGTAACAATGTACTTT
Organism: Ambystoma mexicanum; assembly: GCF_040938575.1. Classification (NCBI taxonomy): domain Eukaryota; kingdom Metazoa; phylum Chordata; class Amphibia; order Caudata; family Ambystomatidae; genus Ambystoma; species Ambystoma mexicanum. The sequence goes on along the minus strand of NC_090935.1, from coordinate 1,402,290,222 downwards.
CACTATGTATTAGCCTAAAGTATTCTTTTTGAATCGTCATTTATCTCTGTTTTACTCATTATATTGCAACATTCACACTCTTTCTATTCCCATCTAAACATTACCATTATAACCCACTGTTTTCCTCAAAACAACCTAATGTCCCTACTTATCCAATCACACCACCACTCCCTTACTCACTAACCAAAGCCCATTACACCTGTACAGACTCTTACAACCTTACAACCACTCCCTTACTCTTACAACCTTGACTCCCTTACTCTTACAACCACTCCCTTACTTACTATCCAAAGCCCGTTACACCTGTACAGACTCTTGCAACCTTCCCAGCCACACCTATAATCCCACTATATAATGACACAGAACCCTATTCATCTCTACAATCACACCCACACACTCATGCACAATTCATGCATATACATTCTACAACTTTCAAACCCAAACTTTCTTTTTTCACAACAGACAGAACAGAATGCCTACTAAAAAGCAACTCTGTAGAAAACAAAGAAACATAGAGAAAATAAGAATAAAAGCAAGCCATATAGTCATCGACCACCAAAGAAAAATGTATAGAAAACATTACAACAAAACAGCTAGTAACCTCACTCAACAAAACGAAACCAGCCCGCACTAAAAAAAATAAAAATAAAAAAACATGCACAAACAAAAGCAGACCTACTAATGCACCTAACACTAATCTACCAATGTTAACATAGCCACAGTAAAGTATTCCAAAAAATTAATTTTACAAAAAATGTTCCACAGTAGAGTTCTTCAAAAAGTCACATTCTGCCCTTAAAAACTACTGCAGAAGACTAATCCTCGAAGCTCTAATTGACAGCTAAAGAGAACATTGTTTACATTGATTTTAAAAAGCATAAAACTTTTTCCACTGCATCTATGAGGATTTACACACATTTTGGGACTCCACCTATAACTGTGTCCACCCTGGAAAAAAAACACATCAAACTTTGCAGAGTCATTCTGTGGGGGCCATATACTCTTTTTGCAAAGTTTGGTGAGGATTTTTCTGGGAGGTGCAAATTTATAATCCATCCAAAAAGTGCTCTTTCTATGAGTTGATCAACTTTATCATAGCTACAGAACCACTATGTCCCTAAAATATATAAAAATCACAAAATATCAAGTACAGAGTTATCAGTAGTCCACAATTTTATAAAATGAGAAATCAACAAGGTCTCATTGCCACAAAACAATTATTCCCAGATAGTCTCATGTGTTTCGTTAAACATAACAAATTAGTATCCATAAGCTGACACAGTATTCCTTTGTATAGATGTCAGGGTTTTGCAATCTAGATTGAGATGATTTGGTATGATAGGTTATTTATAATGCGCTTAATACCCAGAGGTTTCTAAGCGCGTACCCGAGGATTGAACCTGTGTTGCTCCCTGTCATCTTGCTTCCAAGGCGAGCACGTTGCCCCTGAGCTATCCTCCCGGGACTTTGTTCATCTTGATTTATCTCTTCTCTAGCTCCTACTACTTTCATTAAATTAAAAGTATTGAACTTGATTTTTAGAAATTCTTTTACAATCCATTTGGCTGGAAATTCCTTTAGCTATGTGGAATACTTAGTTTCAAATATTTTCTGAGCTATATATTCTCTGCAATTTGAATGTGCAGCCAAATTAGTTAAGACTTGCTCATCATCTCATAGGATTGATGTGGATGCTTTTGCATCTCCTGCCTCCTTCTACCATAAGCATCCCAAGCAATGTGCTTCTCAAGATTGTTAATGCATAATTATGAGATATAGCAATGCAATTCATTAAAGAACCATGGTCCGTGTTAATTAACCACCACAATAAAAATAACTAATATGTTTTAATTAGTTTGGTTATGCTAATATGTTTGTACTCCATCTGTAGGTATTCATTCGGAATTCTACTCAGACTCCCAGTGATGGTTATGAGGCAATGCCCCTCCAACCGCTGAAATGTCACCTCCATATTTCTCTGCCATATGAAATCACTGTGGGAAGGTTTGCCTTGTAGATGTCAATAATATTCTCCAGTGCATAAACACTATGGTTCCAGCAAACGTCATTATTCCACCTAGCTGTTGCTGTATCTTAATGTTTTATTTCTACAAGTATAACTTCCGGTTGAGCCTGTTATCAATATTTATGCCAAGATAATCATATTGAGTTACCACCTCATGAGTCTTAGTTCCAAGAACCCATCTGTCCTTGTTGGTGTTCTTCTTTCAGCCGTAGTTGAACACCATGATGGTTGTTTTATTTTATGTTAATGCTTAGGTTATTTTTGGAAGAGCGGGATGGTAGGGAGTTTAATTGGTTTTGCATACCATTCAGCGTGTAATCCAATTGAGGAGAGGACAGATTTGCCTGAAACTTCAGATAGATGTAAATTGAATAACATCGGGGCAAGAATGCATCCCTGTTTTAGTCCTAAATATTTGTAGAGGGATTCCATCTATTCTCTCTTATGAGATAATCTAATTCTGATTCTAGTATCACAATAGAGTGTGATTATCATCTTGACTAGTCCAGGCAGAATTCCCTTTAATATTAACTTCTACTAAAGTGGTGGTTGCTCAGTAGTATCACATGCTAAGCTGTTGTCCATAAAGGCCACTTAAACGCCTGTTGTAGTGTCTTCCATGAATTTTCAACATTCCATAAAAGAGCACAAGAAAACATTTTAAACAGTTTCATTGAGGTATGATTGCGGGTATGTTTTCCCACATTAGTTAGGCGCTGCACACATCTGCTGTCCTAGGGAAGGGGGCCTGCATGGAAATGTTTGGTTTTTCAGTGTTCTGACTAGGATAGAGTAGTAGGATGTTTCCTACCCTTCTGATGTGAGAATAATTTCTGCTGTATTCATACTTGGAGCATGGTGGAATTAACATGTTCTAATTCCTCTGTCTTTAATTCCAAAGGAATTGATGTCATTTATTTGGAAGCAATTCACCCATCGGTAAATCGTCAGGCAGAATTAGCGACCAAAGAATGAGTGCTTCTTTTTTAATAATCCTAATCTGGCAAAGCAATAAAAGTGCCATTACTGCACCTTTTCCCGGTTTACAGTGAAAATGTCGACTGAAAAAATGTTGACTGCAAAAATGTCGGAAATAAAAAAATTTGAATGTGTTTTTAAAAAAAATAATTTTTAATGGGGGGGGTTCCCTCCCCAACCCCCCGTTTATTTTTACTAGCTAGACCCCCAAAAAACATTTTTAAAAAACCACACATTTGAATTTTCTTTTCAACATTTTTTTTTCCTGACATTTTTGCATTCGACATTTTGCAGTCGACATTATAACTGGACACCCCTTTTCCCTTTAGTGCCATAATCGTAATGAAGCCCATAATAGTTGGTAATTTTGTCATTAGTAACAATAGTCCAATATGTGAAATGATTTCTTCCACCAAACTGTCTGACTCATTTCCTTTAATGATTTCAACATGTTCAGGGTCTATATTACTCAAATAGCTGTTAATATGACCGTTGTGTCACATTGTGAATTCTGATGGAAGTACAGTCAATACACTATTAAATTCCATAGCTTGCGCTTCGGGTTCTTTGCCAGGTAGTGTTGTAAACTTATGTTTAGACTTGTATTTACCTCTCCCCACTGAGTAGATAGCATGAATACATCTAATGAGTTTGCTTATGTGTATCTTGGAAATGCATACTTCATAAAATGAATCATGCAAATCCTCATTTTCTCCAATTCAATCATTTTCGTCATCAATCAGCCCTGTTGCTAATGGTGATTTATTTTCTTAAAGATTTTCCCTGAAATGGTACAAGTAACTTTCCCTTTCTCCATACCAAGAACTAAGAAACGGTGGAAATGAAGTTAAAAACAAACAAGAAGAAATACAAGAAGAACTACAAAGCATTAAGAATAAACTCTGAAACAATATTGAAAACATGCATGTTACTAGAATATCCCGCTTAAAGCCCACCTTAAAAGGTGAAACAGAATGCACAATGACCTAAACTTCAAATCCTTTGATGCATAATATTATGTTTTGGCATTAAAACATCATTAGTGGCAAAATGCATCACCCTACATTGCGTGCACAAATCCAACATGCCAAAATATCTGCAAGAAACTGCACTAACGTTGCATGAAAAAAAGATTTCAAAGTCATTTTGGTGCTATTTTGTTTTAGAGAATCGCACACAGCTGATGCAGATGCGTTCGAAAAAGTGGAGATATCAAAAACGTCCATTGGCAAAAGTAGGGTGCAGTATTGGGGCAGAGCCAACCCTATTTTACTCCAGGCCAATCTGTCCAAGGTGGACTGCATTTGGTTTTTGACCCGTCCAAGGTGGATTTGATAATTTTTGTTTGCCCTCCGTCAGGATGGACTGGGTTATTCTTTTTTTGTCCTCGTCGAGGGTGGACTGTGTTTTTCTTTTTTTGTCCTCATCCAGGGTGGACTGTGTTATTCTTTTTTGTCCTTGTCCAGTGTGGGCTGTATTTTTTGGGAGTCAGGGCCATTGTGCTCTCAAGGCCAGTGTGTCAACTGATCATGATAGTGGGCACATTTTAAAGCTAGATGACTGGACATGCTCAGTGGAGTAAACTGATTTTGTGTTGTGAACTGCTACACCCTCCCACATACAGGTGAAGAGGGCATTGCACATTGATGTGTATATTTGCAGTATGTAAGAGAGATTCCTTTAATAGTCCAAACATATGTCCAATGTAATTTCAGCTATCTTGCCTAATCCGGTGACCACACTCCCTCAGAGGACCCTCCCCCCTTCCACCAGCACCCTTATTTCCACCAAAGTCCCCATTCACTCTGCTGGACTCTAGCCTTCCTAGCACCACCACTGTGGAGGCCCAGTGTTAGGTGGAGGCAGTGAAGGGTTCACAGCACCACAGCTGTACCACCAGGTAAGGTTGTACACTCTCATTCATTTTCATGGCTGGTGACATATACATCCCTATAGTGGCATGATGTGGAACATGCAGGGTTTGCATGCCTGATGTAATGTGGTGTTGATTGGGTGATGCTCACTGTCATTGAATAGGTGAGTTGTCCTACATAATTGAGTGTGTGCATGTCTCCTTGATCAGCTATGCATATGCTTTGTGGTACTAGTTGCACATCCATGACTTGAAGCTCAGAGTCAGTTTAATCGGGATGCTCCTGTGAACATGTTTTTGGTGAGGGTTAATGCAGTAGCTTCTTTCTCGTTTAGCATTACATTTGCACTCCTGTCATGTCAGACTTGCTTGTGTCATGTCAAGTAGTCACTTCTTGATAAGGTGTGGACTGGCATATTTGGTAGTCCGTTGATTTTACAGTATGCCTCTGCACCCTGGGCCTCTTTTGTGTGGAATTTCCATATTTCATCATGGGAAATGGGTTCACCTTATTGTGGCAGTGTGATATGGGTGCACTTTGTGAATTATTTCCAGGGCCTCTTGTTTCCCAGTGCACCCCTCTGCATGATGCATGGGCATGCAACACACATGACTCTCACTTTTCCACATAGGTGGAGGATCCAGTTGATAAGTATGATTGTGGATGATGTGTGTAGCATTTGGTCCATTGATGGTGATGTGCTGATGTAGGAGAACTAAATGTCTTTCTCATGTGTCAAGTGCAATGTTGCAGCTGTGTTCCCGAAGATTTGATCAGGCACTGTTGATGGTGTGGGGTGTGTAACATTGCATGATTTTCTAATGTGTGTGCATCATGTGAGAGGCTAGAGAGCTTTCTGTGAGATTTGGTGTGCATCTTCATGATGGGACAAGGCACGTGTTGAGGAATCATGCATTGGGAGGGGGTGAGTGGACACCTGTTGATTTTCCCCATTGCCAGGTCACATACATGGCAGTAGTGAGTGGTAGTTAACAGGACTAGCTGCAATGATGCAAAGGGACCAAGCTTCAAGATGGCAACAGGTGAAACATTTGTTTCAATTTGATGGCTGTGACACAGGGAATACATGTGATGAAGCCATCATGCAAGGGACTTTCTTTGCAATGTCATGTATTTTAGGCATGTGGCATGGACAGTTCACTTCAAACTTGACATGAGTGTGGACACTTTATGGGTTTGTGCACTTTATGTCATGGACATCAATAAGGTTGCAGTGTTACTTTATTGTTATGTGACACACATAGTTTAGTAATCCAAGAGGCACAGTCTCAGTGTGTCTGTAGGGGCAAACTGGATAGGCCTGATTGCATCATTGAAGGCTATAAGGGATGTGGATTTACTGTGTGTGTTTCGCAGGGTGTGTTATTAATGTGAAGTGGGTTTGTACTAGCTGGTTGCATGTGCCCTGTCCCTGTGTTGTTTAGCCTGCTAAGGGAATGGGTGCTGCCCTTGGAAGAGGGCGGAAGCCCTCCTGCAACTCTACCACTATGCCATGGTGTGTGGCAATGTTATGTAGGACACAACATGCCACAATGATTTCATATACTACAGCAGGTGCATCTAGCAATACTCAACCTGACTGGTCAAGGGAGCAAAAGTGTGACCTAAGCACTCTGAAGGTGGGCTCCACTATGTCCGTAGTGGCAATGTGTGCTGCATTTTAGAACGCCTCACCTGGAGGAGCTGGGTTCTGGATCAGTGTCAACAGTAATGGTGAGAGCGTGTAGGCATGCATTGTTATGTTTTGTGTTTCTGTTTGTCATGTAACTGCTTGTATGTGCGTCATAGTTGATACTCACCCACAAGCCAGCTGTTCCCAAACGTTCCCAATTTCAGTGCCTCGTATATGGGTGAATGGCGCAAGATGTATCTGTCATGTGTGCATCCTTGAAAATTGGCATTGACATGCATGATATATCCCTTGTCATCACAAATCACTTGCATATTAATGGAATGCCAATGTTTCCTGTTGCAATAGATGTGTGCCGCCTTCCAGGCAGTGTTCAGTGCAACATAGGAAAAGCTGATGGCTCCCAGGACCCATGGAAAGTGTGCATGTACATAGAGTTCCTAGCACACTTTCTGCATTGACTACAGTGTGCATGGCATGTTAATCAAATCAAAAGCATGCTTTATTCGGTCATAAAGCCATCAAAGCACATATCATACATTATACATTTACCCACAGTTTTTCTTTAAACATTATACATATTCAATTTCATTGTAATGTTTCTTAAAAGGAAAATATTCAACATAAATATAAAAATAAAACATGAGTTACATATCATAAGAGATAGCTTTGGCAATGTTGTTACAAATATTCGTTCTCCTTGACCATGTGGAAATATGTTGCCACAGAATGGACTACAGATGTCTCGTCATTTGTTATACAGAATAGGCGAGCATCTGGTCCTCTTCTGATACCATTTAATCTAAACATCAGCATAAAATGGGTGATTGACTCATTTGGAGCACCACAAATCAGGCAATAGGCAGTATTGTTCAAGTACAGGTTCACAGTATAAGCAGCTGTTTTCAAAGTACCAGCGCTCAGATTAAAGAAAATTCACCATGCATATGAATATTGCATGTTAATTAATGTGTCTATGCGCGCTTGCTAGGATGAAGTGCAAGATCAGCTGGAGGCATCTTGCTTGTGTGGGCTCTGTTATGCCCCGATGATGGCTGTGGTATGATGGAATGATCCAGTGGCCAGGAAGTGTAGGGTTGATGTGACTTTGACCAAAGGTGTCACAGCCTGTGAGCACATGGTGGATCACACTAGATCATTCTCCCAATCCCTAGCCATGTTTTGGATGACATGGCGAGGGGAGCAGTATCTATCGGCTTTGTGCTTTGCGATGGGTGAAGGGTAGCCATAGGTTTGTTCACCTTTGGAGTCAGGCAGATAGTGTGATTGCTTCTGTGAATAGGGTTTATGTAGCGCTTCATGTGGTGTGTTAGTTTTCTGTATGGTGGCTTCCTATCTATGACAATGTTTTTCCTCATTTTCCTCCTTGAATGTGGATTTTACATGTTCTGCCTCCTATTTGGTTCTCTGCGCTGGCCTTTTCCGCACGTTGTGCTCTGTGTCGCACAAAGTGCTCCTTTACAACTCAAAGTGAGAGGGGCCGGTGCAAAGTCTGATTTGTGAATCAGATAATCACATGTAGTGAGGCACAAAAGGACATGTTACCATCATCCATGAGACATGCACCAGTGACAGTTTTGGTGAAGAAGGATAAGTCACCCACGAGGTGTGAAAGTTACAGACCAATTAATTTAATAAATACTGATTGCAAATTGTTAGCTAAAATAATGGCCAAGAGATTGGAGAATGTTGAACAAACATTGATACACAAGAATCAAGTTGGTTTTGTAACTGGGAGATCTGCAGCAGATAATATGCAGAGATTACTTTTGACCATTGATGAGGGTAGAAAGATATATGCACCAGTGGCAGCTATCTCCCTTGATGTTGACAAGGCCTTCGATAGGATTGAATGGCTTTACCGATTTGAAAGCCTGAAGGCATTGGGATTTGGACCAACATTTCTAGGTTGGGTGAGACTGCTGTATGCAAATCCAACTGCAAGTGTGCTCACTAATAGATTAGCCTCTGAGTCATTTCAACTGAAAAGGGGGACAAGGCAAGGATTCCTTCTTTCTCCATCATTGTTTATCCTAGCAATGGAACCACTGGTGATTATGTTGAGGGCGAACAGAAATATAAGTGTTGAGTGTTCCAGCAAGCTCTGGCTTTATGCAGAGGATCTGCTGGTAGGTGTGTGACCCTGATTTGTTCATGCCCTATCTGATGGAGGACATCCATGTATTCTCTGATGTTCCCGGATACAAGGTTAATTGGAGCAAGTCAGAGATTCTTCCAGTCACTGGGTCATGCATGTGTCATGTGTTTGACAACATGGAATTTACTTGGTGTGCAAAACGGATGAAGTACTTAGGAGTTTGGATTAGCCCTGAGGTGAAATCATTGCCCAAGATTAACTTTGATTGCCTAATATCGAATCTCAGAGTGGACATTTGATTGATGGTCACTTCTGAGACTTTCACTTTGGGGCAAGATTAATTGTATTAAGATGAACATGTCACAAAGCATCAATTATGTCCTATCAATGCTCCCACTGAAAACATCAAAACAGATATTTAAGGAGCTTGATGCAGTAATGCAGATATTTCTGTAGGATGGCAAGCATACAAGGCTTGCATTGAGGAAGATGCAGCTACCATTGAAACAGGGTGTTATGAATTTACCAAATTTTATTGAAAACCATTTAGCATTCACAATGAGGCATTTGTGTCGTATGTTGGAGACTGCGACAAACAAGTGGACTGAGTTGGAATCCAACAGTGTGTTTCAACATGAATCCCGAGCTTTGCTATCTATGACGTCAAAGAGATCATGGCAGCTGAGCCCTCTTACTGTCTTTTTGCTTGAATGTTGGTACTCTTTATCCAAAAGCATGAAATCCTACCCATTTCTTTTCCCCCAAACCTCCATCCGGCTAAATCCATCAATAACCAAACAAGGTAAAGTGTTGTTCTGGCAATCCTGGTACCTTGGTGGAATCTGATGCATCAAATACCTTCTTGGGAATGGAGCTTGGATCCCATTTACAAGTTTGCAGATCAAGTTTGGTTTGATCGATTGCAGATATGCCGAATCGAGGCAACTAAGAGGTATAATATTTGCTACACTTAAGTCCACACCAAAGAATTGCGAGCAAAGTGAGGCCTGGTCAACATTGGATCTCTTTGCCCGAGCAAGTCATCCTGCAGCCACCATGTACAATTTCCTTGCATCCAAATGAGAGGGGGCCTCATATCTTGCAAGCGTCTGGACTGGTGAACTGGGAGAGGACATTAGTCCTGAATGTTGGCACAGATGCTGTAATAATGTTCGCTTCTCAAGCATGGACTGGGGACTGAGGGCCTCTCAGACCACACTACTTTTTAGGGCATTTTGGTCACCAGAAAGAATGTTCAAAAGAAGTCTCACATGTAATGATCTATGCTGGAAGTGCAATCGATCAGTAGGCACTTTAAGTCATGTGCTTTGGTTTTGCACCAAAACCAGAGATTTCTGGGAGGGTCTGTGTGAGAGGATGGACCTGGTGTTGCAGGGTTCAATTCCAAGACAGGTTTCACTTCTGATTCTTGGGGATGTCACCCTATTAAAAGGCCTATCATTTCCAAAGAAACTGTGGGTATTAAGAGGCTGCATGCTTGCCAAAATGATGATTCTGTGTGCGTGGAAATCACCCAACAGCTTCACCTTTGGTGATTTGGTGGAGAAACTGCTGACTGTGTCCACGCAAGAAAAGGCGATTTTTAAATACAGAGTTGAATATGATAAATTCAATGATCTCTGGGGCCGTTAACTGGATACCTATGACTAAATGATATGTTATTGTATTGCTTCATGAAATATGTATAACTTGAAGGTGTCCTAAAATGCATTGTCACATGATCTGGGTGCATTGCTGTTTCTACAATAGTATCCTGTTGGATGGATAGTGGGTGTGACATTGATACAATTTGTTACGTGTTTTCTTTTTTTCCTTTTCATGTCTTTTTTTTTTCTTTTGTAACCACGAAAGTCTCCTGACATGAATAGAATGTTCATCAAGTTTGCATAGTTATATTGTTGATACGTTATGCGTGTATTGCTTTTGTACACATATGTGATGGTACCTATTGGTGTTGAAATAAAAAAAAAATGAATATTCAAGAGCAAGAACATGAGTCCCACTCCGTATTATGTGTAAGAACAGTGAGAAACATGGATTTAATTGCTTGTCTTGAATTGTTTTGTAAGGAATTGCTATGTACAAACTGTGAAAAACATACATTTTTGGAGAAATTATACCACTGGTAAATTAAACATATCTTTGCTGTAGATTTTTAATTGAAAGTAGGTTGCCTGTTGTAGCCCAGGCTAACACTCCATATCCTCAGCCATCACACTTTATATGCAAAGTTCACAAAAGGAACAAGTGATACCCTGACAGGTTTAGTGCTTTGATATTGGGTTTCCATTTTCCCAGTCCCAATAATTGAACAGTGCTGGACCAAATGTATTTAAAAATCCATATTCTTCCATTCGAAATTAAACCTATAGCAACCCTTCCTAGTATACTGTTTGGCCAATATGTATGCAAGACAATTAACTACAAAATCAATGCATATATATATTGGCCAAAATTAAATACGACTCAAAACATTCTCAAAGTTCTTTTTTTTTTCTTTCTGTGCTGTTGTAATGCTTTGTATGGTGGGAATGTGAATGTACATACCCTGGAAATATTAAGGGGGCTGTTTTGGGAAATGGAGGTGTAAAAGTAAGGCATGATTCTATTACATCTTGATTTGCCTCAGTTTCCCATACTACAGCAGTAACAAGATGAGGAAGGGGTACTGAGTGCAGATCTCCACTGTGCATTCCTCATCCGTCTAGGCAGTGTGTTTCGTTTCATGCCCGCATGACATTTCCTTATAGGCGTGGAACTAATGGCTTTCTATGGAATCTTCCTTGGTTTAGAAACTGCAATAGTCCAGGTGGAATACATAGGAATCCATTCATAAATAATCCCCTCCAAAGCCTAATTTGCAGGCTGCATTTTTTGTTCTTCAAAAGACGGAGAGAAAAACTACAAAGTAAACAGGAATACCTCAGTTTTACTCTGCAGTGTTCCAGTCCGTTGTGTGAACCCAGCATCATGCACGCGCTAACATTGCCGGTCGCCTGCATGCAATGTTTATCTTTTATGTCTATGAAGGCGGAAAACGGGCATGAAGCGGAAGTAGGTCTAAGACAAATGGATTCCTATGGAGTTCACCTCAAATTAGAACCTGCAAAAGAGCAGGTAGATTCCATAGGACACATTGGGCCTCATTACGACCCAGGCGGTAAGGGGTTTACGGCAGCGTAAACAGCGCCGACTCTTACCGCCTGATTCCGAGGTCCCTTAGCGCCATGGCGGATTTAACACCTGCTTTTAGCAGGTGTTAAAATCCATGGCGCTAAGGGACCATGTTGTTAATTACGCCACCGTAATTTACGGTGGCGTAATTAACGCCTTCCCCACTCCCATTATGCCCTATGGGGCAAAAATGGGAATGGGGAAGGGTAAATGGGGATTGGGGACTTACCGCCCCACCGACCTCGGAATGGGGCGGTAAGTCCGCCAACCACCATGGCGTAAACGTAGTTTACGCCATGGTGGTAAAGGTACGACCCAGGCGGTAACTTACCGCCTGGGTCGTAATGAGGCCCATTACGTTTGAAGGAGGTGTTTACTTTTTTACCGTGATGAAGAGTAAAAGTGAAGAGTAAAGGTGAGTTGGCCCAGTTTCACTGTTCAGTTTCACACTTCACCTTGTAAATGTTGTAAAAGTGTATGCACACGACTCGACGTCACCGAAGAGCTAACGTTTGCGGTTCCTTGTACCACATGGCATGCAATTTGATTTTTTTCAAAAATGTCCTCCTTAATGCTGATGGTGGGAACGAGGATAGATTTTCCAGAGCATAGCACACGAATACGAAAATAATTCGAATGAATGTGTGTGCATGTTTTCCTAGCGAGAGTACAGCATCCGACTGGAAAAATAGCTTATTTCCGGACAGCTTTTATTGCATACAAAATAAAGCACCAGTTTTTGCTTTCCTTAAACAGCTTGGAAAACGTCCGCCGAATCTGTACCCAGCACTGTCATTTCAAATGCACCTAAAGCACTGGTCTGTCCCATGGGTGCTCTAGACACAAGCCTTTCTAAAGATTTAACAGAGAGAAAGTAGAGGGGAATAGCTCTGGGCTTCTTTCATCAGTCACAGATAAAAGGGAAAACAAGTGCGCCGGTTCCTGCTTTGTAGTGGGCTATTTCTGAAGAAACTTTTCAAATTCGTTTTCTTTTTTCTTTATTAATAAAGCCAAATAGAGCAATTCTCAGCATTAGAAAATAATGGGGTGCATGGCTAGCTGCAAATAAGAGGAATATGAAACATACAGCTAAGGAGAGTACAAGAGTCTCTGCCTTCTATTGCTGGACATCTTGAGACATACTACTCCTTATTTTTTGTCATTAATAATGTTGTCACCCACAGCACGACTGTTGGCCAAATGTGTTTCAGGCAACAGACTGTACATATTCTTTTTCTTTAAATACATACTGTGATTTGGTTACATTATAGAAACCTTGCACAGATACAGCAAGACATATACAATGTATAAAACTGGAGAACAGATTACAAATTCTGCATATAAAATACAATTGCTTAATTATACACATTAAGACAGGATTACTTCATCCAGTAACCAAACACACAGCCATTCATATCCAACAACCCACCTCAAGGAAACAGCCGCCCCATCAGCAAGGTTTAAAGGATCCTTGGTTAAGGAGGCAAGATCAACAACACGAATCCAAAGCTCCACCAAGAAATCCAGTAGGGCTTCTGAGCACTAAATGTGAGCAGTGCTCATTAAAGTTGCCCATAATCTTTCCAGAATAACTGAAGAGGGAGGATTGACTAATCAACTAAAAAAAGGGCGTGATTAACAGAAGCATTTCCCTTTGGAAAATGCTCTGTGATTCAGGCACTTAATCCTTTGAGTTAGTAATGCTGGGCATTTTAAAACTAAATGATACAAAGACTCTGAGCTAGTTTTCCAAAGACAACAGGTAAAATCCCAATACACGCACCCATCACCTCCAAGGTTGAGTAACAGTTCAATCTAAATCGCAATAATTCGTTCCTGAATGCACACGATGGAGACTTTACAATGTATGGTTGAGAACACGAGTGCAGAGGTGTCATAGCCATACTACAAACATCATCTTTGAATAATCTCAGTTATTTTAAGTGCTCAAATGCTTCATTTCCATCCAAAGCAATCAACCAGGACTTTATATCAAGCAAAATCACATCCCCAGCCAACTCTATTGCATTTAGGTACTGTTCACATTCCTTGGAGAAAGAAGAAAGTGTGACATTTGATTTAACCTGCATTGACTATCTCAATCTATTAAAAATATCTGCTCATTCTCTATTCTGAAACTTAAAATACAAAGTTGAAACCACTTTTAATACAACCACCAAGATGTAAGACCCAATTCGGGTTTAATGGCTTTTATAGGTATATGCAAAGGGAGGTTCAAGACCTTCCTCCACAATAATGCTTCTTTCACCTTTAACATTGCTTGGTGGACTGAGGGAGCAATACGCAACCATAGAGAATAGGGGTGTTACCTTAGTTTTAAAAAACGGATAACCGTAAGTAGAGAATACAAATAATAACCTCCTTGTAATTGCTCTGTAAGTTACATGCGTCCATCTTTGTATCAAGTCTACTTTTTACTAGGCACAGATGGCTTTTTGGAACAAACAAATAACCCAAGTAAATAACCAAAGGAGGATGATTGATTGCCCATGTAAAGGTTGACGGGAAACATTAGATTTACTTGGGTTAATGATCAAAGAGTTTTCACATACATAGTCGGACGTTAGTTCAAGCCTATGCTGCAACCCAATCGGTGTTATGTCAATAGGAGAAGGTCATCAGCATTGGCTAACCATCCCACTTCCAAGGTGCCAAGTATAGGAGGGAAAAGAGAGACTTCTCTATATGTAAGAGAGAGATCAGAAATTAAATAGAACTTTCACAAATACACATCCTTGACGTAAGCCAGTTTCTACTGGAATATTTTAACTTTCAGCTATTATTTGTATGGAAGAGGATGAGCATAGATAACAGACATGGAGGAATACCCCAGCCGTTCAATTTTCTCCATAAATGACCCCTGTCCATTTTATCAAAAGTGGATGTAAGATCCAAACTAGCCACATATAACCTAAAGTCCTATCATGTTTGGCTGAGGCTTGAAAACGTTTTAGATTATCCATCCATTCGTTATGATAAATACACCTCTTCTAAAACCACTTCTAACACCACTTTGAAAGATACTACGGGCCTCATAACACGCTCCTCATCACGCGTTGTGCAAAGCAATAAAACTGTGGTGGTAACGCCGCATTAACGCTCTGCCCAATCCCGAGTTTGGGCGGAAAGTTTTGAGCTGGAGGTAATTCTGCCGACTTTATGCCCATTTTTGCTGCATTTACTGTGGCACAATTTGTACCGTGGTAAATGCGCCAAACATTGCCCTGTAGAGCCCTTTGGACTCTGAATTAAATGGGGATTTACAGCCTTGCCGCAACTCCGGATCTGGCGCTAATAGCGCCATACCGAGTTGTGATAATGATATGTGCATTGGCCAGTATCCCGGTGGATTTACGATTTACTGCCAGAATACATGTTGAGTGGTAAATCCACCAGAATACGACCCAATGCAAATAGCATTACAGCAACTTGGACTGGCACTATTTGCACTGGATCCTGAGTTCACCAGGATTAGCTAATGTGTTTGAACAGTGTTGGAGAAAGGAATCCAGCCGTCCACACGGAACCTTTGGGGTCATCACCTGACAAGGGGAATTCCCTATTACCATATCAGAATCACTGACCAACATTTCCTGAGGATAGAATACAAATAATTTGCGACGGCAAGAAGTATTCAACTACTGGCAGTTCGTTACATTTCCTCCTGATAAGCCACGGCCATAATAGTGGTGAAACATGTGTAGAGGACTTTCATAAGAGGAAAAGGGAGGATTAACTCATGGGGAAAAGAGAACTATTAGATGAGGATTTCAATAGGAAATCACTTTACTCACAAGAAGACTAGCAGATTACTATATGAAGAACACCATATCGAATCAGGCAAATGAGAAATATAATAAGGACTTTCATATGAGGACTAACAATTGAGTGAGGATTATCACATGAAGATTTCAATATGGATAACCAATAAAGATATATTATTAAAATGCACAAGCTACTCTCCACAGTATAATTTTTAAAATCCAATTACCACACACCCATGTGGGCCTATTTGCAAGCGGGCGCAGTGATTTGACTCCATCCAATACTGCATAACTAGTAAGACTATTGGCCAGACATAATTCAAGGAGCCAACCAGCGACAGCTTAGTAACCTACAGGTATTCAATTTCTCAACACAGGTTTGCAATATGTCTGCAATTATGTGTTACACTCTGAGTTGAGTCAAGGCTGTAAATCCCCATTTAATTCAGAACCCGTAGGAATCTATGGGGCATTTTCAACACATTTAGCACTGCACAAATTACACCGCAGTAAATGCACCGAAAATGGGTGAAAAAGTCAGCAGATTTACTTCCAGCTCAAAGCTGGAGGTGAATCTCCCAACGTTCTGCCTAAATTCGGGATTGGGCAAATCAGTAATGCAGCGTAATAGCATTAGCACTGCATTTTTCCCACTCCGCCAAAGCCGTGATGAGGCCCTTAGTTTCCTCTCCCAAAGAACAAGATCTTTCAAAAAAACCGAGCTAGAATCCACTTATTTATAAAGTGGGACCGCAATTGCTTCTGACCAAGATTTCAGAAGTTCATACTGTTTACCACTTGAGTGAACAATACCCATAGCACATTAAACAAACATTTTAAATTACCTCATAAAATGTGATTAGAAAGCCCATCCAGGCCCACTTCTCTAGACGGTTTTAGGTGGGCAATGGTCATATTAACATCATGTAAGTCAAAGTTCAACCTCCACCGAGCAGCAGTATACAAATTACAAGGAGTCACTATGTACTGTGTGCTACAGGAAAACTGTTTAGATTAAAACTTGACCCATTCAGATTCCAAGATGCAATTAGACTGCACCAATCATTGATTGTAGTCCATATTATTCAATTGCCACAAAAGACCTCTAGTCTCATGATTGATCAATTTCCGCAAAACAACCTTTTTATCTGGCCAGTATAGCTTCAAATTAGCCTGCAAAGATCGAATATTATGCCTCATTAGATGTTTACGTAGGTTAATCTCTGGGTCCCTTAGAATAGAACACAATGCTAAAAAAGGCATTTGCATCCAAAAAGAGGAAGAAGTCCCTTCTGATGTCCAGGACAGCAATGTGATGGCAAAACATTCAGGGGAACAGTTATGGCTATGGTCTTCCTAGGTCCATTTGTTCCAAACCTGAGTAGCTCTGTTTGGTAGATAGATTTTATCCTAATATAAAGGAGAGGTTCACATTGCACATACCGTATTAATGTTATGATGGGACAACAATGTCATGAAATTGTATTCTAAGGGGATGGTGCCTCAGTCTAGGCAGCCAATGCGATTGTGCGGACTAGACTTACTTGTATAGGGCTAAACCATTTATATTTTGGGTGATGACTTTGTAAGGGAACCTGAGATTATGTGGGTGTGTGTTAACTGTTCTGGAAATGTATTTATACTGTATCTTTTTTGTGGTTCATGGAGACTCAGGCTAGTTCAATCTCCATGGAGCTGTTTAGTCTCTCCCCAGCGGCCAGTGTGAAATAAATGTGCTTTAATGGGAATGTGCAGTCACTTCTTGAGAGGTGGGCTATTTTAGAGTGCCGAGATTCAAGGTCAGCCCTAACAGCTATAATATTTAAACAATGATACCATCTGACTCTGACCAGATCACGTTGTCCTCTACGGCCAGAGGGTTACAATAAAGATTGATTAAAAGAAAATGACATATTCTCTTTTTCTGTTATAAGTTCCACACTATGTAAGCACACATCATTTTTCGTAGCAAATAGCCAGCCGCTGGATTGCCCTTAGAGCCCTTCCTGTCCAACTTTACAGAACTTTGTACCCATCTATAATGGGATGTCAAGTAGCTAGGTTTCTTGAGAAAATATTAAATCATGTTGTCTAAATTTAAAACAGATTGTATCATGCATAAAACATTTGAACCAACTTAACCGTGACAAGGATTCAAAATTAGAAACCCGGTCTTCGACCCTTAAAACATGGCAAAGTTGCTTGAAGCAACTCCCAGTTCCCTTGAAGGTCATCGGGGTTGGCATGTATAAGACATACATCACACCTTGATTCCCTATTGTACATCATATGTTTCTGCCATCCTTAGCCCTGTTTGTAACATTACACATATCTGAGTCCCGCATAGACGCACCCATGAGGGACACAGGATTACAAATGACAATATCATACCCTCTAATGGACAGGTCTTCTTGAGTACACAATCACAAAATACTTATCACTGCAGAATAAACATGAGCTGTACAAGTATTAAAAATATCCTCTTCATCAAGCTCACCCCATCTAATATCTACAGATAATAAATCTGTCAAGGAATGCACACCTTAAAGTAAAGTCAGCGCTGTGCGTATGATCATGGGGAAATCCACAGCATCTTGGAAAGTAGCCTTCATGTGTATGGCCTGTGGCTTGCTATTTCTGTCCTCCTTTCCCTTTCTGCAATCACTCTGGGCATTGTCTAAGACCAAATTACACACTTGCTGGGAAGCAAATCCACACTTAGTTTGGCCCAATCCATAGAGGGGCACTCAGGAACATCAGAAAGAAGACCAGTCTCTGGGCCCTTTGGGCAAGTATTCAAAGTGTCCAGCTGAGTAACACTAGTCCCACTCATGCCTGACCGTCCCATCACTAGATCCTTAGAAAGATCATGATGAACACTGCTTGCCGGTTCAAATTACAAACCATATTTATCACTGTCAGATGACCCCCATTTATATCCTTCGGTGGCTGAAGTTTTCTGCCAATTTCCTTGTTGAAATAACACTCAGTGAAGGGTAAGTTTGGGAGCCTCATGGCAGTCAAACTAGATGAATCGATAGATTTTCTTCCGTTCTCCACATTAGAACACCCCTCAACAGAAGGTAGACACAGGAGCTTTGTAGCTTCAGAACTAACTAAATCAGTAGAAGCACAGTTTACAGAGGCCTGAGTCATAACCCTGTTGTCAGTCGGAGTGACGGTTTCTGTGCAAGTCAGGAAATAGCACCTAAGGTCCTTAAATTTCTCTTAAAAGATATTTTCTTTTTGGCTCATCGAGATAACCTTTTGCACAAAGACACAATTTGTGGTTGTACATCAAATGGGTGCACTGTTGTAACAAGGTCAAGGTCAAACTGATGATCCACTTGTATCGAAGTTTGGACAAAAAAGTTGGACTGAGTGCCTGCATTGGCTACCTCCTGTTCTTGAGAGTCCTGAATTACTATGGGCGATAAAGATTTTAAAGACTGAGCCTTATCTTCAGAGGAAATCCCCACAGGTGTCTCAGCCGCAGTAAGAAATGTGGCAAGAATATTTGCCTGTATATCCACATCCACTAAATACTTTGAGATTCCACAATTATTATGGATGAGGTGATTTTTTTTTAGGCACAGCTGTCTCATCTGAGATAAGAAGCCTAGACAAAGGAACACACACTATACTTCTTAAATATTTGCGAGTGCCAGATCTCTTAACTTTTCTGCAGTTCTTAATATTCTTTGTTTAATTCCCTTTGAACATAGGGACATTTTTCTGGTTACCCACAGCATCTGTTTCTTGTAAACTCGAATTGGGCAAGGCCATATCCAACCTGGATCTGACCATTTCTTTGTTTGAACTTGAAGTAATGAATCCAGAACAATTTGTTGATTTAGCAAAATAGTTAATAGGGACTCCTTAATTTCTCCCAATATTGATGTATGCGATTTGACTTCGTTTTTTAAAAATTACTTTTGTCTCATAGTCATTTAATTGAATTTTCACATAATACAAAATAAGTCAGCATTGTAAATAAAACATATTTTACTAATTGGATTTTCATTTTACTTAAATAAACAAAATCAGAAGTTCTTACCAGTCCTCATGGTTTCTAAATCAATAAAACATAACATCTTTCTACAAATCAAGCAATTTTAACACTTTTATGAGCTCACTTGATAAAAAAGATTTCATGGCCTGAGGACAGGTTATACCAAAACTCTTAAGTCTTCAGCCATTCCTGATCATGGACAAAGCGGCCAAAAGATGACATCATCATTTCACTGTTCCAGCGCACTCAATCAAGCATGACTTGTAGGACACGACTCATTGGGAGCCTTCTCCCGAGACTGACGAGACAAAACATCCCCATTCGGTAACATGTTCATTCAAAATCATAATAGGTTATTCCTCCCACCACGAGCGGGGAACCTTGTCACGTAGGTCAGTAGAACTCCTCTAGGCTTGTCCAGGATGGAGAAGCTACTGTGAAGTCTCAATGAATGCATTACATCAATTGTTCTTAGCCAATCCATCTCATTTATCATCCTCTTCATACTCATAGAATTAGTCATTAAGTCATCCACCGACCTTGATATTGTGGAAAGAACAGAAGTTACCTCTTTGTCAGAATCTTCAGATATACACTGTATTGCCTTAAGTCCTATTTGTTCACCTGAGTGAACAAAGACTTTTTTTGTGGGATCTTAATTGACCGGTACAATTGGAGCAGCCTCCAGTCCATATTTACTATGAATGAGTTCAGGCCCAACTCATAACGGAGCGTGGCTACTGGCAAGGATTGTGGGACTCCCCATACCTTCCTCCACAACCTTCCCTCAATCCTCTCCCAATCAAGGTTCCAGGCCGGAGATTCAATGTTGGCGCCATAAGTCAGAGTGGGAATGACTTTGCCCTTGTAATATTTTATTTGGGGAATCCCAACGAATTTTCAATAGGTACCCTTAATGCTCTTCGTCTGCGCAGCTAACTGGCCTATATTGGTCTTAATCCTGCCCTCCACCATCATCATGTTAGGATGTGCTGCAAGTCTAAAACCAAGATAGTAGTTTCTCGCACCAGGGAGATGGAGTGTGCATCAATACACCATTTAGTTTGGATCCCTTTTCGGGACAGATTACAAAACCTCATTATATAAGTTTTCCCAGGGTTTATCACCAACTCATTTTCTGATGCATAACTACTCATTGCCCCTAAAAGTTGTAGAATTCCTCGAGGAGCAAAATCTAACAGTGGAACATCATCAGCGCAAGCAATCCAGCTGATTTTACGCCGACCGTTCTTAGGTTTTGCAAAAGTATGTCTACACAGTGCATCATTTCGGTCCGCCAGATACAGATGAAAGAGAAAGGGAGCAAGAATGCATCCCTGCCTCACTCCCCTCTCCAGGTTTATAGGACTAGATAGATGCCCCAGGGCATCTAATCTGACCCGAACAGTTGTGTCTTGATGCAGGTAAACCAGGATTGCTAATAGGCCGGAGGGAATGCCCCAATCTCTTAGTTTTGCCCACAGACGGTTTCTGTTTATGGTATCAAAAGCTTTAGAGATGTCTATCACTGTGACATAGAGGGGGTATTGCCTGTCTTCCACGAGTTGTCTCTCAGCATATTTACAATCAGGCCATTTAAGGTTGTTGACATACCTCTTCTAAAGCCACTGTGTGCTTTATCCAAGTTACCATTACTTTCAGCACAATCTTCCAGATCTATTAAAACAGCCCCAGAAAAGATCTTGCTGTCCGCATCCATAAGGGCGATTGGGAGATAGTTGTTCGGATCGGCCCGATCGCCTATCTTATAGATTAGGATAATTACAGCTTTTATCTAGTTATCCGGACATTGGGCCTCATTCCGAGTTTGGAGGTAACCATGGCGCTATTTGCGCCATGGCTGCCTCCAAAACCGGTTCCGACTCCGACCTTGTTCAATGGGGACTTACCGGTCTAGTCCGACCGTTGCGGGACCGGTAAGTCCCCATTGAAAAAGGCAATCCCAATTCCCATTGAGCCCATATAGGGCTCAATGGGAATGGGGAGGGAGCTAATAACGGTACCGCAATTTGCGGTACTGTTATTTGCTCCCTGGTCCCTTTGCGGCTCCCGCTAAGGCCGCCTGGTAAAAGCAGGCACCCATAGCGGAACCCGTAAAGTGACCTCGGAATATGGCACAAAGGGATTAAAGGGACCGTTGTCCTTAACGGTGCCCGGTATCCCTTTGCGCCAGGGTCGGAATGAGGCCCATTGCCTTGTTTCTATGATGTAGGATGTAGTCCAGGTAGCCGGGCCTGCTTTTAAAATGGAGTTAGTCCATTTGGACCGGGGGCCTGCTTTTAAAATGGAGTTAGTCCATTTGGACCGGATGCCATAGAACTGGATGATTTTTTAAAGAGATTTGCCACCACTTCCAGAGACGAGCAGTGAGACCACGGGTCATTTATAGACATGTTGGCCACATCATGATTAATTTTACCAAACAAATTCCTAAAGTGCGTTCACCATTTGTCTTCCAAAATACAATCGCTTTGACAGCTAGATTGCACAGCTTTCCCGCCATTTTCTAATGACCAAACATATTGGGCTTTCTCTGAAATCAGGGTCTCTAGCATTTGTTCACATTGACATAGAACTTTTAGAAATATATTGGACCTATTCCAGTTCTGATATACTACCAAAAATGTTTTTTCTGCTTTTAGAACTCTGAATTATTCAGAGCCCTCTTCTTCAAATCTCTCAGATTTTTCCAAAGTTCTCTTTTGCATTGCCAGGTCTCCTGATCAAATTGATATTTATGAGTTGGCAACCGAGTAATCCTACCCTTGCATGGTTTGTCTAATTCCCATAAAAATATTTGAAAGTGGTCTTTAGAGCAGGCTAAGGTTAGTTGCTTGAAAGTTAACGACCCCACTGACTCTTTCAAATTTGTAATCAGTCCACGTCCTTTATTATTAAAACTAGCCACTCTATTACACCCTTGATTCACCAGGTCTGTGTGGTGACCCCTCTCTTCCGTATTTCTTCCCCCACATAGTTTGGCAGACAGCATTTTCAGGTCATTTCTTTTTACTTCAATGTCGAGATTATCGTGCATCCTATCAAGACCTTGCCGTGCAAGATTGAAGCAGCCAGAGAGTGACCCCCTAACGATGTGGAGTATCAAGGAGGTAATTCTTTTCTTCAATCTTAAAAAGATTCATGAGAAAACTGATGAAAACTACTCCGCTGAGGCCCAAACGAAGGATGATAATTGAAAAGGCTTTGCAACGAAGCCTTAGAGTTCAAAGAGTTATACAGATCCCCTTGCGAGTTTGTAGAGGGATATGGGGAAGCACTTAGATTCGTGCAAGGGAGATCAAGTTCTCCTGACTCTTCCTGTGAGCTACCACACGCATAAGTACAGAAGTATTGCGAATGGCTGTCCCCACGTTTTCTGACAGGTTCGCTAATTGAGAGCCACACAGAGAACCCATACATATATGGCAGGATCTGCCATAGATGTAATGGTCTTGGGCTCAGCTGTGTCAACACTGGCCAGCGAGTACAATTCTGCCTCATTTTGCACGCCCTTACTATACAAAGGAGCATTTGCTGTTTGGAAAAAAGTTGTGATTTTCCCAGCGTTCTTTGTAGAACCCACCTCGAAAGCATCCTTCAAAACATTCGATACCGCCTCATCTAATGGAGTCAGAACTCTTGAAGTCTGCTCAGCCCTGCTGTAGATGATAGTGTTTTCCTTTATTCCGCATGACGTGGGAGGTGCTTCCCACGTCCAATGGACGGCTTCCCAAGACACTGGTGCATATGATAAAACAGAACTAGCTGTGTACAGTGCCTTGGGCTGCCAGCCAAATTAACAGTCAGTAACGACTACTAAGAATAACAAAAAGCACATAAAAGCTGGTGGAAGCACTATTCGGCAAACGAGGAGGAGTGTCTTAGCTTCAGTTTCAAATGGGCAAGCACAGAGCTCCCAGAGGTTGGAGATTAATGCTTATCGGCCACTCATAATAGCACAGCTGTAAACCTTGCTGACCTTGCCTGGCTGCAGTGCCTTGTCACACTTTTGCACTGGTGGTCCACGCCCCGACTGTCGTTTTATAGGCACTCTTCCTCAAATGTGCCAAATACCATAACTCACACATGTCCACAGTACATGCTTCCAGATCCAAACCCAGTGCAGCACGACTGCACTTCTGCGTCACACTTTCGTGCACATTTAAATTAATTATTTACTGAAACATTGTCTCTTGAAAAAACAACAAAAGGAAAACCAATTACCAGAAAATAATAATTATCACTTCTATATATAAACCCACTCAAAATGCTCAGTTTTCTATAGAATTGTAAGAAGTGCAACTTGCTGGTAGTATTTCTGATGTTCCGATATGAGGGAAAACAACAATTACACTGTGTGGGTTTTGATGCTGATATATTTCAATTCTTGTCGTCACAGGATCTAAATTCATCTGTGGTTTGTGCACTTATTAATGTTGTTAAATAGTAACTCATTCAGGCTGAGCTGATAATATATCTCATTTTTGTATTAAAAAAAAGACTGCAGTAACAAAGTTCAACAGAAAAACAACGCTGACAAAAATTGGTTGCAAAGTAAGGAGACAATGATTTTTAAAAAGAACCCTTGTAAAATTGGGAATCATTCTAGAATCTGGCTCAAATTAGCAAGAATGAATGAACAAAATGTCCAATCCTAAAACACAGATGTAAATATTAACTTTTTCCCCCTGTTGTTTAAAACATAAATATTATTTTATAAGTCTGGCACGATTCTGAAAATTATTGATTGGTGTGTAGAGCAGGTGTGTGTTCTGTGACAGACAAAGGACTTCAGATACATTGTGAGACAGGATGACTGTTAACGATTACAACACAACTCAACCCAGTTGAGTGCAAAATACAATGGAAAGTTTCTGGAAGTGATCCACCTACCCAGAGCAAAAGAAAAATGGAAGCATATCGAAATATCTCAGACAATTCCCAGATGGCCAATTAAGAGATGGCATTATGAGAATGAGGTTCAATCTGTTACCAACAAAAGAGATCATGTTTAAAAGAGGCCAAACTGAAAATTCTGATTGTCGATATTGCGGGAGGGCAGTAGAGTCAATAGAACATCTTGTGAATAGATGCCCAAAATTTGAGAACAGAAGCATTTGGCAACTTTGTATATCGATTGGACTCATTAAACGAAGAACCTTTTTGCCATTATATTGTAGAAGGCAGGGTAACTCCACTTTTGATTAAAATTGGTGCTTTTTTGAAAAACGTTGATTTGTGGACTTGATACTATTTATTTATTTATTTA
Source organism: Ambystoma mexicanum (assembly GCF_040938575.1). Lineage (NCBI taxonomy): Eukaryota > Metazoa > Chordata > Amphibia > Caudata > Ambystomatidae > Ambystoma > Ambystoma mexicanum. The sequence continues at coordinate 1,402,265,292 of NC_090935.1, read as the reverse complement.
TTTATTTATTTATGCGTTTATATAGCACACCTACATATGTAAGGTTACAGTTACATCTTAGTTCACAGGCGTGTAAGATAGGCATGAGATAGATATACATAGCAGTTGGTATACAGTCAGCTTTAGGTGAACTGTGGGATTGTAGAAATAAACGATGGCACATTACCCCGCTCATGTGTGAAGAGCCAGGTTTTCAGATTTTTTCTAAAGGTTCAAAATGACGGTTCACTGTTCGCAAAACTGTTTGGAATACGAATTTCAAATGATTTTATGATTATTAACCTAATGAACTGTTGACTTTTTGTATATATTATATCAAATGTATGTATTGAATATGTTTGATATTATGTTATAAGGTTTAAATAAGCCATTTACACATAGAAAAAAAAAAACAGAAGTGATCCATCACTGTATGCACCTCTGCAGACTGTGCAGAGCCTGCTCGGTCTGGTCAGCCATCAAGTCACAGGCCAGTCAATGAGGTTTTGAGCCTATATATATTTATTTATGTATTTATTTATTATTACATTTAGAAAAGCGCTCCGGACCCTCAGGCATCTGGGTGCTTGAACTTAAGAATATGGTTACAGGTGATACTTAGTTTTACATGTCAATTAATTTGTCATACAGTACAGAGGCACAATACAGGTACAGAATAGGTGATACTTAGTTTTACATGTCAGTTAATTGGTCAAACTGTACAAAGGCACAATGCAGGTACAGAATGCTCGGGTTCAGGCGTACTGTCCTAATTCCAGACCTAGGATTGCCAGATGTACGAAATTTAGCTGTTTAGTGCCTTACACCCAGAACTTACACTCTCCCAAAGCTCAAGAAAAAACTCGAGACTGCAGCGGTTCCAGGGCAAAGGACCTGTATTAGCTGGTCAGTTCAATGTACAGTCCAGGAACACTTCTGAAGTGGCTTGCTTACAGGTTAATTTGGAGGTGCAGAGAATAGTTAGTCCCACTATTCCAATGGGCCGAAGCACCCTTGCAGGCCTTCTAGGTTCCATCAGAACCAGGGGGTCTGACGGGACAACAGCGGGCTAAGGGTGCCAAACCTTCCAAAGGGTCACCAGCATTTCCACGGATCTGCTTCGTTGATTCAGGATACTTGGCTCCTTTTTTAAGTTTGTTGTAAGCTCAGAAGATAGACCTGGAATGGGTGTAAGATACCTTCTCTTATCCAAAATCTCCTTGGTGCAAAAACATAGAGAAACCAATAGGAGATCTACTCACAAACAGCCATCCCAGTTGTGGACCATTCACAGACCAAGTTGGTCCCAGTCATCCCAGCACACCAGACATGCTGGCACCCAGGAAGGGTATTGGAACTAGATGATCCAGCCCTCATCGTACAGGCACACACACAAGGCATGCAGTAGCCCGGGAAAGCTTTGCTTTGTGCAGTTCCAAATAAGGAATTTCCTGTGTCTGCTCAACCTGGAGAGGCAAAGGGACAAGATGGCCCAAGGCCAGAACAAAGGAACTCATGGCCTGGCCATTTTAGGAAATGCCCACTGTCCTGGGCCAAATGCGGTAAACACGGTTTGGACCATCGGAAAAAGTTGAAAACACATAAAAAGTAACAGCTGCCATCAGCTCTGTCCAAGGCACACTTGAACATTCACCAAAAATCCTTTGAGAGTGTCTAGGGCTTCAAAAATGAAAAAGGGACCCCAGCGCACTGTACTGTAAGGTAGTTTGTGCACTGATAAAATGTTACTAAAGAATAGAAACACAGCGGAAGACTAAGGGAAACAAAGTCTCCCAGTACTGACTGTTTTAAGGGCATGTCCGTTTCCCCATAACAAAATGAGCAAATGCCCAATGGAGTACAGCAGAAGGCTGGGCTCCACTGGCATAAGTGAGGCGAGGATGGTCATACAACAGCAAAAAGTTGGGGGGTACACAACTTGAGGGAAAATAACCCATAAATGGAAATCCTTCCTAACATGCACACAACCAGGGGTCCATACTGACCCTGAAGTCAGTTCTTGTCTAAGCTGAGCCATGCTACAAGCACATTTCCTGCCACAAGGACCATCCCTGCGCTGAAGCGCATCCTGGCCTTCTTCAATGTCAATATCCTCTTGAGACCTATTCAAAAGCCAAGGCACATCCATGCTCTGTGATTCGGCCTAGCCTTAAGGTTCACCGAACCTTGAGGCTAACACCCTGTGGTTCAATCTTGCCCTGGTGCCCAACACCCGGTCTTACCTAATGCCTTCCCCAAATATTTATCCCTGAACTGATGCCCATACCTGCGCCGTAATACCGTAAGAACTACATAACTATATTACATTTCTGGTTCCTTTTAAAAGTTTCCAATGAAGTTTTTTTCCAAATGCTAGCCTGGAAAATTCCAAAAGAAAATATGTAATTTCTTTTTATTTTCTATGTTTCAGTATTATAAAAAATAACATACCATAAACATGTCCATGGTTATTGCACATCAGCAAGTCTCTAAGTCACCTTAGAGATCTAAGTCTGTACTAAGCACTCAGCCTGCTGCCTCTAGCTTAATATGGTACAGAAATTATTGGTCTCAAATAATGTGGAGGGTTCCAGTTTAATGACAAAGGATACCCTATGTAAGAGTTTCAAAAACAATATAATGTTCCTTCTTTCCCCCCAATGTGGCATAAATCGTGTATCTGAAACACAACATGTTTTCATAAATATGTGAAGAACTTTTGTTTAATTCCTTTCTAGTCAACAATACATGTTCAACGCATTCGCTTTCATTCGATATAAAATGAACTGGTATATAATCCAATCCAATCCAAAAACATAAAAACAAGAGTTACAATTGCACAATGCACATGTTATTCAAATACAATGGGCCTCATTACACAGTAGGCGGTAAGGGATTACCGTGTAATGAGGCCCAATATAATAAGATATAATCCATAAAATCAGGGCACCAGCATGGTACCATTAAGACCTATGAATGGTTAAGCTTGTCCATAAGGACACATTGTATAGAATCAATAATGTAGTGCATGGGGAACACAAACAACACATGATCAAATAACTGTAACCCAAAAAATCTTTCTAATGTGCCATGCTCTATGGATGTATTTTGCCACTTGGCACACAACTCCTGCATCATGTTTATTTTTGCCAAGTCTCACTGCATCCCCAAGACATCATCTGTTATGAACTCTCAAAATTGAAAGAAAAAGAAAATGCTTCCTATCTCTGGTGTAGAGGGAGCACAAACCATGAAGTGTAATAGTGTTTCACAAACATTCCTCCCATAAGAGCGGGAGTCTTATAAGCATCTCAAACATTTATGAAACTGGCCAAGGGCAAAATGCCAAATCTAAACTTAACATATTTTATTTATTTATTTATTTATTTATTTATTTATTTATGTATTACTTTTTTTATAATGTGCCTAATACCAGAACTGAGTTCGGTTTCTAAGTGTGAATCTGGGATTCGAACCTCTGTTGCTCTGCGGGGTCTTGCTTTCAAGACCAGCGCATTGCCCCTGTGCTGGTGACACATAATCGAGATACAACTCATAGCTAAAGTTAAGTTTCGATTACAAGTAGCTTGTTAATCAGGAAGAGATGAGAACTCGATCATTCTCTGTTGCTATAAACTTTGCTTTCACCATTACCTTAGTGTGTTATGTGAGCTAAAAGATAATTCATTGTGACCAATTTAGAATGCCAGCTTTCTGATGTTTTTGCACCCGGGACAGAAGTTCCTCTATTCTTGGCGAGAAGGTTTTGAAGAGCACCTCTATATTTTGACAAAGGAAAGGTCACCCAAATATGGACCCATATTAAGAGTAGTTTCAAGGCTGCCCCATGGTCAATGCATATTCGCACATTGAGAAGGGTGCAGCCAATCAGGTGGCTGGAAACATGGGTAAGAACATGAAGTGTAACATCCACATTTTCCGAGCCACCTGGGGCCTTTCCCTATTGTTGCCATCTTGATTGCGGGGAGGCAAAAGGGAGCCCATACCGTTTCTTTCCCCACACCCATGCCCTTCCCCAGCCCCTATAAACATATCACACCCTTGCCCCACCATCTTCCTCCATCCCCACTTTCCTGCTGGATCTGAAATTTCTGCTCTGATCGTGGCAATTTGTCCTGTCATCGGCTGCTAAAGAAATAGAAAAGGGACATAGTCCCTTTTCTATTTACTGAAGCAGCAAGCATCTTTTTCAATGTTTTTACTGGAGATTGGGCTCATGCAAGATGCACAAAGCCCCTCTCCATTAATACAGAAATAAAATAATACAAGTATTTGCACTCCAGATGAACCCTGGAGTACAAATAGCTATCACCAAATTGTCGGGGTTGTATAGATCCAGTAACAGCCCTGAGTCCTCCGCATGGGCTTGTCTTTGCAGGCCATTATGGGGGAATTGCTTCATTATTGACCTATCATTTCTCACCGTCACTATTATATACAGGGGAAATACACATGTGCTCATACAATAGAAATCCCTAAATTACCAGAGTAACATATTGGCTTTTGGAATAACCCTAGATTAACTTCATAAAAGGTTACCTACTACCCCTCCGATTTTTTGTGTGCAATAGGTTTTTGCCTCAATCGAATCTCAGGCCAGGCTCCAAGCCTGTTTCAGTGTCTCCCGCACTGCTTTGCGCTCAACGCAGAAGTCTTTTATATTAGGTCAAAGGTCAGGATTATTTGTCTGGTTCATTCATACAAACAAATTCCTCCAGAGATGACTTGTTGAGTTAGTTCAGCCAACCAGAGACCTTAAATTGTCTGGAGGAATTGTAAGGGTCTATAAATGCCCAGTCCTGTTCCTTTGTGGGCTTTGCTACGCTGTGAGTGAAGGTGCTATACAGGATAGGTTCAAAATTGGAGGGTGTTTAGAGAATTTTGCAGAGTTTAAGAAATAGTACGAGAGTTGGATTTTTGTAATTGTGTAATTTTGTGTTGTTGGCAAAAGATCAGTTCTTGTCTCTGCTCCGTCCGTAAAAAACACAACCCTCTGACAAATAAAGGTTGTTTACTCTTACCCTGCTTCCCATGCGTGTTTGTTATTGTCATACTATTTGAATACTACTGTAGTGTATTTTGTCATGTCTTATTCTTTCGGGGTGAATCTCTGGTTCTTTTATTGGGGGAATGGCACACTCACAGCATTTGGAGTCAAGGGGCTAGAGGGAGAGGAGCTGCATTTCTCCTCACACAAGGATGAGGAGCTGCATTTCTCCTCACACAAGGATGAGGATTCTCTTATGATTGATAAGGACAGTGAGGGTCTCATGCTGCTGGTGGCTGCTAGTTCGGCATGTAGCATCTTTGGGCTCCTGAGTCATCAGAAGAGGCTGAAGAATTGGTGGAGGAGGAAGGAGTGTAAGAGGAAGCAGGGTCAAGGAGGAGGTGCCCTTGAGCACAGATGCACGAGAGACAGTGTCTCTGGTGGAGGATTCCACAGAGGCAGTGCAGGGCGGGAATCTGGTGGAGGGCACCATGTTAGCAGAGCCTCTGATAAGACAGGTGGCATTCGGGTGGTGTAGGAGGAAGCCATTGCAGAAGAGGACACCATTTTCACGATGTCATTTGAGGGAGCAGAGGATGGGCGGGGTCCTGGAGGAGGAGCTTCAAGTGGAGGGTGTGAGAAACTGGTGGTGGCTCACCCACTAGTCCCCAGGAATCTCTCTCCCTGGCCAGGGCATGGCCATCGCCTTTGGATCCAGACCCTGGTGGTTGACGAGTGCAGGAGGATCACCTGGGTGAGGGGTCTTCCGGGAGTGGGACACCTGATGGTGAGACGCTAAATTCCCATCCCTGTAACATCCTTACCCCATACTACCTGACAGGATACTTGGGTATCTAAATGCAAGACCGGCTCTGTTGAAGTCAAGGTTGCCAGCGGCAACATTGTATAAAGAGTGCAAGAAGCAAGATTTGTAAAGCATGTGATGAAAGACATGACGCAAGCTGAATTGCTGATGAATGTTTGAACGAAGAGAGGAAAGATACAACACCTGTGACAGAGTGGTCTGACACCGCGAGTATGCTCAATCGAAGGTCTCTGTAAGGGGTCCAGTTAAAAGTGATAAAAGGAAAAGTAGAAAACGAGAACGGGAAATGAAGTGAATCAAAGTGGTTCTGCGATGGTTTAAGCAAAATCCATCGCACAATCGAAAGTCTTCAATTGTTTTTTATTGGTATTTAATTGTTACACTGACAATTTTACAAAAATGAAACGTCACGTTTTAATCATTTAGAAAAGAGATTGTGTCATCCCTGTCATCTTTTCCTTTCTCTGTTCCTTCAGGAGAACTGAATGTGATGTTCCTTTTGGCTCATTCTACTTGCGTCCAATGGCCTGTCAAGTGCCAACTTAACCTTACAGGTCAAGGCTCTGTAGATTTTTGGCTGTTGCTATAACCAGAGGTATCATCTCACCACTGATCATCCTATTTCACCAAATCGCCTCCTCAAGTGTATACGCCGGCTGCCAGTGGTGTTTCAAGTAGATGGTTCTTGGTTCTGCCGTTCCCGGGCACGACAATAGGTGTTGTACTGTTTCTATCTGATTCTTGTTTTCACAATAACGACAAGAGTTTGTGGTTGATTGACCTTAGATGGCCAGGATCTCATTTGTTTTGAGGACATTCAATAGCTCTCTGAGAAATGTTGAATGCAATGATTTATCTGGGAACTTCTTCAGGTATTTCAATACCTCGCCTACTCTTTGTGTGGTCATGGGGAGGTGTGCAGTCAGTTTTTAGTTGTTTGACGTGTCTATTGAATCGATCCAATCCCAGATTTTTAGTTTGGTTTTCACTTTGTCTGGGATACGGTCCAGTTCCTCTTGTGAACTTCCGATAGTTGCCAGTAGGTCCAGGTTTTATTGAGCCAAGCGTTCAACATCTTTTTTTTTCCGGCCACCATTTTCTTATGGATAATTTCCAGGATTTTCAGACAACGGTTTCTCTGAAATTTAGCCAGGATTTGTGGCATCGCTTCTGTTCCTTAAGTGATGGTTGGTGTGGCCTTTTCTTTATAAAAGTTGATTACTTGCAAATCTATTCTTAGCTATAAAAAAACTCATCACAGAAGCTAAGGCCACTCATTACAATGAAAGAATTGTGAATGCTCAATCCAACACTGGGGAGCTATTTAAAATCCTAGCGGAGTTTCAAAATCAGCCTCCACCCGCTAACAATATCATCAAGGACGATAAATGGTATCAGGGCATTCATGATGCCTTTCTACTAAAGATCGATTCTCACAAAGAAAAATAAAACAAAGCCTTGGGCAACATAACATCTACGCAAACTTTCACTGATACCAATCCATCCAACACCAGTGAAAACACTATCCCTCAATTTTCATTTACGCACTACACTGAAGACGAAGTATCCAAAATCATACAGGACCTCAAAGCCACGTCCTGTCCTGCTGACGACTGACCCACAAGCATTCTTAAGGAGTCCTTGGAAACCTTGGTTCCATGGATTACCAAACTGGCATCTCTCCTTCGACGAGGGCATGGGGCCGGACCTGTTAAAGTCGGCATGGATTACACCTTTATTGAAAAAGGAAAACCTCGATCCAGCCAACAATGACAATTACAGGCCCCTAACTAATGTGCCTTTTGTCCTTAAGATACTTGACAAACTTGCCTACTTACAGGCCCATGTCGAAAAACATAACATCTTGGAAACCCGCCAGCTTGGCTATAGAGCTCACCACGGGACCGAGACAGCTATGCTAGATCTCAAATCTACCCTAGCTAGCATAACTGATAAAAACCAAGCTTCCCTGCTCATGCTATTAGACCTCTCGGCAGCCTTTGACCTAGTTGATCACGGACTACTGGTGTCAAGGCTCAGTGAGGTCGCTAACTGCTCTGTAATTGCATCCAGATGGATTGCTTCCTTTTTGGGTCCCAGAATGGTAAGGGTCTGTGTTGGCGATAATCAATCTTCCCTGATCTTCCAGACATGCAGAGTTCCTCAGGGCTCCTGGCTGTCGCCCTTGCTTTTCAATCTCTATATCCGACCCCTTCTTGACCTGCTAAACAAACTAGGAGTGCAATACACAAACTACGCTGACGACACTCAGGTAGTCATACAGTTGAGTGGCTCTTACAGCAGTGATGTGGAAACCATCAACAAAATATACAAAGCCATACAAGACTGGATGGCCCGTAACTCTCTAGCCTTGAACGACAAAAAGACTGCACTCCTCATTGTGGCATCTAAAAAAACTCGGACGAAACTTGATTCCAACTATGCTTGTTTTCACATTGCAGACAATACTATTACCGTCTAAAAGAAAGTCAAGACCTTGGGAGTTGTTCTTGATCAAGAACTCTCCATGAAATCCCACGTCTCCAGTATTAAATCCAGTTGTGGTCTTATAAACAAGAGAATAGGATACATTTGACCATTTATATCGGAAGAGAACTGTGCTCTCCTGTCTACAGCACTGATTAATTCAAGGCTTGACTACTGCAACAGCCTCTTAGCGGGCACTACACCCTCTAACATCCAATCACTACAGGTGGCTCATAATAATGCTGTGCGTAATATCTTTAATCAATCTCGTCGAACACATATTTCCACCTTCAGGAAAAAATTACACTGGCTTCCAGTTAAGCATTGTATAACACACAAGATGCTCACCACGACCCACAAATGCCTCAGTCTAAGTAGTCCTACATATCTGTCAGCTCAGATTAGCACTAAGCCTAATGTGAGGAATCTTCGGTCATCCTCAGCGATCACTCTTAAACACCCCAAATTTAGTACAGCCAAATTTGGAGGTACCACTCTTGTTGCTCAGGGTCCCCTTCTTTGGAACACACTTCCAGCCCGGATACGGCAGATCCAGAGCTATACCATGTTCAAACGAGCCATAAAAACTCACTTCTTCAATTTGGAATAATTCGTTGAGTCCTCTCTCCTTTCTGCCTCATGTGCCTGTATGTCTTTGTCTTGTCTCTGTGTGCGCCCTGAGGCCCACGGGCATGTTGGCGCGTTATCAAAATTAAAATAAATAAATATATAAATAAGGAGAATTTCCCAAATGTTCTGTTCAAGACCATTGCTTGCAAGGCTAGTGTAATGGTTTTAGCATAAAGTGTCTCCTGCATTGCTGTTTCGACTGGGCTCCTGTTGATTCTAACTCCCAGGTAATTAAAATGTGTCACTATCTCCAGTTTCTCAGCATTGAGGTGCCAATGTAGATGTTCCACCCTTTTAGATGACTTTTCTATGATCGTGACTTTGGTTTTGGTTGTATTTATTTCCAAGTCATTTTTTTGTGTATGTCAGAAGGCTGTTTAAATGGCACTGTAGACCGATTGCGGTATGATCCAGAAGAATGATGTCATCTGCATAGAGGAGCCTTGTGATCTTCGCCTCTCCTACTGTCGGCAGAAAGGATCTGGTGTTGTTTTCGAGGTCTACAATGTCACCCATGTAGGCATTGTATAAGGTCGGCGCCAATGGGCACCCCTGTTTCACCACCTCTGTTGGTTTTTATGGAGTTGAGGTGACCTGCACCGTTGAGCCTCACTTGCATGGAAGTGTTAGAATAAAGCATTTTGATGGGTTCTTCTTCCAAGTCCTTTGGTGTATGAACGGGGTGAGGAGTGGGTAGTAGTCCAAATCTGGTAGGGTTGTGAAGTGGAAGAATGGGATAACACCCTTCCCCCGATCTCATCCAGACCATGGCCTAGGGGATCACGGCCCAGGCACCCCCCACGAGAGGAGTTTGCCTATTTACCAGATGACAAAGTACCCTGCTTCAAAAACATGCATATACAAAGACTATGCCCACTATTATGCCCGGGTCAAGCCGACGCCTGCAACATGGATCAGCTCGACAAGAACAACACCCACAAGTATTCACATTGTTAGAGATGCCATGACGACATAGCCAACAGACAAGAACACACGTTCCACCATGCATACTGGTCACTCACACACCAACCAACACGAAGAATATACTCAGTGCTATGACGTAGCGGACTGACATACCAACGGACATGCATCATTGTTATTTTTCACATAGGCCTTCTACAGCACTGCAGAAACGCAAGACGCCCGAAGAGCTTGTGTATATGCTTGACGATGCTTTCTTGCTACCTATCGCTATGAAGATACCACCATGTATATCTAATGCTGCGTATGACATTCTGACACCCTGTGACACCCACGGTATGGATTATGTACCGCCACCCACGAACTAGGCCCAAGTAGGCCGCAAGCAAGAGTCCCCAGGCAGGAGCCTCGCAAACGAAAATCCTCTCAGAATGAAATACAAGTGCTGACCATGCAGAACGGGCCCCAACGAGAGGCCGCAGCCAAGGCCACGATGTTGCAACCTGCATGCCGCGCGCCCATTGCTAAGGTTATACCTACAGGTGCCAAGCCCTCAGAGACAAAAAACAAAATCTAATGCTCATAATTCTACTCCAGTTACGGTCTCCCCACACGTGACTAAGCCAAACTGACAAGGTGCCAAGCCTATGAGACAGAGAACCGCCAGGGTCCCACGTCTGGGACACAATCTGCAACAACGAAGCAGCAAGTTGGACACCTGCAGCAATGGGAAAGACCTGCTCACCAGCCCAATAGCAGACCTGTCCATTGTCCGCACAAACACATAGTTGCACATTGTTGCTAATCTCAGGTACACTGCGGGCTGGAAACGACGATGGTCCCAGGCTTGGGGACTCGCGGGAGAACCAATCAGAATACAGGGGGGCTCATCACTGACACTATTACTCTTAGCCAATCACCAAAGGTCCCCTTGTAACAATTCAAATGTAACAACTGTTAGGGACAACCCAAGTGTACCACCTGACCCGTCCTCATCCACTAACATTTCTTCCCATATGGGATCTATACTAACCCTACCACTCGGGGAACCAACCCGAAGTGGCAATAGGTTTTGTGATGATTTTCCCAGGTGACGCAAGTAGCGCGTCATACTGCTGTAAAAAGGGCCTGCGAGCCCCGCTAATGACGAGAGCCACTCCGGATGCATACGGACTGAGCGTATCCCTGCCATTACTCTAATAAACAGCAGTAGTTGCCTTGCTCCTTGTGTGTGTCTCATACTCCTTGTGGGACGCGGGAGGAGTTGGGTCCTCCCCAGCCCAGAGGTCCGCGGATGGCTCTGCCGGCCCCCAGGAGATCACCCCGACAAGTTGGAGGCACTGCTGAGATCTGTTTGAGGTCTATTACCCTGAGAACACCACTCCAAGACCTCCTGCAATGAGGAGACCCAGCAGCGCGGCCCCCTCTGCCGTTTGCCCCTTTTGAGGACTACAGGACCATTGCGGAACTGCAAGAAGACTGGACAGCGCAAACCGGATATTGGCCCTCGGGAGCCGACTTGAGAAGTATCCCGCCCGTGGTTGGCGAGTGTCCAGACGTGGTCCAGATGAGGGGAGGTGGCGAGCCGCTTTGGAGGGGTGCAAGCAGTCGGGCGGCACCGCCTCAAGATGACTTGGTGAGTATGACACACCGAACAAGCAATGTAATGTAATGATGTGCGGGAGGGGGGAGGAATTGTGCAAAGGGAGGAGGGGTGTGTTTAAGTGTGCCGCAAAAGATTTGATAAATAAGTGAATATAGACTAGTGAGCAGTGGCTGCACAGGCACGAGGGCCGTCTTCTACCGCGTCATGGAGCGAATTGGGTGGAGCCGAAAGGTACCACGTGTGGTTGTCAGAAGGCACTGATTTGTTCAGATCACGGGCACCTGTAGGGAAAGGGTGTGGCTTTCCTATTAATTGGCGTTATAGATCAATGAGTAGATGAGGATCCCTACTAATTGAGTGTTGAAGCTCGTTAGGTAGATGAAGTTTCCTCACAGGAGGTAGCTAGTTTGGTTCCAAGTGCGGAAGATAATTGGCTGTTTAAGCTCCCCTGGTGAGGGGCGTATCACACGCGAGGCGACGCAGTGTGCGCAGTCCGATTATAAGAGTTTATTGTGAGTTACCTTGCTCCGGTTGAAGCGAGAAGACAGCTGTGGGGTTTACGGGGGACAAAAGGGTTGAAACATATTGCACACTCTTTTTTCATCTTATAAAGGTTTCTTAACGGTAATAGTTGCGGAAGGTGGTGACTTCACCCAGAGGGCTTGTATAGGACACCGCGACCATCTCGGGTTGATCAAGGAGTGGCCGGGGGATAGGAAAAGGGAAAGGGCGGGATAGAAGAGGTGAGAGGGCCGCGCACAGAGAACGCCGGCAACTCTCAATAAGGGAGGGGCGAAAAGGGGAGAGGTGGCCGCGCACGGAGAACACCGGTCACGCCGAGCAAGGGGGTTGGAAAAGGGGAGGGAGAGGTTTGAAGAAGAAGGAAAGGTGGGGCGGCTGTAAAAGCATGCCGCACAGGGCACGGAGCTGCAGGGGCTTTGTGCGCCATGTCTGTAGGGGGACATACTGGTGATACCAAGGGGGACAAATAATAAAGGAAAAGAACTATATATTTTGCAATTGTATTACCTTTCAGCGGACGGTCGGAAGTCCCCAGTTCACGGGGCCAGGTAAAGAAGGTTGATATTGAGAAAACAAAAACTGTAACATGGCCACATATTACGGGTCGGGGTCTGGGGTAAGGGGAAACGCTTTAACTACACCCCTCCAACACATTTGCATGTCACTATCACCATACAAGGAAAAAATTATCAAGTACAGCATCGACTGGAAACAAGGAACAGACAACAAAATACTGACACCTTCGCCGCCTAACCGCAGCTTTGACTCATACACCCAACACTCGCTATTGACATATATATATTGACATATATACACAACACGTACAAGGGAAAGAAATTAGCTCACCATATAGAGATGTTTAACTTATGGAAGATGTTTCACGGAGCCAGGCCAGGGGCAATGGGGATGTTTACTATGGAAGGGGCAGCAGAGGAGAAAGGGAGCAAAGAAACGAAGGGAGGCAAAGAGGAGAAGGAGAACGGAGGGGGCATGGGCACGGTGAGCAGCAACGCACTATGCGCAGAAGAGAGCAAGGAGAGAGAAGGATCGGGTACAGTATCAGAATAGAAGGTGAAGAAGGAAGGGACAGAAGATATGCCTCTGGCGAAGGTAGTGAAGAAGGAAGAAGGGGGGTTGTACCCAGTAACGGAATTAAGAGAAGCTGCCAGACAACAACTGGCAGCCGCTGAGGGGTACTCCAACCCTGCATTCAGCCCTCCACCATATGCCCCTACAGAGAGCTAACAGAGGCGGGAGGAGGTGACGAGCACGATGAACTTAAACTCCACACAGGCAGAAATGAAGGGGGGGGCAGTGGGGAACACATTGCAACCATAGAACCAGACGAAGGGGTAGCAGCACAGGTGCTCCTAAAGTTCCGAGGGACATTAAGAGGGGAAGAAGAGACGTAGTGAGGTGGATGCCAAAGGATGAAATGGGTATCACACAGGCAGGGACCGAGGTGAGTAAGACAAGAGAAGGTCAACTGTCACAGGCAGAGGAAGAAATGTTGGAGGAAAGGTTGGCTGAATTAAGAGATGCACAAAGTCCACTGCTCAGACAGTTCGAGCAAGGAACACGAGGAAGGAAGGAAGAAAGAGAGAAAGGAGAATAGGGACGAGCAGGAGAGGATGAAGGAACGAATGGAAGAAAGGAAGAAGGAAGCAGAGCGGATGAAGGCAATAGCAGAGAGGGTGTCACGAGCGGAGCAACGAGAACTGAAACGGAGGGAGGAAGAGAAAGAAAAGGAAATTGAACTGTGGAAAAAGAAAATACTATCTGAAAGCACCCGGAAATATGAAGAAGGTAAAGTAATAGAGAGCATATTAAAAAGGGAACGGGCCAAATGGGAAAGGAAGGAAGAGGAACAGAGGACACTAGCGAAGGTAAGTGCGGAGGTGATGGAAGAACTAAAAAGGAAGAGAGCGGAAATAGGTGTTGAAATAATAGGAAAAAAGGATGAGGAGAGTGGAGATAGGAGGGTGGAGCACAGTGTAAGAACATACACACGCCAGGACTCGGAGGTGGCTACAACGTCATCACAGGGGGCAACTGTTAAAGGAGGTGAGTACAAGGAACCAGACTTAATAGATCTAAGGACGGTAACAGTGGGGGAGGAAAAGAACAGAGTAGGGATTGTCTTTTCCTGAGGGATTTTGCAGCGAGGAGGAAGAATGTTTGGGAAACGATGGAAGAGATGGCAATAGGGAGAGCTTAGATAAACTGTACATTACACGCACCAACTACGAGTCACCTTGGGCGTGCGGAAAAAGGGAAGAAGGAAATATAGGTAAAGCACAGGTAAGAGAGGTAGCAAGGAGAACGCCACAACCATTAACACTGACACCAACCCCTGCGCATACCCCTTATGTCGGCAGACTTGGGGACCTCCCAGGACGCAGACAGGAAGAACGGGCAAGCATGCCCACATTGAGACAAGAGGGTAACAGGATAGGGAGGAAGAATGAAGAGGACGATAGAGCAATTAACAGTAATATTGATATGATTGAAGAATTACCCGACACAGAGGAAGAGGATGAATACACAGACATAACCCCACGGGCACGGGGGGAAATGGGGAGGTACAATTTAATGCCACTTCTGGAAAGGGGAGGGGCCAGACCACAATATGTCCCCTGGAAGCATGCCGATAAAGAGAATATTAAATGCAGACTCCCATCACTAAGTGGAGGAGCAGGGAAGTGGATATACGAGATGGAAAAACACACTGCGGGGCAAAGACTAGCAGTAGGGGACGTGAAGGGACTCCTAATATCAATATTGGGGGATGCTGCAGATGACATTTGGAAAAGGGCGGGCTTCCCAGGGGTCACTATAACTGACACATCACATGATTGAGCGCTATTTGCCAACTGCAGACAAGCGGTGAGGCAGGTTCTAAGGGTCCAGTACACGGACACGTCAAACATAGGAGCTATAACGTCACGCAAGATGCGTGAGAATGAAGATCCTGTTGATTACATCCAGGAGATTCAGGAGAAGTGGCGCCTGGGAACTCGGGAGCCGTAGGATAAAACACTAGGAATTTTCTACCATATATTAGTACAAGGGCTCCCGGAGCAAGTACAAAGACAGCTGAAGAAAATAGTGGGGATGGAAGCTAAGGCCTGGCCGGAAATACAACTAACCATAGTACACCACTGCAGGATGTGGCAAGAAAAGATGAAACAAAAGGAGGAAGATAGAAAGGCAGAGGAGGCAAAATTGGTACAGAAAAAGTTATCTTAATATGCAATGGAAGGAGCACTAATAACAACGCCCGCGGTAGCAACACCAACCCCCACACAAGTAACGGGTGCACAAGACACAACACAACAACAGGTAGCACAATTTCAGCAGCCAGCCCAAATTATAACACAGCAGATGCCCCCGCCCCCACCATACACGGCAAACGCAGGAGGAGGATATATGCCAATGGGAAATGGATACTATAACAACTACAGAGGGAGGGGCGGAATGATAAGAGGGAGAGATAATGGCCAACCTGCACAACAGCAAGGGGGAGGGTTCCGGGGCTACTACCCAAACTGACAAACTGACAGCAAGGGTACCAGGACAACACAGGGAGTTTCCCTTGGCAAGCTAGGGAACCACCAATATGTTGGGTTTGGGGGATGGTGGGACACATGTCACGCACTTGCAGGATGAGGCCGACACCGACAGCCTGGGGGGAACAAGGGCAGCTGGGGCCTATGGGGGAACAACAAGATTACCAAAAATAACAAGGAATACAACAATGCCTACCACAACAACAAGCACCACTGCAACAACCACAGCAGCAGGTACAAACAAACACACCACCACAGCAGCAGGTACAAACATGCACACCACCAAAGCAGCAGGTACAAACATGCACACCACCACAGCAACAGGCGATAACAACGCAACAACATCAAGTACAACCGGCACAGCATCTTACACAAATACAGGACAATGCATTATCAACAACTGCTGAACCACTACAGCAGACACAGCTGGGGAAGGTGACAATATTGGGTCACAACCCTTACACAGGAAGCGGTCAGTCACTATATCCACAATAGGACAGCCCACAGATGTCTTTGATGTGTCGCATCCTATCAGTAACACCTAATACTGCGGGAGAACCACACACACAGGTAGCGATAGGTGACAAAAAAATGTCCTTCCTAGTTGACACTGGGGCCACTAGGTCCTGCATAAGGGAGGGTACATTTAAGCTGTCAGGCGATGCCATGCACACCCAAGGATTCTCTGAGGCTCGAGGGTTGTTTCCCTTCACTGATAACATCTCTTTATCTATAGGAGATCACAACATGTCTCTCCCACTCCTGTACTCGAAGGAGTCACCAGTAAACATACTTGGGAGGGACATAATGAGCAGGTTGAATATGACCATCTCCTTCACGGAGAAGGGCATAATTTGCTCTACACCAGGAATTAACCTGCTCACAGCACGACAAATACTGCAGGCTTACTGTGGCCAAACAGTGGCCCGGGCTGAGCCTGTAGATGCAGAGATCTTCCAATATGGGACAGACATGGCAGTTGCATGGTTGCCTGGAATTGAGAGAACAATTTGGAGGAGGCCAGCAGCATACTTACTCAGACCAGAGACACCAGCAAGTGAAATCGAGGGGAAAATGGTTTCAGTGAGCATCAAGAGCATTATGGCAACTGCTGACTACATCGCAGTACATGCCCAAGACAGGGATGGGAGAGCCTGGAGGGCTGTAATAGCACTGGCAGAGCGATGCAGGCTTACACAGGTGTCTGATGAGGAGCTCTTCTCAGATGACAACGGAAATGGAGAGATGGTGTTTGGGATGAGCATTAACATTTGGTTGAAGGTAACATACAAGCAGGTAGCACAGAAAATGGCAATGGCACTCGAGGCACCTGCCCCTACACCAGTGCCTTTTTACGAGGAAGACATGGCAGCTGTACCAGCATCACTGTGGACCACCAGTCCATATGATGTTGGCTGCATCAAGAGCATTGGTGCCGTAAAAATAAAACTGAAATAAGGAGCAATTCTACCAAGAGTGAAACAATACCCACTATCAAAAGAGGCAGATGAGGGCATATACGAAACAATAACTGCCCTAATAAACAATGGTATACTGGTACCATCAGAATCACCTTGCAACACTGCTGTGTACCCTGTACGCAAAGCGAAAGGAGGGTCTTGGCGTTTTATCCAGGACCTAAGACCCTTGAACCACATTGTAGAGGCAGAGTACCCCATAGCAGCCAACCCGGCTACCATACTATGTGGGATCCCAGCAGAGGCATTACGGTTTACCGTGATTGAATCAAAAACGCTTTCTTCTTGATACCTCTGCACCCAGACTCACAGGATCTGACAAGCTTCACATACCGCAACACAAAATGGAAACACACAAGGTTGCCCCAAGGGTACTGTGAGTCACCATCCATCTTCAACAGAGTGATACAAATGGATTTGGGAAACATAGAGATGGAGAGCACAGTGCTGCAATACGTAGATGACATCATCATTTGGAGCACCACTGAAGAAAGGTGTAGGAAGGACTCAATTAAGATGCTCACAGTGTTGGCTGAGAAGGGGTACAAGGTAGACAAGGAAAAGCTACAGTACTGCCAATAACAGGTACCCTACATTGGTCAGCTCATCTCACAGAATGGAAGGAGCATTGTACCACAAAGAGCACAAGCAATAACGAACATACCACAACCACAGACAGTGAGAGAACTGCAGCAGTTTCTGGGCCTATGCAAATACTGTAGGGCATGGTTTTTTGATTACAGCTCATGCATAGGACCCCTGCTCGAGGCCCTCAGGGAGGTACAGAAGGGGGACAAAAGGTTGGGGTGGACAAGAGAAATGAAAGAAGCATTTGACGAATTAAAACACGCCATCTCAACAGCACCAGTACTAGCCACTACAAACTATGACCATCAATTTTTTATCTTCTCACATTGCGACTCAGCAGTAATGAAGGCAGTACTGACACAAAAGACAAGCATGGGACACAAGCCTGTAGCATTTTACAGCGGACACCTGGATCCTGTAATGTTAGGTCACTTCCCTTGCAAACAAATTTTGGCCACCGGAGCCTTTGCAGTGGAAAAATCATCATCGACAAAAAGCTCCACCACACTATTTGTGGAACACGCCCTCTTTGCAATATTGAAAAAGCCCAAATCAACATTGACCACACAGAGAGCATCAGGCTACGAAATACTTTTATCTAGACCAGAATTAACAATTATAAGGTGCATCAATGTAAACCCAGCGAGGTTTATAGCGGAGGTAGTTGAAGATGGTGACTATGCACATGATTGCACACAGGCCATCGAAATTTACTCCAGCGCAAGAAAGGTCGAGGAAAATGCCCTAGAGGGGGGAGAGATAATGAACATTGATGGGTCCTCAACAATTGACCAGAGTGATGGGGTTAGAAGGACAGGAGCAGCAGTGGTTATTCTGACAGAAGATTGGATGTATGTACCAGTAAAATGTGTACAACTGCCGCAACATTACTCAGCCCAAGCGGCAGAACTAGTAGCCCTAATATTGGCACTAAAAGAGAGCTATGATAAAAGAGTAACAATACATTCAGAAAGTGCATGTGTCACATCAACGGTACACTCAGGATTAATAAAGTGGCAACGAAGGGGGTTCAGAAGAGCTGATGGTACACCAGTACAACATGCCCTACTACTTGCTGAACTGATTGAAATAATTAATGACCCTAGGGAAATAGCCTCGGTGAAGTGTCAAGCACACACTAACGGGGATGACCCTATGTCAAAAGGAAATGAAACAGCAGACGCACATGCCAAGCACGCTGCATACTTTGGTGAGATGTGGACCCTCCCAGAAAAACAAGAACATAAAGGGAGGGCGGGAGCAAAACAGATGCTAATGAAGGAGGGATACACTCACATCCCTGAAACACAGATAATGGAATTACAGGCAGCATCACCCATGGCGGAAAAGGAGCTATGGGTCAAAAGAGGGTGCACAATGTCCCCTTTAGATGCATTATGGCGTCAGAATAATACAGGCAAGGTAGTGATGCCCCTAGCCCTATTGAAAACAGCCCTAGCTCAGCTACACCATCCAACACACACAGGAAAGGAAGTGAGTGCAGCACGAATAAAGGAGGCCTGGTTCTGTCCCGAGTTAAATTTCCATGTTGCAAACTTTATCAGCAAATGCCTACCATGTCAACAGTTCACAGCCGGTCACACGCTGCAAGTGATAAAAGGTACTATACCCTGGCCAGAAGGACCCTTCCTGCACCTGCACATTGACTACGTTGACATGATCAATGTATGTCAAGGACACAGATACATGATTGTAGTAGTATGCCCATTTTCAAGGTGGATAGAGGCTGGGGCCTGCTCTCATGCAGATGCCTTCAGCAAGATTTCTAGTGAGGGAAGTTTTCCCGAGGTGGGGAGTGTGCGAAGATCTGCGGTCAGACAATCGCCCGCACTTTGCAAACGAAATGTTCGAACACATAACTGCACTACTTGGCATCAAACACAAGTTTGCATGCGCATATCACCTGCAGGCTAACAGACTTTGTGAACGCCTGAACGGCCTCCTGAAAGAAGAGATTGCAAAAATCCAACAGACAACTAAGAAAAGCTGGTTGTACTGCCTCCCCTTAGCTCTGTTTGAGTTACGGAATAGGCCAGGGTCAGATCACCACCTCACACCCCATGAGGTGGTGACTGGACGTCAGATGCACCTTCCACTAACGCCACCATCAAGGGCCTTGACAGACTATGACAGCTATGCAAATGTTTTTGGTGATGAAATGTATCAATATGTGCCTTCCTTGATTACTAGTGTCGCCTTTATCTCTCAACAGCTCGAGCGCACGAGGGGCGGGTCGAAAACCACTGAACAAGAAGAAATAAACGAGGAGCAAGGACAACAAGATAACTGGACTATTGCGGAAGGAGACCACGTTCTCCTCCGCAACTTCAACCGCAGGTGGAACAGCCCCAGATTTACTGGGCCCCACCAGGTGGAAGAAGTAGCTCCTCGAGCTGTAAAGCTCCGTGATAAAAAAGTGTGGAACCACTTACATGACATCAAGCCCTACAGAGACCAGACCCGCCCTTGCGTTGACGACAGGGCCAACACCACAACAACCACAACAAAGGACAAAACAGCAGCAGCTGCAACGAAAGATAATTGCGACACTGCCCTTGACCCTCCCCCCAACCACAGACTATAACAACATTGGACATTTGCCCACAGCCCACCCCATGGTAACGAGATCCCAGGTCAAACAAAACCCTTCCCCTGCCAGCCCGCCCCTGCCACTACCCAAATAAAGGACATTACCTAACAAATTGTTACGTTGCACCACACATGGAGACACGTGTATGTTCTCTCTCTCTTTTTTGTTTCGCACATGCAGGTACTGCGCATAACTGTTTCTGTATTATAAAAGTGAAGAAACTAGCATTGCGTTTTGCCCAGGGGTAAATGCTACCCACAGACGATAACACCCCTGAAGCTTTGTCACACCAATTTGTATACGCTATAAAAAGACCTAAATATTTGAAGAAGAGAAGGATACATGTATATTACAACACATTCATTTTGGCCATAGAACAATCATTCCCACATCTCCATGAGCACGTACCAGCTCTGATAGATAGGTCGCTGTGATTAGCGTGGGAACAGCTTTTCACCTGTGCATTAAACGACTACCTGATAGGGAGAGCTTAACAACTAACACCTTAACGCATATCTTTAAGAGATTTTCAGGCGGGCACCTTTAACATCACAAAGAATTAGCTGCAGGACCGCAGCAAAGGTAAGAGCAAAATGCCGGTGATATTAGCTATTGTAATAAAAATTGTAGGAGTGTTGGTCATCACTGGTCTACTTGCTGCCTCTGTCTGGCAGACATACTATGCTTCTCGAATTATGGCTGTACCTAAAACTAATATACCCTCTCCCACAGCTGCAACAGGTACAGTGTCAGGTGCTACAGGTAACACAATAGGTAATGGGAATAGGGTTAAACGTAGCACATATGGGGATAATAATGGGATCGACACATATCTCACAGATTCATCACACGTCATGAACAACATTTGGTATTAGCACATGTCCAAAATTGGTAAACAGACAACTAAGGAAAACTGCTATGTGTGCTTGTTGATCCCATACGTTTGTAGCTACTGAAGTACCGGCAAGGACAGTTGAATGCCTGATATATATGGCACTGTTCCAAACAAAAGGACGATTTAAAGGGACAGTGGTATCATTGCAATGGAAGACAAGAGACTCATACCCATATGAAAATAACTTCATCAAAACACTTAACATGTACAACAGTTACCGCCTACACACTCAAGGGTTCAGATACATAACGGATGACCCTGAAAAAGGAGAGACAAAGAAAGTAATGTTACAATACCTGCCGTGTGATTGGTATAAAAGTGAAATTGCTGGTGAACAAGGTTGCTGGGAAAGAGCTCTCATTGTAATATATGGGAAGATATACACGAATGAAGGATGGACAGATGGAGTGGTAGGGAGCAATATGATAACAAATGAAAATGCGAACTCAATAAACAAAACAAACCACAAGTGTTGGATGGAGTGGGTAAAAAGTGTACCACTATTAACATGGCTGGAGAAAGATGAAGATCCAATAACTATACTACCGCTAACTGCACCCACACTGTGCTATCAACACAACGGCGATGTTGATGTTGGGAATTACAACAACTGTAAAAGTACAATATTGATACCAGAGGGGGGTGCCGGCACAGCAGTTCTAATGGACCGCTATTGGGCCTGCGTCGATAAGGCATACCACATATTATCTCCATCATGGAATGGCATATGCACTATGGTACACATCAATGTACCATCTCTGGTTGTGCCTCAGAAACATGTCAACATGGCCAACTTCCCCAAGATCGACGAAGGAGAACAAAGAAGGAAAATATCTGTGACATTTAAAGGAGGTGACGAGAACGACAACACAAACATTGTGTCAAGAGTGAGAAGACAAGGAGAACCACTGATGGGAAACTACCTGTGGAGAAGATCAGAAACAGCTCTCACTGTCATTCCACCAGAACACAGACTATTTAGCAGAGCAGAAATGTTCTTCTCATCAATAATACACCCAGGACTGAAGGCATATGCAAATGCAAAGTGGCTCCAGATAACCCGATGGGAGCTAATGATGACAATTAATTCCACCGTCAATGGATTTAATGAAATAAACGAAGAACTGAGGGCGGTACGTATGGTAGCACTACAAAACAGATATGTGCTAGACCTCCTCACGGCAATGGAAGGAGGAGTTTGTGCAAAAAATGGACAATCATGTTGCACATTTATCCCTGCTGATGACGCAGTCAATGGAACTCTTACCGAAGCAGTATCACAACTTGCCCTGATGCACTCGAAAATGGTTGAAGAAAGTAAAGGAGTAAAGAAAGATGACAGCTGGTTCTCATTTTTATGGTCATGGATGCCCTCATGGCTGTCATTGCTGCTGGCTCCGGTCCAGTCCAGTGTCGGGACAGATCGCGTTGAGATCCACATACTATTATATGGTTTATAGCATGTGATATGGTGACTTCTGTGATGATTGAGTCCACAGTGCTCAAAAAAGTCTTTATGTATTCAGCTGTGGGGTTCCAGTAAATGTTCATCAATAGCAATAATGCGACTTCTCCAGTTGTTATTGTCGTTTGAAGATGGTTCCAAGAGAGTATGATGGCTTGAATAAAGGTGGAAGAGATCAAGCCTTGTTCTATGCGTAGGGGGCCACCTAAACGGACAGCTGTTAGGAGGCCTTAAATAGGTCGACCTTTAGGACCCTTGAGTGCTGCTTATAGACTGAACTTGTATCTGTCTAAACTTGGAGTTGTCGTTTACCAGGTTTCTTGTAGGCATAGTAAATCAAAAGAGACAAGGTTGATGTCTCCCGCCAAGGTTAAGTGACTATAGCCTCTTGTATTCCATGACCCCAGGATAAATGTTTGCGTTGGATCTTTTCCTCTGTTATGTAGTTGTAGGAGTTTTTTACCGGTTGCTATTTGCAGGAATACCAGGTCAGGGCCGTGGGATCCATGCCCATCTTTTGAGTTCTTTGTCGGCTCTGCTTTTCAACTTTGCACTTATGTTAGGTATTTGGTTGTCTCTCGATTGACCCTGGTTTACCTTAAGTGTCAGTGTGGGGCCCTCTGGTATTCAATTGTGATTCATGTCCTCTTCCGGGATATCTACCTTAGATGTAGTCTTGTTCGACGACTACATTTTTCTTTGATGATGCATATTCTTGTCTAATTCTGGAATCCATCTTCTTGCTTCTCCCGAAGTTTTACTGTGTCGATGTATGAAGGTTTGGTTTTGAGTCTTAGAGCACGATTCCAGGACTTCGATTTTTGACATGGTACAAAGCCCGAATGAGTGAAACCAATTGAGAACATTGTGTTTAACGGTTCCGAGCCTAAATGAGGGAGATCCATGGTCCGAGCCTGATTGAGGGAGACCAATTGTGAATATTGTGCAATAGGGGGTCTGAACTTGAAGGAGAGAGGCCCATGATGAATAGTGAACCCTAGAACTTGTGAATGTGAAAAACCTCAGGCGCTCTACAATAAGAAACTGTGGCCTTCATTCCGAGGTTGAAGGTAAGGGAAAAACAATGCCGGTAATGGATTACCGGCATCGTTTACCGCTACAGGCTATTCTGACCTGTCAGACCGCTATTTACGGCACTGTAAACAACAATGCCGTAATTAACAGTCTTGGGTCGCGCGCGCGCGCCCCACCATGCTGAAATTAGTGGCATGGCGTAAACCGGAGCTGATCACAAGTAAGGAGCAAACGTAAATAACGGCCTCCTTAAGGCCGTAAAGTACCTTACCGGCATGGAGTACATACAGGCATCTCAGAGAAGGAGTAAAGAACCCTGAGCAGTGGTTCCCAGAGCCACAGGTGCACACAATCAGCACAGGTGGAGGCAATGGAGTCTGCCACAGCATAAAAGGACCACACCCACACACCACACCCCCTCCCACACCAAGATGAGACCAATAGTGGTAGCAGTACATGAAGCAGGAGGCCCTGCCAGCAAGGGCACAACCACAAGAACTACACCAACAACACCAGGCCCCCCCACTGAGGAGACACAGGGGGAGAAGGAGGGGGAGACAGGCCCAGCATGCAGCAACAGTGCAGCCTCCGTCACCACCCCAGCAGCCCCCATTCCCACTCAGCATGTCTGGTCCCTCAAGGAAAACCCTGAGCAGATACACACGCCCTATCAGCTTGACTGTGACACCATCACCACCATATTTGGGCCGAGAAATAACGAGATAACCAAGCAGCATACAAATACACATAGCTATCCCGGCACAACTGAAGGTGTTGCCTGTGCCCCACACCCATGCCACAGGCATCTACCAGCACACAGTGGGGCCCATGCATGGCATGTCACAACCGTCCATTACACGGACGCATAAACAAGTGCTGGTTCACCTCCCCAAGCACACAAGGGCCTACAAATCCCTAACATGGACTACCCAGGAGTTAAACAACACAAAGGTTGGCCCCCATGCATTGGCAGGCATGCCAAATGACATGGGTGCCCCTGACAGCACCCAAGTGTCTAAGGTGGACCAGCATGGCATGCAGGTGGCGGATTGCAACTGCAAGCAATACCACTCCCCCAACGTGCAGACAGAATGCAACGCAAGCAAGAACATCACACATGGGTGGGCCCGACATCAAGGAACAACTCATGACTCAATGGGCCAGCTGAACTCCACGCTACCGTGCCACATGGGGCGACATGCAGGATGACGTGCCTGGCTGCTTGGTGAGTCATCTGACTGTGTCATGCCAGTGCATTGGTGCCATGAGGTGGGTGCCTGCATGAACAAACTGGGTCAAAATGATGAAGCCAGTGCACAATGTTCACCCCACCAAACACCCTGCCACAGAACCAGTGTGACAGCACATGAGTACAGAT
This sequence comes from Ambystoma mexicanum, assembly GCF_040938575.1. Taxonomy (NCBI): domain Eukaryota; kingdom Metazoa; phylum Chordata; class Amphibia; order Caudata; family Ambystomatidae; genus Ambystoma; species Ambystoma mexicanum. Next base: position 1,402,240,294 of record NC_090935.1, on the reverse strand, counting down.
TCCCACATCGATGGATTAAGGCACACACCAAACACAACATTACCAACATCTGACAAGGCCAAATCACACAACACATGCACCACTCATTGGCGGCCACCACAACCGTAAGGGCATATAGAAAGACACACTGCATATGCAGAATGTGGCTGCCCCCAGCATGGCACCACACCGGAGACTCATCCCTGGTAGTGGATTGAACTGAGGGCAGCAGGGATACCACACCACGTCACCGGTTTGGCACACCCATAGGAGTGTTGGAATTCATCATAGTATGGATCAGAGCAGTATGATGATTAGGAGCCAATGACTACATCCAACACACCCAACTACAGATTCACACAGTACACAACACTTAATGGATATAACATCAATACTGCTGCATGCATCAACGAAGCATGTACCACGAGATGTCCGTGCCATTGTTCATGGACCATCTTGTAGACGCACCCCCCTACAGCATTCCATATCAATGGACACATATTGTGGCCATGAATGGGCTAAACGCATCCATGGACATGTGCGTATGGCCATCAGTAACACGCTGCCATGTCAGCCAAGTTCAGTTCTCCACCGTGACAGTTCAAACACTTAACTTAATTGGCTAGACATGCAGGTGTTGGTGGCTGTCCCTTGACACCATGGTACATGACCCCTGTCAACAACCCACAGAACAGGCCCAGGGAGCACTAAAACACTGGCCATACCTGTGCATGCGTGGAGATGAAGCAGTCACCTGGCTTGCATAAGGCACATATGAGTTGCCGAAGCTGGACTGGTGGGGGGACCCATCTACTGCTATGTGGTGTCCAATATCCCCATGTCATGTGTAAAGCTGAACAAAATGTGCATCCCTTGGAATGTGGCTCTGTCCCCTGACATGGGACTGCTAGCAGCACATGAAGATGGAGTGAAGGAGGAGGAGGAAGTGGCAAGAAAGCATCATGGAGGTGGTGCACTTGAGGGACATGTCGTGTGCCAAACAATGATTGGACATAATAACCAAAACACAAGTCAGCAGAGGGCAGCATTACATGGGCACACAGGGCACTGGGTGCGTGTATACTTGTAGACCATGCACTGTCAGACGTCATAATACACATGCTCAATGTTGAATGTCCACAACGGTTAAACTTTGCAACACCAATAGTGTATTGAAAAAAAATGGATGAGTGTAAACATTCCCTCCACCCCCCAACCTCCCCCCCAACTCCACAACAAACCCTCACCTCCCACCCCCCTCCCCCCCAACTCCACAACAAACCCTCACCGCCCACCCCCCTCCCCCCCAACTCCACTGGATGAGTGGATGAGGGCGTGTCCTCCTGCTGATGCTGCTGATTGTTAGGTGCGACCTCAAGGGCATCTGCGATGCGTCCTAGGACCTCACACAACCTGTTTGAGCTCTTAGTGACTGCCTGATGCATTTGCCTGAGTTCATCTACCCACTCCACCCTGGCCTGGCGGGTGTCCTCCATGAACACAGTGATGAGGTCAGTCAGCTGAGTTGCACGACGTGCATCAATTAATGGTTGTTCATCGCTGGAGGGTGTTGGGCCTATGTGCCCTGGCATGGCCTCGACTGGTGAACTTGGGCCACGATCGGCGTCTTCCTGTATTTCGGCAGGAGCACTATGGCCAGGTGTTTCAGGCTCCCCAGAGTCACTGCACGATGCCAGGGGGACATTGCTGGGCTCCGGGTTGTGGACTGTGGGGTAGAACTCCTCCTCGGATGCCCCACAGATGGATAAGGGGCTGTCCACATTCTCCTGGGGGCCCGTAGCTGCCACCTCCCCAGCAATGCTCGACTCTGCCCACCTTGGGGTGGCCATTGTGGCAGGTTCCGATGCAGGGAGTGATTGTAGTGGTGCATCCTCCACTGACCTTTGGGGAGCCGGGGTGGGTGTTTTTTTCTGGGCTGGAATGCAGCTGGACCTGCCTCTGCCCGTGTAGGTGGTTGGACGGCTCGTCTGGGGATCCCCGCTGTCATGATCGGTGCCTGTGGGGGTAGAGGAGAGGGACAACATGAGTGATTGTTTGATGCGCTAATTACATTGATGGTTGCATTCACATTTCAGTCATTTGGGGTTTGTGGCCTTTTGGGCATTGCAACAGTGCTAGTACATATGCATGTGTATGAAATGTATGCAGGTCTTGGAGTGACTCATCCTGCCCTGGTAATGTGCAGTCTGGCTCGCACACTGCCGAACCTGCTGCACAGTTTGCATGATGGGATGTGCAAGTTAGTGCACTATGGTTGATGTGCGTTATGTACTTGCACTTGGCCCTTGATTGCGTGGCAGTTGGCTCTGCATTAGTTGGATAGGGGGGAAGACAACATGACAAGGTGCCTTTGATGGCCCTTGGGGGAGTATACATCATGCAATTACCATTGGCAGTGTTGACTTTGGACTCTCACCTCCATCGGCAGACGACGTTGCCCCGCACTCCATATCGCCGACGCCCTCAATTGATTCGGTCCCGATCAATGCCGCGCATGTCTCCTCCCATGGCTCAAGTCTCACTGGGGAACTTGGCCCCCTCTGGTCTGCATTGCCTGACTCCGGTTGGCGGAGAGGAGGCCCCGCACCCACAAGTCATCCCACCGCTTGCGGCAGTCCTTGGGGATGCGGGTGGTGGTGCTTACTGCGCTCACCCTTTGGGCGGTTTGTGCCCAGATGTTTTTTTTCCGGATTGTTGACTCTCTCTGCATGTCGGAGCTGAACACAATGTCAGCGTGCTCTGCCAGGTAGTCCACCATGGCCTGCTGCTCTTCAGGGCTGAATCTTTTCTTGCGGAGCCGGTCTGCAGACTTCTTTGGGGCTTTAGGAATTCTTCCTGGGTGTGTGGTCCTTTCTCCGACTTCGGATTGCTCCCAAGGGTGCTGCCTGATGAGGATGGCAATGGATTGTGTTTTTAAAGATGGCCGCCGCACTCCTTCCCGTTCCTGTGCGATGACACAATTTCCAGTTCCGTTGTTTTGCAGTGACCGTAATTTACGGGATCCGTAAATTATGGTCACCGTTATTTACAGACGCTGCTGCTTCCAAGGTGGTGTTGTAATGTACGTGTCGCAGCATGCCGGTAGGGGGTTTTGCGGGTCATTTAGCGGCATGCCGCTAGGTACTTTTCCAGCATGGCGAAAAGCACGTGTCCGCGAGGTCGTAATGGGCCGCAATTAGCGGTCTGTCACCAGGCCGGTGTCGTACTTTCCGCCATGCCGGAAAGTACCTGTACTTACCTCCTAGCTTGGAATGAGGGCCTTTGAATGGTAAAGAGACTTTGCCACAGAAGGCCCTGATACCTATGGTTTGAACGGTATCCTTGTGTCAGAGAAGCCAGAGTGTGTGTGAAGCTCGAAACTGCCCCTTGCCGCGTGCTGAACACGTGGGGAAGCTAAGCCAACTGCTCAACTATCCTGACCTATTAATTCGTGAACATGATTCTTTTTACATACATTGTTGTCCCACACCATTTGCATTTAGAAGTAAGTATTTGCAATAGGTTTATTAGTAAAGGCCCTTTCATTTTAACAGAGACTCCACTAGGACTGCGTTATTTATTATTTGATGGTCATAGCTTGCTCCCATCCTTAGATTTAGGATTAGATAGGCGTTAAACCAACACATTGACGTTCAATAAACACCCTTGATCTGTGATCACTTGCCTTCCTTACAAGGGCCACCCATTGGTGTTGCTTGGGCAGGCAATGGACGTACCTGATGAGATGATGTGGAGGAATGGGTCAATGAGGCAGTGGAGAAAAAGCTACATCCTGTGCCTGAAATTGCAAAGGGGCCTATACAGGCAGAGGGGTCCCACTTCCAGTGAGCAAACAACTCCTCCCCCACTCAGCTCATATGTTCTTGGTTGTGACAGTATTTTAACATGACACTGGAAGACATTGAATTGTGATGACTGTGATGTTTAATGGTGGCAGCAGGAGATTTACTGGTGTAATGAATCATACAGTACCAGCAGTGGTGAGGATGCAGATCTATTTACCTCCCAGTACTAGGGTAGAGCATTACATGTGGGAAACAGCAAGTCCATTTGCTAACACTTTCCCAACAAATGGTTGGTTTTTGCTATTGACTGGCAGTGTCTGCATTTAGGAAGAACAAACAGAATAGATGATTACATATACAGGCACCTACAGCTTGCATTAGCTGATGCCTCTAAGCCAGGGGGGATTTGGCTCCACTGCAATTGTGGTTTCTGTAGAGAAACCTTTACTGCAGCACAATCCTTCCCTCACATATGTGACTGTGTCTGTCATCTTTGGATGACTCCCTATAAATAAGAGTGACCACACTCTGTGGGAGAGCTTGCACACCTTATGTGCTGACTTCAATCACTGAGAGAGCCTTGGAACTTCAATCAGTGGTTGCACCTCAGAGGGAGTATGCTCTCTCTGAGATAGCACAAGCACCTTATGGAGTGGCATCTTTCTGAAGGAGAACCCTAGAACTTTTGACAAGTGGAGATTTGTATTGCAACACTTTCAGGACACAAAAACATTACAGTCACAAAAGGTAATGACATGTTATCATCAACATGTCAGAAACAGGTCAGGACCAATCAGTCACTAGTACAGCTATCTGTTTTCAGACCACACCACACATCAAGAAACCACCATGCAACACAGGTTGGTGCTTAACAAGTTCTGAGAAACAAGCCATTGCCATGGTGCGTTAAATACATGTTTAGATAATGTTCTGCGATGATTAAACTGTTTGTATTTCTCCTTCATCCTTTCTTCAGAGTACTTGCTCTAAAGGCCCTGTGGCCATGAGGATCTGCACCCATGATCTGATCCTGGGACCTGCATCACCATCTGAGGCAGTCCAGTTGCCTATGAGCAGCAACCCAATTGGACAGACATGACTACAAAACCCTGATTGGCCCGGGGGCTGGCAGGCGAGCACCAGCCCTGCCAAAGGGTCTATACCTATGGTCATCTTCCGCCCTGTCTGGGGGTAATTTCTCCTTCATCCTTTCTTCAGAGCACCTGCTCTAAAGGCCCTGTGGCCACGAGGACCTGCCCCCCCACCCAATCCCGGGCATTCTAACCTGATAAGACCACTGTGACTACAAAGCCCTGATTGGCCTGGGAGACGGTAGGCAAGCACTGGCCCCCACAAAAGCACCTACACCTAAGGGCATCTTCCAGGCCTGTCTGGCCCTGTCCGGGCCTGAGAGGGCCCCTGTTGCTTTACTGGGCAACACAGATCACCATCTTGTTGCAGAGACTGTCCCGCATCCACGGGTAAGCCTCTTTTATCGTGGCAGGCTCCCTCTTCCCCTGCGACCATACATGTTTGGCTGTACTTATCTCCCATTTTCATCATCAGGATCAGATCGGCACCCCTGTGTTGAACATTTTCTTGGACGCCAATACTCTTCCAATTGCATAACAGTGCCCTTCTTTCTCTATGCGAAATTCACTATGTTCTGGACACTACATTGTACATTTGGCCCAAACATCCATGCTAAAATTGTAAACAATAATCTTACTGATGGTGGTTTTCTCTATATAGCTTCTCTCTGTGGATTTACCTGCATTATCACTTACTTCTCGTATCAGTCTGCACAACCCCACATTGGCACTCTAAACATTTCCCCTGTAAAATGCTGCCATTTGCAATGTGTACTTGATTTCACATCTATGTCTGTCTTATTTCCATCTGTTTCCTATTTTAAATTCTTTCACTTCCCAGTCGCTACTTGGAAACACCAACTGGGGCATTCTGTAACCTCCCTGCCGTGAAACCTGATGCCTTTTTTCCATGAGTGATGATAACCCTGCCTCCTAGTTACAATCTTGGTCTTGCATTGCTAGTTCACTTTAGGGAATATGCATCTGGATGTAATACACTCTGCTCCGCTGTGTTCTGCTGCTGTGCTTCTAAAACATGTGCATTTTAGTGTGTTGTTGAAAAGTTGAACCTAGGTGTGCTTCTAAAACTTTTGCATTGTAGTGCTCTGTTGAAAAGTTGAACCTAGGTGTGCCATTGACCTGGATATTGCTTTTCTTCTGCATTCCAGTGCCCACCCAATCCGGGTACCTAATAGCCAGCTACTTTGCACATATCCGGTTTAAAGCTAGGTCGACTGGTAAGTTTATTCATGCACTGTGCAGCTCGCCTGTCTGTTTCCCTCCACCCCCCCCCCATCACTCGTATGGCACTATCTATCTCTCTTTTCTTTTGTAACTGCTACTCTATCACCTATCCTATCCCATCTCACAAAGTCTAGAAGAAAACATTTTAAAACATCTCTCTTCGCCTCTAAACCTGACCTACCTATTGCAGACACCTACGTCAATGGTACTTCCAGGCAGACTATTACTGATATCCTGTTTTCTGTCCCCTCTGCTGACGTGTGGACTCCCCACTTGGTCTCAACTGTCTGCCTTTTTTCCTCTTCACCCATTAATGATGTCACTAGATGGGAAGTACTCATGGCATACATCTCATCCTCTAGGTGTATCATTAATGTCTGTCACAATAGCACCATTATGGCCCAAGGTTCTCAACCTACTCTTCTCCTTCTTGACAAGCACCTCCACTTTTATTAACGTCCCCCTTCTCTTCCTACTCCTCCGTCCTCCTCACTAACCTATCCACCACACTGGTGGGAGTACCATGCCCCTGTACCCCTCCTCAGAAAACCTTCAAAGGTGACAAATATCTTCACTTAGCTACTTTGGACGCTCGCTCTGCTGTCAAACACTCATCTGACAAGTGTCTCCTTCTCGAATACCTTGATCTTGAGATCCTCACCCTTACTGAGATGTGGTTCAATGCCTGCTCAGTCACTGCTCTTGACATGCTCCTTGCTGAGAGCTACAAACTCCTCGCCAAGCCTAGACCCAATCAGCCCAGTAGTTTGCCAGTAGACTAGGGGTCTCACCTTTATTTTTTTTTATTTTATTTATTGATTTAAACCACTCCATAGCCCACCATAGCCCACAGGCATCAAAGCACACACAAACACAAAGGACAACAGATAGGTAAAGGACAGAAAACAGAGAAGAGAAGGTCAGATTTGTCTAGGCGAAGAGGAAGGTTTTCAGTGCTTTCTTAAACATACTAATGTTTGCAAATGATATGCCCAGCCCTTTTGATTTCTTGAAGGATGGGCACGCAACAAGACTGGTGTTCATTGATCTTAACAAAGGTAGAGATGTATACCATGAGGTGGATGACTTCAAGTAGCTGGGAGATTACCCATAAAGACACTTATGAACAGAGGTCGCCACTTTGAATTGATATCTTGCCACGACCGGTAGACAGTGTAATTCCTGCCGGTGGATTGAGATATGCCATCTTCTTGGGACCTTTCTAATGATCTGGACCATGTCATTTTGAATGGTTTGGAGGAGCTGGGTGCTTTTTTTATCGGCCCCTATTAGGAGCGCATTACAATAGTCTAGTCTTGATAGAATGGTTGCCAGGGCAATAGTAGCTGAGTTGTCCTCATTGAGATATGGACAAATATTCCTGAGTAACTTTAGATGGTCCAAGTAGTTTTTGGCAACTTGGTTCACACGAGATTCTGCATTCAATGTGCAGTTTGTTTATACACAGAGAGGTTTGATTTTCTTCTTCATTGAGATGCTACAGTCCTGGATGAAAAGGGACTGGTAGCAGTTAGAAAGTTTGATCCTAGCTTGGGAGGAGCCAAAGATAAGGGGATCAGTCTTGCCCTTAATGAGGCACATCAAGTTGTCCACCATCCAGGTGTCTACTTGATTATATATATATTTGGAGGAGTAGGCTGTCAGAAGCATAATCACCAGTAATCTCCAGGACCATTTGGGTGTCATCTGTATAGTTGGTCCAAAATACCAGAGATTCTTCTAGGAGGCTACATAGAGATAGGATGTATAGGTTAAACAAAATAGGGGGAATACATGCTCCTTGTGGCACCCCACAGGTGGAGAGAATGGGATCTGTAGTGACATTACCCCAGCAGACTTCCGATTGTCTTCCAGTCAAGAAGGAGTGTATACATTTGCAAGCTAAAACAGAGCAATGGCAGGTGTCCTTTAAGATGTGAAGGAGTTGTTTTTGATCTAGTAAATCAAATGCAGCTGATAAGTCCAGTAAAATCAGAATGCCGGACTTACCACAGTCCCTGAAGATCTATGAGGGCTGTCTTTGTGCTATAAGCAGGTCGAAAACCAGACTGCCCTGGATGTAGACTATTCATGGATTCAATGTAAGTCTGAATCTTAAGGGGAGCTAATTAGTCTGGGATTTTAAAGTAGAAATTGTAGTTTGTGATGGGTCTTAGATTAGCTGCTTCATTGGGGTCCAATCCTGGCTTTTTCAGGAGGGGAGTCACTGACATTTTTGATGCCCTCAGGAACTATGCCATTCAGAAAAGAGGAACTGATAAATCGTGTCAGAAATGGGGCAAACATATCCTGATTATCCAGTATCATTTTTGGGGGAATTACATTGTTGGGTCCAGCTGTCAAGCGCATTGTACCTACGATGGGCAGCAGGTCTGAGTTAGATACTTGCATACAACTAAAGGAAGTTGCATCAAGTGGTAGTGCTAGAGGCAGGGCATAAAGGGCCAGGTTTCCCTTCAACGATATGCATGGTGGCTTTGGACCTGCAGCGATCTGAGATTGAATTTTGTCCCTTGCTTTGAGTATTTTTTTCTTAAAAGGCATTCTGTATTTTGGTGCAAGATGCATTTGTGGGTGTCAACGGTGTCAATTGAGCTTTGGGCTTTTTTGAGAAGCTTTAATATCTCAAACAGCTTCTTGGGTTTGTTATTGGCTTCTAAAATGTGTTGGTTGTAAACCTTCTTTTTTGCTTCTATGATCGAATCCTTATAGGTTTTTTCAAGAGTCTTCCATACATTTTATTTGATTTAAGGTTTCATGATGTTACCTTTGACATTGGCGGGCTTGGAGTTCAAAACATGGTGGTCGATGTTATTTAAGTTGGACTCAAGCAGGATGGCCTCTTTATCGGAAGAATCCCCTCGCCAGAGACTGAGGTCTCCCAGGAATAGGATTGCACTATTTGTCCCTTTGAGGTCTGCTAGAATATGCAGAATGTCCTCATTAAAGGAATCCATGGAGGTTGGAGGGCGGTAGATTAAGACAAAATGAATGCAACTGCAGTGGGCTGGGTGAGTTTCAGGTGCAAAATCTTGCACCCAGTGCAGTGGGTGGGTCAGTTAAAAAGGGAGAGATCGTTTTGGCAATAATTGCAACCCCCCCCCCCATGCCTCTCTTCTTGATGTTTGCAGTAGATGCTGTAGTCATCCGGGACTTTGAAAGTTACCATGGGCCCGGAAATCCAGGTTTCGGTCAGGAACAGTAAATCTAATTTGTTATCATTGATATAGTCGTGGATGTCAGAGGCATGCTTAGTTAAAGAGCGTGTGTTCAGCAGGGCTGCTTTGAGTGTTTTGTTGCCGCCTATTGTCTAGCTGAAGCTTCACTATTAAGGACAGCTTGAAGTTTAGTTGCAGATGTTGATCGTCGCTCACCCTCGCTACCATCTCCAGGCCCCCTAGCCTTATCCCTTGCTTCCTCTCCGAATGGGCCGAACTCACCTCCTTCCTCTTGACTGCTACTTTCAAACTCCTTTTTCATGGTGACTTCAATATCCATCTCCACTCTCCTGAATCAGCCAGCTCACAGTTCTCTGACCTCTGTGACTCCCTCTCCCTTGCAATCCTTGCTTCTGGTCTGACCCACTCTTCCTGACACACTCTGGATGCCTTAATCTCTGGTGTCATCCCTATCACTATCCCAATCACCACCCCACTCTCCTGGTCTGACCATTCTCTCTTCTCCTCTTATTTGTGGCCCATTGGCCCACTGTCTGAACCCACTCCCACACTTCCAGCCTCCTTCACCATCATTCGACTGATGAAGCGAGTGCCAGTCGCTGCCTTTGCATCCACTTTCATCCCCTTCCAACCCATGCATCTGACTCTCCCTCTTACTCTGTCCTCGCCAACCTTCACTTCTCCATCTACAATACCCTTGACATCCTTGTCCCTGCCATGTCTCCAAGTGCAACAGTTGGTATTATTCCAAACTAGCTTCTCTAAAACGTTAATGCAGAGTTGCTGAATGGAAGTGGCAGACCTCATGTTGGCCCTCTGACAAACTTGCCGGTTACCTGCTCCAAAGGCAATATGGTTTCTCCATCCGCTCCAAGAAGAGGGCTCAGATCCAAACCTGTATCTCTGGAGCCACTAACAACACGGCTGAACTCTTCAATATCTGAAAGGAACTTGCTATTCCAACTGCAGTCTCCACCTCTCCTCTTCCTTCCCAGGCCCTCTGCACTGCTCTGGCCTCCCATTTCACATCTAAAACTCAGGACATCCTGTCCTCACTCTCCACCACCATTTCCACTCCCACTCCTGCTTTCCTGCATCACCACCCCCTTCCTGGGTAAAATCTTGGAGAAGTTGGCCCACTCCCAAATGATCCTTCACACTGAACTTGTTGGTTGCCTCCATGAACATCAAGCAGGGATTCCAGCATCCAGAGGCAAATAAACTGCTCTCCTGAACATCCGTGAAGACTTGCTCGCAAATTGTGACTCTAATTCTCCTGCTGTTCTCATTCTCCTCAACCCCTCCTCTGCTTTTGACACAGTCAACCATTCTATCATCAAAAAATGGCTCTGCGATACCCTCGGCATCAACCACTTTCCTCCCTAACTGCCCTTCCCTTTCTCCTGCACCACCTCTCTAACTACCTGCAGCATCCCCCAGGGCTCTTGCCTATCGCTGTAACTCTTCAACATCTATCCTGCCCCTCTTTCTCACCTCATCTCCTCGTTCTCTCATCACTTCCAGTGTTATGCTGATGACACACAGCTCTCCTTCAAACTTCCCTCTTCTACTTCCTCCTCCTTTCTCCTCCCCAACTCTCTGGCCGCCATCCAGGCATGGTGTGCGGCTAACGATCTCTGTCTTCATGCCAGTACGAACAAGATCTTTCTCATTGGGACACCTGCGCCCTATCTACCTCCTATCCTCTGCCCGCCCTCCTTGGGCCCCCTAGCCTCACCATCCTGTGAGGGCAAAAAACTTGGGGTCATCTTCAGCGTCACTCTCTCATTCACTCCTTGCCTCTTGGACCTTACCAAGAAACCAAGAAGGCCCACTTCCAACTTGACCTCCTAAAAAGGTATCTTCCCTTTCCTCACTGTTCCCCAGATTCTCAATGATTCCAGGGCTCTAGTAATTTCTAGGCTGGATTACTATAACAGCCTCTTCCTAAATCTCCCCCTTTCCACCCTATGCCCCCTTCAGCTAACCAACACTAGGGCTGCAAGACTTACCCTTGGCCTCAAGCCCCGGGACTGAATCCCTCCAAACCTAATATCTCTCCACTGGCTCCCAGTAGCCGCAAGGATCAAATTAAAACCCACTGCATCATCCACAAGGCCTTCTGGAACCTGGGACCACACGATCTCCAACTTTCCTTCCCTAACTACTTCCCTGCTGGAGCCCTCCGCTCCTCTAACTCCAACTCTCTGCTTGTCAAATGCGTTTCCAAGCAGAGAGTAGGGGGCAGGTCTCTCTCCTCAGCTTGTGCTTCCCTCTGGAACAGCCTCCCTGCCCCCCTCAGACTTGATCTGGACCTCCTCAAGTTCCAGAAACTTCTCAAAACTCTGCTTTTCTCTACTTTTTTCCTTATTCCCTTCCCCGCTAATCACAGCACTGCTGCTGAGACTAGCAGCCTGGTCCTTCATGAATCTGATAGGTACTAGGCCTTCAACCCAGTCAACTTCAGCACTCCCGCCCCCTCAGCAATGCCCCTGCAGGTCCCATGCCCCACTGCTGTGCATCCCACTCATGGGATTCCTCCGCCCTAGCACTTGCCTTGGCCTCCACCCTGACTCCCCTCGCACTTCCCTCCTGGGCTCCCACAAGCACTTTTACATACCTTGCTCCGTCACACCACCGCTCCCTTCTCTTCAATGCGCTTGCACATCTGAATGTCACAAGGCCTAGTAGGACACAATTGTATTTTTAATGTTTTTGCCACTGTTCCTGTCAAAAGAGAAATAATATTGTGCCTCCTATTGCAATAAATATATGAATTTTGGCCTACACCAAGCTGCTCGAAAGTCGCTTGCGAAAGAATCCGTGTAGCAAGGTCCTGACCTTAAATCAATGTAAGCCGCCATTTTAGGTCAATCCTCCATTTTAGGATTCGCTTTGTAAAAGTCACCCTGTGAGTTAAAATGGTGGATGATGTCATTCCAGAATACATCATGGCCGTCTTGACCTCTGTACATAGCTAATGTGTAACTTGCCTACAGGCCACTTGTTGAGGTTGTGAACTGAGACCGTGTCCTTCGTTGACCTGTGTGTAAAAGGATTACTCGTGCAATGAAACTAATCCACGAGCATATGTTGAAACAATGTATTCAAATACTGAACGTAGAACATCTGTTTAACTACATTGTATTAATGATTGAGAGGGCCTGCATGGAAAATCTTAGAATACACAGTTATTGCATAGGCTTGTTGATACATGTATTAAAGGCAAACCAGTTATATGCGGTTGTTCAAGACTTGGCACGAACCCTAGATCGGTGATGTATTATATGTAATATTAACCCGAAGTGGGGCTGGACATTGTGCCCACCAAGTGTATAAAAAGCAAATGCATTCTAATTTACAAAGTCTCTCACTGAACACACTGAACCACGCTGGAGTTCGTTGTGTTGTACTGAGGGTCGATAGCTATCTGATTTTGCTCTGTTTTTGTAACTGGATTCTGTATAAAATAAAGTACTTTGTATGTTCCTTTGTAACCCGTGTTCGGTGTATTTCCTTTTGGGGTACTCAGCCTCGATATTTTGATTTTGTTTTCACACTCCCTCCCCACTTTGTCTTGTGGCGATTGTATGATTACTGTGTTGCCACTGTTATTACTTCCCTTCTCCCTCCCCATGTTGTCTTGTAGAACCTGGAAACACCATGCGGTTGAGTAGGTGCCTAAACATTCTCAATAAAATAAATAAATAAATGCAATTTGTTGAATATGCAGCACCTATACGCTTCTTCTGTGCTTTGAAACAATAGCTGCAGGTGCACTAAAATCTCTCTTGGAATGCACACTTGCAAGGGGTAACTTAATGATTTAATAGCAACTCACACAAGGGCTGCCGGCAGGGCCAACTACTTGCAGTACTAATGCTGTACCAGGGGCAAAATCCCATGCCACAGCTGAAGTGTCCAGTAGGCATCACACGTCTGTGCAGCTGATTGTTCACTGTCTGATCTTGTTGATGGCATGACCGTATTAAAGATGCCACAGTCACTGTAGAGGGTATATTTGTATTTTGTATTTGAAATTATTTGAAGAAAAGGATGTCAATTTTCATCAGAAATGACTTGCAATAACACATTTACAGATGGCAGAAGTGTTCCCACAAAGGGTACCTGCAAAATAGCATCAAAGTGAGACCAAGTAGTGAGCCTGTTTCTAAGGTTGTAAAATGTTAGGAAATATACCAGGGAAAAAGCAAACCAAACAGATGCAAAATGTATATTAAAAAATAGATGAATTAAAATGATAACATTAGCCAAAGGGGCAAGTGCTTCAAACTAAAGAGGAGTACTCATTAAACATACAAAATTGCATTATTAATTATCACTGGAGGCAGTAGTGGGGTCAAGGAGGGAGTGTAGGGAGAGGGCAGTGGAAGCTCCCTCTTTAGCATGTAAGTAATGTTTAAGCAGAGATTTGAAGAAATCCACAGTTAGGCTAGCTTTTATTGTTATGGGCAGTGGTTTCAGGTAGAGCAGGGTGAGTAGGGAGAAAGAGCAGAAGCAAACATCAACACAGGGAGGGTATGGGACAGTAAGGTTGTGTGAAAAAGAGGATTGGAGGGAATTATATGGTGAGTAAACTGAGATGCAATCAGACAAGTACTGTGGAGCAATACCATTGATACATTTGTAGTCTAGGAGAAGTAACTTGAAAAGAGAACTATTGTGCACGAAGTATCAACCAGTATTTTGTCAGTAGGTAGACACGGGGGAGGGTCTGGGCAGGTTGCACAGTGTGTGGGTAGCAAAGTTGAGGACTTTGTCTAGGGGGAGGAAGAGTAGAGAAGAAGGCAAAGGAGTAGCCTTGAGAAGTAGCTCAGTTATCTAAGCACAATAGTGAAAATTAGAGCTTTATGTGGAGGGGTCAGAGGTTTGCGAGTTACAAGAGATTTTTAAAAGATCAACCGTCCAGGTAACAGGTGATCCAGGCAAGAGCTGAGTTGCAAAATCCAAGGTCCTGGAGAGTGAGGAGGGGAGAGGAATGGTCTGCAGTATCAGAAGCTTCACAAAGGTACAAAAGGATGACTAAAGAAGAGAATGTGGAGTGGTTGGCTGTCACATACAATCTCCTGACTTTAGGATGTGCCTGCCCACACGTCTCACTTCAATACATGTCAGTGGTGTCATACCTGTTGATGTCATTAGTTTTCAGATTGACAGTCCAGGTGTAGTTTGCAACATTGGAGCTAGTGGACTTTCTTACTGCTGATTGAGTTATTTTTCCAATTAATATTAAAAGTGCTACAGCCAAGCATCCTTGGACATTTGCACAGCGTTTCCTCCTTGCAGTATTTGCTGTATGTGCTTACCCCCTGACACATGCAAATAAATGTGTGTCATTTTTACTTTCAAACATTTGTCCCTAAAATAATCCAGCAGGTAGTCAATGGGGCCTTTAAATCCAACCACTTGTGTTTCACAACACAAGGTTGAAAGCAGTTCTGTCACCAGCTGTGCCACATATTTATCACCTGCATATGTGCACGCCTCTGGTTCAACTCAATTATGTACAACAGTCAGAAAGGTTCAGTGTGAGACACTTGTAAGTTACACCTCAAAGTGTTGTAGCACAGAAAAACATATTAGACAGCACCCCAGACAATGCTGTAAACACCCCATTTAGAGTACTGTTGTGAGTGTTGCTATAATATGTGATGTCATTTTTCTGCTCATATAGCCTTTCCAACATTTTCAAAGCAGAATTCCAACAGGTGGTCACTGATAGCTGTAGGTTGTGCAGTGGCAAGTTGTGGCACATTGGCAATTGGAGCAGTGCATGGTTGGCTTGGTAGGACCACAGCAATTATTTATCTCTCAGGCTGACATTGATTTATGAACCATGTGATACCCAGGTATGATATTTGCAGAGCAGGGGATGTGAATTTTCATGATATTTCAGAAGACATCAATGACATTCAATCTATTATGTGCTGCAAAAAAAAAGAGCAAATGCCAATTTACATGGCCTTAGGCGTTTACTCCTTCCACCTTCTATCAAAATGTCATCTCCCCTATGGCATCTGCCTTGAATTCCTTGCATGCGCAACTTTACCTGGTGCTGAAATGTATGCTGCCCCTTGGATTACTCCAGGACCCCTTCTGGCTGGTAGAGTAAGGACATACAAACCAATGTGATTATTTGGCCAACTACCAATGCTTTGGCCACTGGTCCACGTATACATGATGAAGTGAATTGTTTAAGCCAAAGGCTACCATAGCATCCGGCCCACTGTAACCATAACCGTTAAGTACAATTTTACTTTCACCTTGCTGGAGAAAAAATGATGGCTGGGAACTTCTCAGCAGTGATCATCTTTTTCCATATGCCTCTTGATTCCACAAATAAAAGGTTAGGCCAGGAATTATGGCAAGGTTAGCATAAAGCAGGCACTATCTGCCATGGGAATGTAAAAGCATGTCCTGCCACAATGTGGGATCACTGCAATGTATTTCTGGGGTGCTGGTACTTAGGTTTGGTTTTCGAATCATTGACACAGCTGCAGTATTTGCCGGGGTAATTGCTCAGACTGTTGAATGTATGTTACTTCTCTGATGGTATTGGAAAGGTTGCACCTTGGAGGTTTTCACTTTTCTCCAAGTCTTTGCATGGTGCCACAACATATGGGACTGCATGAACATGGAAACCAAGTTGGTCCCTGGTTTCCCATGGCATACCTTTTTCCAGAAATGTATGAAAATGGTCAGACTCAGAAGCTGTACGTTCCTTGTGAAGAAAATAGCGCACAGACATATTTTGTTGTGGGATAATGTTAGGGATGTTTTCCTAAAGTCCTACTGGTAGTTAGAATTTAGTAAGCTAACCCAGTGATTTGTAGATCTTCATCTCTTATTATCAGTCTGTACTAATTCAGGTCCTTGGTAGAGGGGCAGAGATTTCGGGCTTATTTTAGGAGGAAGATGTAAGCTGTAGGCAGGTACACTGAAACTAAGATAGACATGCACACCAAAGAAATCTTACACTTATAATTCATATATTTATTATATGTACACACCAGAATCACTTTAAATACTTCAGACATTTACACTAGAACACTTTGTAATACTTGACAATACACTTCAAACTAAACGTTCATTTTTGTGTTTGTTTGCTGTAACATTTGTGTCAACGTTAGAAAAGGAAAAGACAATGGGCCTTATTACAAGTATGACAGTAAGGCAACAATGGCACCGTTACTACTGTACCACCATACTAGGAATTCTGCTCGCGGGTGCCCTTGCAGCCACCAGGTCTGACCTGGTGGCCGTACCGGCACCCGTGAGCACAACATGCTGGAAGCACCGGTACCGTTATTAACAGTACCGGTGCTTCGACCCTCCCCATTCCCATTGAGCCCTATGGGGACTTAAATGGGAATGGGGATGTACCGGGCCCGGCACCCGCGAAAGGGCAATTAGCGGGTCTGGCTGGGCCGGAATAGCCCGGTAATTGCACATTCGCGGGTGCCAGAACCGGAGGCGAGTTTGGAGGTAGCCTTTCCGGTTAAACCGGCAAGGCTACCTCCAACCTCATAATGAGGCCCGATGTTATCATACAATTGGTTATTACGTGCACCTGCGTTTTTTAACAGTTCATACGGTAATACATTTACTCTGCAAACACATATAGTAAAGTCACTTTAAGGAGTAAAATGGTTAGTTAGTGTAACATTAGCCTGGTTCAAGGGTCTAAAGAGGGTTTCTTCGCACAGCAAGTCTTTTTTGTGCAAAAACCTAACTCTAGCCAAAGGCAGTTCAGAGAGGGCTCAAAGTCTTGACAAGCAGAAGAATATGAAGAGTTCCAGAGGATTTCTTCCAGTCTCTAGTGTTAAAAAAGCAGCAAGTTAACAGTTAACAAGCGAGTCCTGTAAAAGGACTTGATGGAGGGACACAAGCAGCAGCTTGAGTCAGTGGTAAGAGTGGGTTGCCCTGGACACCTCTAGGTTCACTCCAACGCTCTGCAGGGAATTCCTGGAATCAGTTAAGCAATACGTTTTACCCCACAGTACCTTAGGTTAGAAGAAAATGTCTGTGCTGGATGCTCCGCGATGTTGCAACTCTGGACCCGACCTCAGGATTCCTGGGACTGATGACTCAAGGCAGGGCAATGGACGGGATCTCTCAGCAGCAGTCTTGAGGTAGGACCTGTGGCCCGACTTTGAGCAACTTCTTGGTTTGGTTTTGATGCCTTTTCTGTAGCACCAACAAAGGACACAGATTGTCTGGTCAATCTTATTCATGTCCTGCAGTCCCGCACTCTGGTAAGGGGGTCAGAGCATGTTGGATCGGATCTCTGGCGTCTCCTTACGGGTTCAGAAAATATTTCGACCGATTCAGTTTTTCCATGATGATGCACTCAAAATGGTTCTGCAGCTCTGGAAACTCCTAGGATCTCGGGAGATGGCTCAATTCAAAATGTGTCTTGGGACTGGTTGTTCCCACCAGCCAAAGGGAGGGAGTCGTCCTCTTCGGAGCTCCTCTCAGCATAGAAAATGGGGTCAGGACAGCAGTGATCAATCGAGGGGTTGCAAAGGGTCTCAAGGCATCTCTGGTCACCTTCTTCTTCGGTTACTTCAGCTTCCAGTGGTCGACTTGCTTTTCACTCCAGAAGCCTCACCTTGTATACAGTTCGAGCACACACTCCTCTGCAATCTCTCTCAGCATTTTACAGAAACTAGTTTGCACTAGCGCGGCTATGGACATAGCCTGTGGTATAAAAATGACACAATAGTTGGTAGAACACGTCCACTGCCACCAGCTATAATTGGGAGATTGTCTATGTGACTAAAAAGTCAGAGGAGTAGAAAGAAGGGGGCCACTAGGTATCCCTTTGGCACTCCACTTAAGGTGGTGTGTGCCTATCTCTCAGTCTATAGAGTTTTTGGAGAGATGCTAAGTATCTCTCAATCCTTAAAAACTGTAATTACTCAAGGATATAGAAAAGGAATCTTAAAGGAGTATCTTAAGGATCCCCAGCAACACTATCCATAAGGAGGTGTGTGCAGCAGTAGTAAAAACACAGATGCCTGTAAAAGCTATGGTGCAGCCAGCCTCCATAGTAAAGGTAGAATACAAAGAATAGACTTTAAAAAAGGCAGAGCTCACAAGAATGAATGAAAAAGGGTCCACTCATCCAGGATTTTAAGAAAAAGGTCCAGAAGTCCAGCAAAGAGTGCTGGGGATCTCACTAGGAGAGGGAATGAAGCACATATATGATAAATCTCCCTAAAAGATAACATTGCACACACTGAGCTCAGATAGGCTTAGTGGTGCTGTTAGTGGTGGTTTTCTAGATGCCACATAATGATGTGATTTATTTTGTGATCTGTTATAGGAATGTTGATTTCAAAGAGTATGCACACTTGTATTACTTCTGCAGCCTCGGTATTTTATGTCCTTTTCTTCCTTCTTAGTATCGCTATGTTGAACCCGAAAAAGACATTCATGCCAGGACGTTTGTGGATCAAAATCTTTATCTTGCTAATCATCTGTGCCATTGTCATCATTATTATTGCCTGATGTATCAGTGGATAGAGGCCACATAGATAGAGCCTTGTTACTTTGAAACCCCCCAACTTGCCAATGGCATTGATGATTGTTCTTACCTGATTTTCAGTAGCTATGTTCTGTGCAACTCCCCCTTCTGCCCCTGAGATAGTGGAGTGAAGTGAAATGCAACCTCCTCGTTCGGTCTCATTTTATATTTTTCACCTGGTGCAATAACCGAGCATGTAATTGTATTGTATTCATGCATGTACTCCAGAGTGACTTGTGATGGGGGTGTGGAATGTGAGTTGGCTGATATCTTCAATTGGCTATGTTAAATACTGCCATCCCAAACACACCAGCAAGAGCAGCTACTGATGTGAAAACACCAGGATTTATACTACCGTTCTGCTGCCAGCTCATTTGTGTGCTCCAGACTTGTTGCCCAAATAGTGTTGTTCACTCACAACAAGAGACAGACACTAGTTTCTCCTTTCTCCCTGAATTTCGCAACTTTCTCCCTGAACTATCACATGAGCATACGTCTCACAAAAGCTGCCCTCAGGGAATATGTGCTTCTCCAGCTCCCCCTCCCAAGCGCCATCCATTGACATAGGTCCAGTCTGCTAAGTTGAAAGTTAGTAACACTGACTTGTGTATCTCCAACCTCTCTATAATCTGTTACTTTATCCCATAAAAATCATCTGCCTCACACAAGTTTCCCTCAGGGAATATTTGTTCACACTACTCCTCCTCTCAAGCATCAACTGATGACGCATGCCCTATTATTCCCACTTCACGAGGTGAACACTGACTGGAGTATCCTCTTGTTCCCTGGATCTTTGCCCCTTTCTTTCTCAAACATCATGAGACAGAGAGTTTCACACAAGCTCCTCTCAGGGATTATCTACTCCTTCTAACCCAAGTGTGAAGCAAAAGCTGGAT